>NC_139557.1:97645089-97695089 GCF_965112155.1 Podarcis liolepis | reverse complement strand
CATGAGCCAGTTTGATATGGATCGGTTATGCGACGAGCACCTGAGAGCTAAGCGTGCCCGGGTTGAGAATATCATTCGGGGGATGAGCCATTCCCCCAGCGTGGCATTACGGGGCAATGAAAACGAAAGAGAGATGGCTCCGCAGTCCGTGAGTCCCCGGGAAAGTTACCGGGAGAATAAACGCAAGCAAAAGCTGCCTCAGCAGCAGCAGCAGAGCTTCCAGCAGCTGGTTTCGGCTCGGAAAGAACAGAAGCGAGAGGAGCGCAGACAGCTGAAACAGCAGCTGGAGGACATGCAGAAACAGCTGCGCCAGCTGCAGGAGAAGTTCTACCAAATCTACGACAGCACAGATTCGGAAAACGACGAAGACGCCGGCAACCTGTCCGAAGACAGCCTGCGCTCGGAAATGCTGGACGCCCGGGCCAGAGATTCGGTGGGCAGGTCAGATCATGAGATGTGCGAGCTGGACCCGGGGCAATTCATCGACCGCGCCCGAGCCCTGATCAGGGAGCAAGAGATAGCGGACAACAAGCCCAGAAAGGAAGGCCCCAAAGAGAAAGAACACGGGCCGCACTCTTTCCACCCGGAGGGCAAGCACCTGGCCGAGACCCTCAAGCAGGAGCTGAACACTGCCATGTCTCAGGTGGTGGACACTGTGGTCAAGGTTTTCTCATCCAAGCCCGCCCGCCAACTTCCTCAGGTCTTCCCGCCTCTCCAGATCCCCCAGGCCAGATTTGCTGTGAATGGGGAGAACCACAACTTCCACACAGCCAACCAGCGCCTCCAGTGCTTTGGTGATGTCATCATTCCAAACCCGCTAGACACCTTTGGCAACGTGCCACTGCCTAATTCCACAGACCAAACGGAAGCGCTGCCCCTAGTTGTCCGCAAGAATTCATCGGACCAGTCGGCCTCTGCCCCTCCTCCTGGCAGCCACCACCCGGCTCTCCATCAATCTCCACTGGCAGCTACCGCAGGCTTCACTTCCTCCTCTTTCCGCCACCCCTTCCCGCTACCCCTTATGGCCTACCCATTTCAGAATCCCTTAGGCGCTCCTTCTGCCTCCTTTCCAGGGAAAGACAGAGCTTCCCCAGAATCCTTAGATTTAACAAGGGAGACCACAAGTCTGAGGACCAAGATGTCATCGCACCACATGAACCACCACCCTTGCTCACCAGCACACCCTCCCAGCTCCGCTGAAAGCCTCTCTATATCTCTCATCAAGTCCGAGTGTGGTGACCTACAAGATATTTCCGAAATCTCACCTTACTCGGGGAGTGCGATATCCTTTACAATGCAAAGCCCACATTTTGCATGATGGGGTTTCTTTCGTTTGGTGGTAAGGGGTTAACTGATGGGCGGGAACAAGGGAAATGACATGTGCACAAGGCCCTAAATTTCTCACAAAGTGGAGAAAAGGTAAACTATGCTTGTTCCGTTGTGGATCAATTCTGCGCAGTTCCTCACTGGCACAGTTTTAGGAGATAATTTTAATACAGGTGTGGGGAACCTCCAGATGGTACTGAACTACGACTCCCATCAGCCTCAGCATGCCCGGTCAGGGATGATGGGAACTGTAGTTCAGGAGAATCTGGGGTCTCAAGGGTTCCCCATGCCTGATTTAAATGGGTTGTCTTCTAATGTTTGTCCATTAATCCTGATAGAGAAATGATAGATTTCTGGATGTGAACATCTTGGTGACGTATATTGGGGGAGAAACCTCGTTATAACTATAACTGAAGCCTTAAAAAGACCCAAGTTTGGGAGAGAGAGGGCAAGTAGCCCCACTTCCCATTCTTCAATTCCTGACCTGTTAAACTGTACACATGATATCTGAGGCAGATCAGAGGCAGCTTTCAAAAAATGCAATTTTGTAGGCACTCCCAACCACAGCATTTTGGGCCTAAATTTGACATCTGCATAAGGGAACAAATGCAGGTGGCAGGTGGGGAGGGAGTCGCATTATTAGCCCATGATGAAGCAGAGCATCTTCTTGGCTGTGATGTTCAAAGCAGCTTCATTGCTGTCTTTCCCCAACCTGACAAAACTCAGAAGGCAGCAAGTGGCTTTTTTCACTTTCACGGGTAGAAGTTTCCCCTCGCGTGAATTCGACTGCTGTCAAAGGGAGGCAAGTTTTCCTGCTGAATAAGCCCAAACTTTTGGTACCCATGTCAGCTGCCTGTTTGAATTGTCCAGCAGTGTGGAGCTTTTATTTGCGAGTGGTTCTATAGATATTTAAGTAGCCCCTGCGCTAGTTAAAAAGTCGTCACCAAAGGCAGTGATGAGCCGGTAGGGAATTTTCCATAAGACCTGCTACTGTATTGTCCTGTTACCTTACTATTATTTTATCTTAAAAATTCAATAAATAGACAATTAAACAATAGCCACCCCCTTACAATATAGTTCTGGAAGGGTTGTTTTCAGTTCTCTTCCTTTCCTATGCCTGCATTAAAATATCCTAGCCACACTGACAGGGATGTTCCTTCTCAAACTGTTTCCAAAGCTCCAGTGTTCACTAGCAGACAAATAACGTCGCTTATGTGTTTATTTTGTTGGCTGGAGTTCTGCAGGCATAGATATGTCATTCCACCCTATACATACTTAGCTGGGAGCAGGCCCCCATCCAACACAACAAACCTTTCTTCTGAGCAGAAATGTGTAGGATTGCGGTGAGAGGGATGGAGTTTCTTTTCCGGGTAAAACTTCCACATTAAAGCCAAAACGGTATTTCCCAATTTCGGGAGGGGGAAAAACCTGGGGAAATTTTCAAATTTGGATGCCAAAACAAGAAAGAAAGAAACAGAAAGAAATTGACTTGTGATACTCAAAACCAGAAGGCTTCTGAGAATCTGATGGGGGGAAATAATTTCAGATCAAATCCAAACGTCTTATTTTCTTAAGCAATCCTAGTGAGTCTGCATGTTAACAGTACCTTTGCTGTATCTCTCCCAAAGGACAAGTGATGCATTTGTAGATCTCCTAACTTATTTTCTCAAGTGGGTAAACAAAGCAAGCACAAAGGAAGATAAAGATACAGGTACTGCTGCATTTAAGCTAAATCAAGTCCTTCCCCGCCCCCCTTTCCTTCTGATCGGAGTCCCGTTCTCGGCTCTTGTGCAGCTGCCGGGTATGCATGGTTAACCTCTGCTCAGCCATACACAGAAATCTTTTGTCCTAACATACAAAAAGCAAATCATTTGGCAAAGCTTGAGAGTATAATTAGATATAAGACTTCAGCTGGATTAATCTTTTAGGGCATGTCTTCTTCTTTTCCTCCATCCTTAAAAGAAAGAAAAAAGAATCCCCCACAATTTCGAAGCCTTAAATAATATTTAGTTGAGGGGAATGACACTGTTTTCTCTCCTTCCTTTTTAATCTAAGATGATTATATTTTCATAATGGCTTTCAGTCACTGGCCTACCAATCCTATGCATGTTCACTTAGAAGGAAGATATTTCGAGTTCACTGGGATTTGCTTTCCAGGAACTATGCTAGGATTGTGACTCTGGTTCTATTTAGTTTTTTTTATAAAATTGCCCAGTCCCTACCATCAAATGTCTACCTCAGGGTATATAGGGATGTCTTCAGATAAACTGAAATGGGCCATTTTATTGAAGGCCACATAAAATCTGCCCTGTCTTCAACAGAGGACTTGAAATAAAGGCTAAACTGATCATCTGAAATTAGATAGTCCATTGCAGAATACGGCTGACCTAAGTAGGCTTAGCTTCACCTACTTGGAAAGGAAGCTGTTGTAAATGGATAACTGTCTTCACCCTTGTGCAATCATAGCAGTACTGGTACAGTTACTGTCAATTGTCCAAGATGGTGGTGGGATCTGCTGAAAGTCTATACATGTTTTTCTTAAATATACACAAGGTTTTTTTTTATATAATTATTATTGCAGAATCATTTGCTTCAGCCAGAATAATTCCAAACGTATTTTGCTTCCAAATTGGTTTAAGCGAAAGTTTTAATGGTCATGAAGAAAATGCTTTTACAATGCTTTGTTCTAGGCAATTGATAGGAGGGATTGAGATCCTGTCCCTACAAACCCTTTCACAAGCCCCACTCACTTAATGTTTCTTCAGCATTGTAGGATTTGGTCTGTGGAAGCTTTCGGCATTAGTGCACTGGCTAAGACTGAACTTTGGATGGCAGTTAAGTGTCTTTGAATGTTACTCTTGGGTAGAGGGGTACTAAGATTGAGCTGGGCTTATTCTGCATTAAGCCTCAAGGGATATGAAGAGAACTGGACTGGAAGACTGAATCAGTTTCTGGTGTTAATTGTGGAGACGAAATAGGAATGTTTAGAATGGCCTTGCCCAACCTGGTGGTCAAGTGAACTGTGTATAGCCCATGCACTGTTCACACAACACGTTTCCCTGCATTGCTGGTAATAGATACCCATTCATAGGAGTCATTCTACTCTGGGAATCAGCCATACTAAAGGGAAAGAGCCATTGTAGGGAAGGAAGTGAACAGAACCTGAGTGGAAAGAGGGGCTTAGTGGAAAAGAAACCCAGAACACAAGGAGTGATGGATTCAGTTCCAACCTCTTTCGGCTGGCTGTTGTAAAATTGTAAAGCAAACATAGCAGGAGCCCATGAAGCAGGTGTCAAAAATAAGCAATAAAATCAAAACTGTGAAAATACAGCTAAAATGAGTGGGAGGCTCAGGCCCTTGGGCCAACTGTGGCCCACCAGTCATCTCTGTTCGGCCCTTGAAAAAACCAGGCCGCACCCACAACCAGGCCACACCCCTTACCAGGTGATTCCACATCTCCTTAAGTGCTTTTGCCTGGCTGGGATGTGTTGAACTGTGATAATGTCTCTGGCTTGCCTGGATGGAGAAGTGTGTGAGGAAAACCCACCTTCTCTACTGTGAGCATGCCCCAGTCCTGCCATGCCCATGGCAGTAGTGGTGTGTGCCCATGACAGAGGAGGCAGGGACATGGTTGCTGCGGGGGCATGACAGTGGCAGTGCGTGGTGCACCCCTCAGGCCCAGGTCTGCCACCTGAGGTGGCTGCCCCACATCACCCCATGGGCCCTGCATGTGAGAATGTAGAAACCTCTGTCTTTTGGATAGACTGCTGAACAAGGTAAGAGTTGCATCCTTTGCCATGCCAGCTTTTCTTTCTGGAAGGAAAGTTTCCCACCCATGGTCTAAAATATATAAACTATTAATACAGCATTCTGTGACTCTGCCTTGATGCAGTTCTTCTCATAGTTACGGAAGGTATCTCTTTAATTTACGACTACCAGTTGCTTTCAGTAGGACTCTCCTGATATATGTAGCCCCTTAATTGCTTTCTTCATATTTCTGGAACTACCATTGTGTGTGATTTTTGTTTGTTTTAATCTTTCCTCCTTTCCTCTTATTATTATTATCATTATTATTATTTATTCCTACGTTTGTATAGTGCTTCCAAGCATTCAGATCACTTCACGTGTATCTTCTAGTTGCAGTCCTCACAACAGCCCTGTGAATTAAGCTAGTATTATTGTTCCCAAACCCGTAAAATGGGGGATGAGGCAGAGACTTGCCTAAACCCAACTAGCAAGGTCACAGGCAGATGCAAACTGAGATCTTCCTGATTTATAGCTTCTCTTATCCACTGTGCTCTGGACAATCTTGACTAGGTTCTTTGCCCTTCTCACATTTTCATAGCTTGGAACTTTTGGAGAAATTGAGATCTTCCGACCCCCTTCCCCACGGACACTGTTACAGCTCGGGGAGTTAATTTGTGAAATCAGATTTTAACTGGGGCTTATCCTTTTCTCCACTGATTGCATCATTTTTTTAGACATCACAGAAAAAGTCCCATTCACATGATACATCTGGGGATATATCAGATTTGAATCTCTGAAGAGAGTCTGCATGCAGGCAAGCTGTCCAAGCATAAGCTCTGGCCATACATTAAATTCTGTTTCCTCCACCCCATCCCATCCGTGTGCTCATATCCTCAGATATGTCCCATGGACAGCCATAGAGATTCCTTGACTACCCTGCTGCTATTCCAGTCCTAAAGATGTTACTCAAGATGCAGGGGACTTTGTGCACTTGGCTATGAAACTGCAAAGCTGTACAACAGGCTTTCATCATAATATTCACCTGGGCCTGGATACCTTCCTCTTTTTGCTGCCTGCCTGGGTCTGCCAATACGGGGTATTTGACACCTAGTACACCCAACATGCAGCCGATGGACCATATTCATCATGGCAGGTCACCCAACAGTGTAGGTCTTCTTGGTGGCTACTGCCTCTGTCAGCCTGACGGCCTCCATGCATTATGGACTACAATTCCCATCAGCCCCAGCTAGCACATCCAATGGGAGCTTGGCAAAGTGTTTCTACTTTCTGTGGTCCCCAGTGGAGGATTCAGTTGGAGCTGCTTACATGGGACCAGTGGCGTAGCGTGGGTTGTCAGCACCCAGGGCAAGGCAAGTAATTTGCGCCCCCTAACCCTAACCCCCAGATGTTGTGCCCGGTGCGGCCAGCCCCCCCTGCACCCCCCACGCTACGCCACTGCATGGGACTCCCAGTTTCCTCCTGTCCAGGTGCTGATCTTCCCCACTTCACCATGACCACAGGAATTGGCATCACCCAGACCATTAATTGGGCCTGTATGTAAGAGGCATGCCAATCAAACAAAAATGTCAGAAGCAGCCCACAGCCCTTGTTCAGTAGAAAATCTTGCAGACACACACACACCCTGTTGGTGCTGGCTGCAAGTATATTTCAAAAGCTATTGTATTTCCATTGGGGGCCACCACTACATCTAGAATTTGCTGCTCTTCTTATTTTCTCACAGCTGCCTGTTTGTCTATGTTATCTGGAATCCATCGTAGGCAAAACCAAACGGGGGAGAGAGAGAGAGAGGCATGTGAAGGTCTGTTTGTTCTCGACCAGGTTTTTGTTTTTGTTCCTCTTTATTTCACATGGCTGAATATTCCGATATAAAGAATCTTAAGAGCAGCCGTTCTTCTTCCCTTTGGAACAGAAAGCAACATCTGTTTCCTTGGAGAATCCATCCAGGATAAGAGCACAAGCCTTGCAGATAAGAGCCAAGTTCAGGTTTTGGTAGCGAAAGCCCTTCTTGGTATTTTTGTTTTGTTTTTGCTTTAGTTCCCAAATACATCTCGCTCTTCCCGTAAAAGGCGTCTAACCATTATCCTCCTTGTTTGAGGGCGAAAGGAGAGAGTTAATGTTTGTATGCTGCATTAAACAAGATGAGAAGATGCACCTGCATCCAGAGTTCCTGCCTTGTTCGCGAATGTATTGTATATCTTTGCAAACTAAATACGTTTAATCAAATATTTTTTCAAGTTTTTATTCAAATTGCAAAAGAAACAGACAGCCAATTGTTTTGCTGCCTGATCTTCCTTGTCAGGCCACCCTCTTTGCATCTCAAGAAAAATAGCCTTGTGCAGCCTCAGGCTATTTGCATAGAGAATATTGAAACACAACATTAGATTGTGGGTTTGGTTGGGTTTTGTTTCTTGTTGTGATGCATGAAGATTATCTTCCCAGGTGAAGGCTGTAATCTTTTTCTCTTCAGAAGGGTTGTCTTCTATAAAATTCACAAGGAGAGGGGGGAAAAACTTTTTTTGAAGTAAGACAGACAGTTCTTGTCCAAGCTGTGCAAGGATGCAGTATGGACAAACAATGCTTTATGAATGACAGCATTTTGAGTTATTTTCTCTGGCCAAAATAAAAACACTTGCAGCAAATTCAAGCCTTCTCTCTCTCTCTCTCTCTCTCTCTCTCTCTCTCTCTCTCTCACACACACACACACACACACACACACACAGCTGTTTGATTAAACTGGGGGTAGCTTGAGTTCAATATGGTGTCGCATTATTAAACCCAATAAATATATGCAGCACAATTTCTATTAATCTGGGGATATGTGACTGAAAGCAGGAAAGGTGTGTTGGAAGCACCAATCTGCCCATAAGATATATATTCTTTTCACTTGGCAGGTACCCTGGGTTATGGTACCGAAAAAACAAAACAAAGCCACACAAGAGGCCATAAGAGGATTTCAAAGAGGAAGGGATAAAAATAAAGGCATCTTCATATAATAATTCTGACAATGATGCTTCCAGACCTGATACAATCCAGATGCCAGTCCCCTCTGCTCCCCACCTCCCCAAAAAGTATCTCAAATCAAGAGCAACAATCCATATTGTATACCTACAAGGAAAACATGAGCTGGAAAACTGCATACAACAATGCGTCTCTTCCTTTATCCTCTCTCCACTTCCTGCTCCTTACATCTCCTCTTCTGCTGTTGTGTTAAGCAGGGCTGCGTTGTGCTTTGTAAATAGATAACACTCGGATTCTCACGTTGTTTGAACACTGTTTTAGGTTCAGCTGCAGTACACAGTTTCTCTGATCTTTTATGTTCCTGAGCAGATGTCTTTCATTAATTTATGGATTTATCATCTTTTCTTTTCTTTTTGCCCCCCCCCCTCCCTCTCTTCTCTCTCTTTCTCTCTCTCTCTCTCTCTTTTACACCTGGCAGCTGGCTCAAGTTTCAGCAGTTATTGTCTATTTTGCATTACACATAGAACTGAATGTCATCTGTCTTCACAAAGCTATGGCAAAGAGTACGGAGGCAAGCCACATCAGCTGCTGGGGCAGAGCCTGTTTGCGTGTCTCCTCCTCCTCCTCCCCCCCTTCTACCTCCCCCTCCCCTTTTTACCTCCTTAATATTTATTTGTGCTCATTTTCTTTCCTGGCCTTGAATGGAGCTTAGCTCGTGTTCAGTACAGCTGTATGTTTACTGAATCTATTCCATCATGAGTCATTGTGCGTGTGTAAGTATCCTGGAAACAGCCAGTGCTTTCTTGGAAGAACAGTCACTTTTCAACACAAGCACTTAAAAAGAAAATTAACCAATTGGTCAGCTCAGATTTAGCATGGGGGTCATCTCACTACTGGCCCTTTTAGCGTTCCATTGGCTCTTTTTTTAATAGTCACTATTAGGGATGCTTTTTAGCAATAATCTAATCTGTTTGAAACAAAATAGAAACGGTGTATGAGGACTGTATTGTGAACGACAGGCAAGGTTTAGGGGAACAGAAGAAAGGGGCTTCTGAAAATTTACGTTTGAAATAATCAAGCCATATGTGTAAATGGATATTTCTGCCTTGTAAGTACTGAGAAGTGGAGGTGGTCTTGTGAACATGTGTTGCGTGTCGAGTTCAAATATACCCTCCCAAGGCAGAATGAAGTGCACTACCTGACCTTGCGTAACTCATCATCTCTCTGCCTAACCTACCTTATGTGCTCGTTGTTGAGGATAAAATAGGGAGAGGACTGGTGCCCCATTGTGAACTCCTTGGGAGAAGTGCAGCACACAAACCTAATAAAAAATAATGATGCAATAAGCATGATTATAATTGGGGTCCTTTCCTAAAATAGAATGAGAGCTCTGCTTTTTCTTGTGTCACTTGTTTCAATGGGACCTGCCTAGGAGAAGTTCCCAAGAAATTGTGTCTTGGGTTAACTGCTTTGGAATTATCCATTACTTAGAGCTTTAATACATTTTTTTTAAAAAAAATGTTGATATATATTTGTGTGTGTGTGTGTGCAGGCTTCCTCAGGACAATTGCATAATGAAACAGATTTCTATCGGAGAAGTTTTGACTTGTCTGAAACTCTTATTGCTAAGCAATAGGTGACAGCTTGCTACTATTATTTCACTTATGCATTTTGACAGATGGCGGTTCCTAGCGCAATGCTCTTTTAGACTTCTCTATCAGTCTAATGGAGGTAGCTGTAGGTTCTTTCAACTCTTCTCTTGGCACAAGAAGTATGTCAGTCATAAATTATCTTCTTTGTAATCATTAAACATCTGAAGCTAAAAAAAAAAATCTAGTTCAGCCAAGCATGTTGCAGTGCGTGTCACATAAAATTAAGAGCTTTAAACCACAACATTTTCTATATATCCTTTTAGAATTAAAACAAAGCTTTTTTTTTTTTGGCAACATCTTGTGCTTTTAAATAATAATAAACCTTCCTCCATTCTCCTGCGCATCCAGGAGTAAAATTTTAAAATCTACTGTTAGATGCAAGGGCTCTATTTAAAAAGAGGCTTATTAAAAAAAACCCAAAACCATAAACCCTCCAAGAGCAGTATATAATGTGTGTTGTATCACTGAACCTCATGTGTCTTGTCTCCCCATTATGCTGTTAGGAGAAGGTGCTTCAGTTTCTAGATCACGTTGAACTTGTTTGACCTTTCTCTGCCATAACGCATGTTATATTTAATAAGTGACATTTGTGTGCATGTGTGTGTGGTGATTGTCTTTAAAGGAAACAGCCCTCCAAGAAGCTACTGGGAGCATTCTTAATTGACCTTGTGGGGGCCACATTGATTTTGTCACGTGCATCTTCATTTCTGATAAATTATAAAGCCATTAATTTGCAGAGGAAATGGCAGGGCCAGCCTGCCGCACAGATGTGACCAAAACTGTCCTAGCAAACAGTGCACAAAAGAGTGCCAAGAAGCCCCGAGAAGGAGGGGTGGCGGAAAAACCCGTCCCGAAAGCCTAGATTGTTATGCTTAGTTTCACATTCCCTTGGGAATGCTTTTGGTTATTTCTGTTTACAGGCCTGAAAGGTAATGATGTTTGAAGAATAAATAGGTATCCTTGCAGGGTAAGCGGCCATGGATCAATTGGCAGTTTTCCACTTCTCGATATTTGCTGGCCCCCAAACACATTTCTGTGCACCTTTAAGGAAAGCTCTTATTTATTTCTAATTGGGAGAAGGGTTCTCTAAACCTTTCCCTGCCCCATTCTCAAGGAGCTAGAGCATCAGAGATATTGGAAAACATGGTGTATACCCAGCGAAAACATTTCTATTTTTACTCTTAGCATAATTTGATGTGAGTGATGTGATACTCAGGGAAGAAGAATGCATCAAAAGGCAACTGAAAAAATGGAGAGGGGAGTCGTCTTCTTGGAAACATATGCATTGTGTGTTTGTTTCCTTAGCAACAGGTGAGCGCACACCTGGCGTTCAACCTTGCACCCACAAAATTTCCGCCACCATCTCCTAAGAAACAAATGAGGCCCAGTTCAAGATTTGCATGGAAGTAAGTTCTACAAGAATGGTTCCCAAGAAAGCATGTAGGTTTTCTCCAATTCCAGTTTTGACCCTTCTGAGGTGTGTTGCAAATTGAACGTTAATTTGTCGGTCAGTTCCAGGTACAACTCTTCTCCCAAAAGATCTTATCAGCTTCCAAGCAAAGCGTTTTTCCTTAACTAATTTCATCCTACATGCAGGAAGGTCTGTCTCCCAACCACTTGAAAAAGGCCAAGCTCATGTTCTTTTATACACGCTACCCAAGTTCCAACATGCTGAAAACGTACTTTTCAGATGTAAAGGTAGGAAAAATCCTTTTATTCATTTATTTTTATTTCCTCTTGCTTTTGGTTGCATGTTTTAACCCCCTGAATGCTTTTTTATTAATTTAAATTTGATTTCGCTAATAATATATCTTGGCAAACTGTTGTTATATTTTTTTGCTACTGTTATTATTTTGCTGCTAAGTCATTCTTAAGGTCTGTGTTTATGCTCTCCCTGTTCTGTTTTATCTCCTTTACCCTGTGGACATTAAAAAAAAAACAACCTGTAAATTTGTAATTTTTTAAAGCACCATTGGACAGCACGCTTTTTGCATCCGTGAAATGTCTACTGGTGGCATTAGCCTACTATACAAGAGCATTTTGAAAGTGCTCCTCTAATTGTTCCATTGCAGCCGGGTTCCTCCTATTCCGCTTAGATTAGTGCCCGCTGTAGAGACCCATTTTTCTTTCCGTCAAAAAAGAAAAGCGGGGGGAAAAGAAATACTACATTGAAATTCTCCGTGCAGTAGCTGCTTAAAAACAAAAGTGATGATTGTCTCTTATTTACAACTTAATTTGTTGTTGATGCAGAGTACACTGAGCATAAGGAGGATGAATAAACTGACAGATTCAGGCCACATTATTCAAATGAGGATATGAAAGCTGTCGACGTACAGCTGCATCCTCCCCTCATTTTACAGAATATTAGGACCTCCTGGTTTTTTTTAAGAGTAATTGTTCTTTCACATCAACTTGATTTTTTTGTGTTATAATCATCTCCTTTTTTTGCGGGGGGAGAAACAAGTTTGGGTTCCAATTATTATAATGATACACATGGTATCATTTTGTAAGCCTTTAAAAATAAACATCGCATTAGTTTAAATTTGCCGTGTTAAAATTCTTCTCTTCTTGCCTTTTCGCTCCCCCCACCCCCCAGATTCTACAAAAACTTTAGCCATGATCACCACCTCTCCTCCACTTTGGCAAATTTGCCTTCTGTGCTTCAGGGGTGTTCTTAAACGGGCCTCCTGTGAAACTGGCCTGCTGTTCACTTAAAAAAAAAACCCAAAAAGAAAAAGCTGGGATTTTGTATTTTGTTAACTACCTTTCACTTTTTGCTTACATTTTTTTTTAAAAAGAAACTTGGTCTATCTTGTTTAGTTAATTGGCTTCTATTTAATCAATTTAAGCATTGGGGTGTTTTGAATTGCACACCCTTCCTCCCATTGGTTGCAGCATTTTACTTAGAAATATTTGTGCTTTGTGGGCTGATTTTAATGGGTTCTTCTTTCATTTTTCTTTTTGCATGGCATCCATGTATACGTACATTCAACATATTCTGTCCTACTACAGTTTAGGGACAAACTGGTTTTCTAGGCTTTTTCTTACTTCTGCTTTTTTTTTAAATTTGAGAAGTGCTTTGAAAACCATTTTGTCCAGAAAGTCAAGTAGGATGTTGGCGAAGAAAACTGAATGTGTGTATTGCTGTTAACGACTGCTCTGTCATAGGCTTTTGCTTAAATAATAATAATAATACAGTAATGCATCATCCATACAGTGCCTATGCCTGGTTAATAACCTGCCATGACTCATCCAATGGGCCAATGAAAATGCTTCTGTGGCAGTATTACCTGCAATGCAACAATGTAAAGAATTCTTGCTCTGGAGACGTTGGAGCCATTGGTGCAGCTTGACCGCAGAATGGCTCGAGGGAATCCTCCTAAAGGCTCTCTCTGATGTTCTCTCTGCTCCAGGGTTTCCCAAACTTGGGTCTCTGGCTGTTTTTGGACTACAACTCCCATCGTCCCTAGCTAGCAGGACCAGTGATCGGGGATGATGGGAATTGGAGTCCAAAAAAGAGCTAGAGGCCGAAGTTTGAGAAGCCCTGCTTTGGTGGATGCCGATGTAGGCAGCCCTACAGAAAAGAAAAAAGTCTCGCTAGTATGTAGTGCCTGTTGTCTTTTTTCAGCATGTGACAGCCGAAGTCGGTCTTCTTGCGATGTTGCCGAGTGATATGAAATATTTTGATGTTATGCCACCTTATATTTATATAGCATCATTCATCCAGAAGAAGCCCAAAGTGCTTTACAAACAGCCAATATAGGGATCATTCACCCACCACTGAAAGGCAGCCACTTCCGTGGTGGAAGGCAACAGCCATTCGGGGTCAGCAACACCACACACCAGTAGATGTAAATATTAGATACATTCCTCTTTTCTTGGGGGAGCGGGGTTGGAGGGTGGGTTTCCACGTTTAATATTTTTGGAATGTTTTATTTCATGGTGGGTAAAGTCAGCCTCTCCTTTAACCTGCTCTGTAAATTTGGTTGGGCTGAATGTGTGATCCGGGCTGGGTTAATGTTTATTTTAGGCAAGCTGCGAAGTAGACGCTTGTGGGAATTGTGCACATAATTTTCTCTCTCTCTTTTTGCATTGAGCTCCTTTTTTAAAAAAAATAATGTCAGGAGATGGGAAAGGGTTACTTCTCTCAAGAAAGGAGATTGATGTCTTCAGTCTTAGCCAGACAGAATGCTGGTACAGTAGTCTGGTGGAATAAGACCAATACTACTGCTTGCTGAAAATAGGGTGTAAGAAGGCAGTACCCAACCTGGTTCCTTCCAGATGTTGTGGGCTGCAATCCTTTCATTCCTGACCGTTGACCAGGCTGAATGGGTCTTTCTGATGAGTCTAGAACATCTAGAGGGCACCAGGTTGGGGAAGGCTAGTGAAAAATATTGACCATTGGCCTTTTTCAGTCAGGCTTGTTCACGTAGACTAGCAACAACACTAGAAGCTCATCACAGTCCTTCTGCCTGATGTTCTTCAAATGGCTATTCCAGGAATTGAACCTTCTGTGGGCTAGCCATTCAAAGGTGCCATGCACAGGTCAGGAAAATGTGGGTGGGAATGAGGAGAGGCGCTCTGTGGGGAGGGGGAGGCCTGCAGGCTCCTTTTGAGTAGATTCTTTCCATGCGCATGGAGGTAGTTTTATTTATAAAAGAAGAGAAAGGCCCTGTGATAATGGCATGCTTTGGGAGGCATGTTTACTTTCATCTGGAATTGCAAAGGGGCATGGTGTCACCTGTAAACTTGTGTCTGGACAGTTGACCCAACTTACTTTAAACCAGTTCTTTTATTTTTTTAAAAAAATCAGTGTATCCTCCATCTCAAGTCACCTTTTTATAGTATTTAATCAGCCAGACCATGCTAGGCAACAGTAATTCAAAATCAGCTTGGCTAAACTTTAGTGTCAAACTTTTGGTTGGTATTCAACCAACTCTTACTCAGAGTGGGTCCAATCCTATTAACGAACGTGGCTATTAGCCTCAATAGATCTACTCTAAGACATAGTTGAACACCACCCTTTTGAAAAAGAAAGCTTTAAAAAGATTGCGAACAAACTTTAAACAAACAAACAACCTCTCACAATTTTCACAAGTTCATGCCAGCAGATACAGAACATGTATGAATCACTACTTCAGCAAAACATTATAGATCATAATATGCCAGTCTTACCAGATATCCCTGCTGGAACAATAGGTTGGGGTTTTAGTCCCACTGAACCCCTTGGTGTAAATGATCAATAAATTGACTTCCTAAGTATTTGCTATGTACACAGGCCGCTAGTTAAGACAGGTGAAAGAGAAACCCAATGCAACTTAATGCATGAATTTACATAATGCATTATAGCCAAAAAATCTAGACACAATTAGACTAACATGAGATACCCTGGTCTAACTTAGCTGCATGAGAATGTTGCCCGTACTCTCAAAGACCAAAACCAATGGGTTCAGGCGTGCCAACTTAGCCCCGTGACTGTGTGTGTCTGGGGCCGTGGGTGCCATGCCAGCGCTCATCATGGCCCTGGCACTGAAATTTGTGGGTGCTTGGGCACCCAGGGCCTCAGGGAGTTGGCACCTATGGTAGGTTTGATAGTGTAGCTATTCATGTTTCTAGATAAGAAAGAGGTCTTGAAGAAATTTCTGGGTCAGATGCTTTTAGTTAACGTGAAGGAAGAACCAATGGAAGGACTTCATAATGTACGGTGGCAGAATAGGAACTCTTTCTGTTGTATTAGCAGTGCCTATAAAAAACCTCAAGGAACACTCTTAACACTAATGCAATCAGGGAAGAAAGGATGGATGGAGCCCATCCTCCAGGGTCCTTCTTTCCACCACAACCCCATGTGCCCCATTAAAAATCCATTCCAAAAAATCAAGAGATCATTCAGAGTGGCCTCCAGTGCGGCATGTGAATCTATAGTTGGAACAGAATCCCTGGAAAACACACAAGGGCTCTTTGGAACCCAGCCCATGCACTGCAATCTATCCTAATACGTTGTACAATAAATATACAAAGTCCAGTTTAGTTCTCTGTGCTGGTCTTGTACGCAAAGGAGCTTATTCCCCCCCCCCAAAAAAAGCCAATGTAACCAATTTGAAAAGAATAAAATATTTTTCATACACAGATAAGCCCCAAAAATCTTTCGTTTGTAAATAAATCCAAACTGATTTCTGTGGATCAATCTTGCTTACTTAGTTTATTTGAAATTGTCCCATTGATTTTTTTTATTTTTCCAATCGCTTATGCATGAATCACCGTACCCAAATTTCACCCTTGATTTTTCTGCTGCTTTACTTAAGGAGCTGCCATTAGTGAGGCTGTATAAGATGCAACCATCTTATAATTTTGTCCCTAAACTGGGGGAAAGGGGAAATCTCCTGAGTCGGTATTGTGGGAACAAAAAAGGATTCTCCTTGTATCATCTTCTTTCGCTCCACTTGATGCCGATTTTAATGTATAAGCTAATAATTCTAAGACTACTAAATACAACAGATTCAGTGTCATTTTAGCTTTGAAGAACAGGCGCTTCCAGGCTTTTCAACCCAGCAGTGTTAAATGATGTATCTCATTCCCTCCACCCCTTGAGTCAACTGCTGCCTAGCCAGATTAAGGTGTCAGATTGATTTGTTTTATACATCTTTTGACCATGCTCATTGAATATTTAGGAAGTTTCTTCAGCCCATATTGAGGCTGAGGTATCCCGTGGGAAGCATTAATCAAAGTCACAGAGACTCTTACACTGTGGAAACACAGACTCTTTATTGTAGCGATTAGTTTTTGCAGTAACACATTAACACACTACAGAGCTTTTCTTTTATAGAACAATTGATCCTTTTCTTGTACTCCACTAGAGAAGGGGGGGGGGAATAATTAACTCTTTAAAGTTTAGCAATTTTAAAAAGACTGATTTATCTACACCAGAATGTTGAGGCGAGAGAGGGCATTTGTCTCTGTGTTTGTGTGTGTGTTGCGCACACATTCGTATGTATGCACAATTAACTCACTCTCCGAATGTTTCTATACTATTCGAGCTGATTAGTTTTGTTCCTTAAGCGCTTATGTCTGTAATTTTTGCATGTCTTACTTTTTTTTTGTCCCCTCTAAAACTTTCTCTGATGTTTCCATGCTGCAGCAATAAGCATTAAATCTCTCTTTCTGTCCTATTGCTAAATAATGACATGCGCACCTACTTTTTGTTGTTGTTGTCCACATTAGGTCATTCATGACCATTCTAGAAAAAGAATCCCCTTTCTATTTTCCTCCCCTTCTACAGTACTCTTGCCCATATGAGACAATGTCTTGTAACAATACAGGGGCCTAATCTCCATGTCAAAGCAATTTTCATTCCCCAGTGCACACCCTGCTATCATTTTGTAATGTTTTGTTTCTTATTCTAAAAGAATTAAAAAGGAACAGTAAGCCGTCACGGGGGCCTGTAGTCCTTATCTCAGTGTCTGGAAATTTGGACAGTGTATTTTACTGCTGAGATAAAATGGAAAGAACTCCAAGTTCAGCAAATCGTAATGGGTTTAAGTTCTATTGAAATCGGTAACCAGAAGATCAGATAACGGGGGTCCTTCAGTTGTCTTTTTAATCAGGTTCCCCGCAAGGGCTGAATAGAGACAGAGCAGACACACAGAGTGAAAATATAATTCTTGGATAGGTTAAGTACATGTTTGAACTCTTGCAAGCAGAAGCGATTTGATGATGACTTAATCATTTTCTGGTCAATTATCTGTAAGGACCCTTGCAACTGCATGGCAATTATGATGCAAGTTGGCCTTTTGGGAGAAACACCAGTCTCCCTGCTTCTGTTTCCTTGTTACTTAGATTCCCTGCCATAAATTTTCATTCGTTTATTATCTTTGCTAGCATGGAAACAACTTTCTGTGTAGTAATTACAGCCCCAATGCACACTTTAGCTGTCATCTTGTTGGAGGCCTGGATGTTCTCATGGCCAGCATTTGATAAGTGTTCTTTGTTGATTTTTGATTAATGCACATCTCTTTCTGGGGGCCGGGGGGAAGTGAATGCCTGTGATGACAAAAGGCAGGGGGTAGTATATCAGCCTGCCAGATATATAGCTATGGATTTATTGGTTTTAACTTGGCAAGTTAAGTTGCATCTGTCCTTTACACGCAGGAAGGGCTGTCAATAAGAAGGGATCAGCTGCAACGCAGTTTAGGTGACATCTTCAGTTCAAAGGTCAGAGGAACAGTAAGGAAACTTGTCCTGAGAGACGTGGGCACTTTTAACCTTGACCTTCTGACTTCTAATAAAGGGATCCAGTGCATTTTCCTCCATCTTACGGATGAGCTGGAAAACTTTAAATTTGCTGGACGGAATGCCAGGGATTAATGGAGGATTTGCGGATTTCGATACTCAGGATATGATAAGCATCTACAAGTCACATGCAAATTTTTTAATTTATTTTTTGCAAAGTGAGAGCAACCCTATAGGAAGGCCCCATTTTTGTTTAGAGTGTGTGCAATAAAGAGAGAGGGGATTCTTTTTAGCTTGACATAGAACGAGAAAGGAATTTTGCATCAGATCTATGTGACACTGAAATGTAACCAACCCCAAGTTACTTATGTCTGTTACACCACCTGCCCATAAATATTTTCTAAATTGATTTCACACTTTTATTTGTGGGGAATAACTGCTACATAATAGGAAACACATTGCACCCCCCCCATATTATATGTGGCCTTCAATGGGCAAGACATAGTCACATTTTACTGTTTTGGCCACTCATCTCTTATATCAGACAAAATACATCAGCACAAACCTGGAAGGTACTGGACATCTCCTCCTATAAGAGCCTAGAAGCTTGCTAGTGGTGCCTCAAAATTTGAAAGTGCTTTCCATGCATGATACATAACTTGATAGAAAAGCAGTGCTCTTTAGCAACTTTAGGAACGAGATCCAGTTCTTTCCCATTAAAAAAACTGGCGCAGCATTTTTCTATCATTTGACTCGACCACTCAAGCCTCTTTACCCCTTGGGTTTAAAAAAACCTTTTGAAGCTTGGCTATGGGGCGGTTTGGAAGAGAAGGGGTGGATGTAAGAAAGGATGTTGTGAAATGGGGAGGAAAGAGAGGACGTGTCAACGCTCTAATCCTCCTTGCTCTTCTGATTTCCACAGTTCAACAGATGTATTACCTCTCAGCTCATCAAGTGGTTTAGCAATTTCCGTGAGTTCTACTACATTCAGATGGAGAAGTATGCACGCCAAGCCATCAACGACGGGGTAACAAGCACTGAAGAGCTGTCCATAACCAGAGACTGTGAGCTGTACAGAGCCCTCAACATGCACTACAATAAGGCAAATGACTTTGAGGTACGCTGTGACCTTTCTGGGTTTCTTCCTCTTCTATGCATGCATATAATTGAAATTTTCTTTTCCCCCTCCCTTTTTTATGCATTTTCACTTATTTTGGAAACTGTTTCTTTTACAGTGCCCACCTTGCGAATGATGTTAATGTGTTTTGTTCTATGTTTTGTTAAAAAGGGAAGAAGGTCATTTTTGCCTGCCTTATCAGAAAGCAGGAAACTTTTCTGTCTCGATAGCAGAGCGCTGCATTTGAGCTGCTTGCGTTTCAGCTACATTTTCGAGAGCTATTTTCTTGAAAAAGCCACCCTACTCGAGATCTTTTGACTGTAGCTAATCGTTTTGCAACCCGGACAGAAAACGCAGCTCGCGAGCGAAACAAAAACAAACAAAAGCACGACTTAGTTGTGTCTCGGTTCCATTGAAATCAACGGGGACTAGGCCTATCTAAATGTCTCTGGATTATACCCCATGGATTGGCAGCTTTGATTGAAACTCTTCCTTACAGGCCAACAATGAGCGGGTATGAGCCAATCACCGAGGCCTTGGCTCAGCAAGCGATTGTTGCTAACCTGCTGACCTTCCGTAAGCCCCACGGTGGCAAATTCCTCCGTGCTGATGATAAGCATTTTGCACTGTCAGATGCAGGGATGAGGCGAGAGGGGCTTCTGGGAGTTGTCACTCTGTGGCATTGAAGCCTTGTGGCAGTGCGTTGGTATTATCTGCTCAAAGGATGGGCCACATTGTTTGGTATAAGCTGCACAGTGGCGTGGTCAGAAGGGGTGGCAAGGGCTTTTGTTTCTTTCCCTATGGAAGTAGTACTGTGCTAGGTACAAAAATGTGCTCTGAAGCATTTCTAAAGTGATTGCCATCACCATCATCATCACATCTAAGTGATTCAGTTGGAAAGGGACACAGAAGGTTAGGATGCAGATTTCACTTCTACACTTACTCATTCACCGGAGCTTTTTATTTCAGGGTGTGTTGCCAAAACAAAACAGCCATGGCCCATCAGGCTTGGTCTTTATCAAATGTGTGCCCTACCTTGCGGTCCTGGCTACTGAAGATCCCTCTAGACCAGTGTTTCCCAAACTCGGGTCTCCAGTTGTTTTCGGACTACAACTCCCATCATTCCTAGCTAGCAAGACCAGTGGTCAGGGATGATTGGAATTGTAGTCCAAAAGCAGCTGGAGACCCAAGTTTGGGAAACCCTGTTCTAGATGCTGCTGGACTGTAGCTCCAATCATCCCTGGCCTTTTATGGGCCATGCTGACTGGGGCTGATGGGAGTTGGAGTCCAGCAACCTCTGGTGGGCCAATGACTACACTACTCTTGGATGGAGCTTCTTCTGAAGAAACCAAGAACAAAAACAAAAGGAAAGTGCATTTGACACCCTCCTAATAACAATTTAGCAGAAGATGAATAAGGGTTATGTGTACAATTTCACAATATGAGCCTCTTCTCATAAATCACGTCTCTGTCTGAAAATGTAAAAGCATTAATATGCATTTATATATTGTGTTGCCCTCTTTCTGTCTTTGAGCTACCCATGTGAGTCTTTCTGTGTTGCACAGTTTAAAGCATGGAGGAAATGGCTTTTAATTGGAGCAGCCTGAGGCTGCAACATAACACCTATGGTATATTGTTCCCAGTAGTTTGCAATTATCTGATCTGGAGATTGCAGCATAATTTTTGCCCCCCAATAAGTTAATTTCTTATAACACAGAACCCCTTTCACTTGTGTTCAAATGCATGGCTATGAAATTCCTAATTCATACAAATAGCTGGATGGCAGCTTTAAGACTGCTATCCACAACTCCACGCACTAGGCTGAAAACCTGGACCTGAACAGGCCATTACTGCATATCGTTTAATCTGAAGGTATGCATTCTTGCCTGATCAGCGGCCAGCCCAGGTGACTAGCACTGAAGCAAAAATGACATGTACTGTGGTGTTGAAATTGGATCTGAAGTCCTTGAGCAAATGGAGCGTTTTCCATATTTAGCATCATCAGAGTTCCTCCCCTTCATATTTTTATTGCTGATCCTTTAATATAATTGAAGCCTGATATGCCTTTCATCTTAAATAATTTAAATGGATTTTCCTAAACCTTTTCTGCTCGCTTCCTCTTACGGAGTTAACATTCATAACGTATTGAAGAAATGGGGATAAAATCTCATAGAAAAGAAGGGACTCTGGGCGAATTATGGAACCTGTTTTCCTTAAGATCTATTACTCAACATACACCTGCCAGAGCCACAGCACACATTGTGCAAGCGGCGTCCCTGTGGACAACACACATGCTTTTTAGACTCATGAATGTCCTTCAGCAGTTCATACGAAACACATCCTCACCCCACTGTGGAGCTGCTGGGGCCTGCCTTTGCTCTAACATAGGAGCTGGCTTTTCTGACTTCCTTTCACAATGCCTTGGAGCCGCCAGCAGCTGTTAACAGAACTCAAATAAGATCCTTAACAATCCTCATGCCTCCTTACTTTAGATTTGTCACAATCGCCTCAGGCTCATAGCCAGAGGTAGCTGAAACACCTTGCAGAAGGATTTGGTGACTGAACGAGTAATCTCTCTCTGTTTGCGAGAAGTGTACCAATTTGTTTCTGCGTTTCTGTCATTGGAGGTCAGTTGAAATTGTGAACACATTAGGCTCAGCTGCAACACAAAACTGAACCAAATCATCTTTAGTAGTAAGCAAAACTTGCATTCTGATGAATTAAAGATACGCGTGCTGGGGAAGGAGGATTTTCATATGTCCATCCTTGCGCGTTACTGTTTTCACAAATGGTAACTTATAGAGCATCCTACTCCACCCTAATTCATTTATGTTTTCAGCACACATTAAATAGAAGCTCTCCCTCCTAAATAAGCAAAACAAAAAACACCTCAGCAGCTATGTGTGCTGTTTGTGTAATCTCTAGTATGTTTTAAACTCAAGTATCTAAAGACTGCAATTCTAGACACACTTAGAACAAAGCTCCATTGAACTTGCAAGTAGACATCTAGATATGCACTCCAAATGCGATAGAAACATACTTATCCTGGATGGTTTGCAGAGAATATTTTAAAGGGAATCAGAACATGAAAGAGACAGCAGCTTTCTATGGGTTTCTTACAAATGTCACACACACACATATATTATTTGGTTTTAATATTTAATTGTTAGGGTGGATTTAGTTAGCTCTTTGTTCTCCCACCGGCTTTCCCCCAGTTATCTAGTGGTAGTAGCACTGGACCAGTTCCAGTTTATTTTCAACTTCCTTGCCCACCTAAAGATTAGGTAGGCTAGCATATCAAACTTGTGAATGGCCACTGAACATTTTGGGATTTTGCAGAAATCTAATTGCTTGTACGCTGTGAGTGGCAGATCAATTCAACCTAGACGAGGAGCACTTGTTCATATTACACTTTGTTCCAATTGCACTTAGATACAGCTTTCCCCATTGCATTTCATACTTGGGCAAATTTATCTGAGGAGAAAAGAAGTGATTGTGAAATGTACTGGTGGGATTCAACCGAGTTGTTATGTGCATGGAATGAGGTCCACTTGTGAATGAGACCTTTCCCACTTTGTTCCCCATACCCTTTAAATCTGCTCCAGAGGTTGGGGTGTAAGAGGGGGAAGTCCCATTGCACAAGCAGATCTCGTTCTGTGCTGGCATACCCCACTTAGCACTATGTTGAATTCCACCCTATGTACCTGTGTAAATTGCTGTTTCCCCCCTTTAAAATATACAGAATTGGCATTTGGGAAGCAAATTAGCTGCACACCCCCTATCAACATGCATTCCACACCAGTTGTGGTTCCCTGTGAGCTCCTAGATATAAAATAGATACATTGCATAAATACTCATGCATGGATGCTTCTACTTTGCAACTAAAAGTAGCTTTGGGAAGTTGATTTGCATTTGGGAACGGGCATTGAAAACAAGAGTTAAACTCTCCATCCTGCCTTACAAAAATCAGGGCCTTCTGCAGCTGCTTTGAGGAGATAGGAGGAAGGTGTCTGGAAATCCAGTAGCAGAACTCCCATGTCATGTGGTCCTCAGTTATCACATGCCGTGAGAAGCCCATGGTGGGATACAGGAGTGAGACTCATGGACTTCCCCTTATGCATATGTTCTGTGTAAATTGGACTTGCTCATGGCAGACAACCAGCCCTTTTCCATGGTGTGGACCACATCTTCAGAGCCAACCTGCATAGGCACTCTTGCCTGTATACCTGCTTAAAGGCTATACATGCAGTATGGAAGATGAGCCAAAGGCTGACTCATACACCATGCAGAGTGTGGAACCTATATATCTGGTCCACATGTCGCTGTCTTGTTGTATTTAATTGTTTTGTGGATTAAACGGTATTGGGGATCAAGCTGCTAAATACTGTAGCAAGCACTATGCTTACAGTGAAGGAAAACAGGTGAGTGAGGAGAGGGGTCATCCCCAGTAGCCCTTCAGCCAGACATTGATGCATACAGTGCTGTGCAAACATTTGAAGGAAGGGAACCTTTGCAATCTGGAACCCTGGTTGCTCAAGGTTCCAGATCATGTTCTATATCCCTATAGATGCCTGTTCAGATTTGGCGTGGCCCCACTTCCCCACTTGTGCATGTATTAACTGTATGTAAAACCACTGAACAAGGCTTGCAGTGTTAATTTTATGGAGAGAGACAGCTGAAAGGTCTCATGAGACATGCTGGAGTATCCTTGGAGCCAAAAGGTAGGCGGCTAAGGATGCTAGTTGTGCAAGCAGCACCTTGTTTCAGTGATTGCCAGTGTGTGCAGGTATTCCTTGCAAAGTCTACCCTCCCCTATTCAATGGAAGTATCTGCTACATGGACCCCTAGAAGCTGCCAGTTGCATTGAAGCGAGTGGTGGAAGGCTTTCGATGGAGGGGCTTCCTGGTACACTGCTGCACACATGGTGTTTGAAATTAGAAATAAATATATACAATAAGAATGCACGAACTAAAAAGTGGACAGTATAGCCAGTAATATATGCACCTGTTTTACGAGCACGTTTGTTTATAATATGGACATTCGTAGTAGATTTGAATACAATAAATTGTGATATACTTTCATAAATAGTGTTTCAGTCACTGTAATTTCTGACAAGTGGGTAGTCTCTGTTTGCCTTTCATAAGCAATTACTTAGAAATGTAAGCTGAAAAGTCCCTGTGTCATGTGATGGGGAAGAGGTTCACCCCCCTCCAAAAAAAAGGGAACTTAAGGAGGAGGTTGAAAGAGGGCCACTCTTTCCCACTTCATTTTCTAGTTGTGTGTGTTTTCCAATGTTCAGATTAGTAGCTGAAAAGGAAGTTGAATGGCCAAGAGAGGAGAAGAGAAATGGGAGCAATATTGGATGCCCAGGCAGGAAAATGGAATAACTAGGGGAGAACCAGAGAGAGAAAAAGTGAGATCTGAAGGGGATGAGGAAAAAGAAATAGAGTGTGTGTACGCGCACACACGCACACACACAGATTGGCTGCAGTAAAACAGAGTCTCTTGAAATTGTGTGGTTTTTTCATCCTCCCAATATCACATAACAGAAACATCTGTATCCATTGACTGAAATGGAAAAAAACCCCTCATGACTGGTGTTTTCCAGCACTGCCATGACTCAAAAACATGAATACAAGGCATGTATCCTCATAACTTTTACAAGGGTTACTCTGAAAACTACCACCAAATCATTGGTTACCTCTGCATCCAGAGGTGTCCTGTAATTTATTGGTGCTTTGGTTTTCATCATATGTAAATTTTGTGGAGATCCATGACAATCTTTGCCTGTAACTTCATCAGTGTTTTTGTAATGCTGGCAAGCACCAGCTCTGTGACTCTTACTGTGGACTGTACCAACATAGACCTTCAGAGCCGACAGGAAAGCCCAGTGTGCGTGCGCTTGCTCTCTGTGTCAGGGAGGGGTGTGTCTGTGTAGAATTACCAAAGGGAGGGGGAAGAGAAGGAAGAGGGTGTGGCACCCTCTCAAAACTTCAAATCTGTCATGGGGCCCCCAAAGGTTGGAAACTTTGGTATAAAGGAATAGATGTAACATTGTGGGCTGGTCATTGTCTAACCAACTACAGTGCGCTATTATTTCTCGGATCTCTCACAATTCTATAATCTTTCAAGTGTATCATTTTCTAAAGTCATGTCTATCAATGCTGATTTAAAATCTTCAAACACGCCCCCCCATACAATACATGTAACTTAGCATTAACGAAAATGCCAAACCGCTGATTGTTCTACCCATTATATAACGTACGTACTATTTTGCTTTAAGTCTGAAAGTTAACAACAATCCACATACAGACTGTAGAGCATTTCATGCCCCCCCCCCCGGCTTTTAGTTTGCTTGGTTAAAGCCTCAGACATATCCCTGTGAAATATGTAAGCGACTTTCACCCTAATGAAACAATGGGTCAAAATTAGCTGAGGTTGATTAATTGGTTGTGGTTCTGACTTCTAACATCCATGGCATGTTTACCAGCAATACTGTTGCAAACATTCTGGAATCAGACTTCAAAAACTATGTAGCACTGTGCATTTAACCGCTGGTACCACCTAGGCTGAGTGCCTGTGCAAAGGATGCCTTAAAGCTAGGCTTCATATTTTGAGTGAGAAAGTTCTAACAGGATGCAGTCTCTCACACCAGGGCTAAAAATATTATTTTAAAGTATGCAACAAAAAAAGTGAGAGGCATCAGTTTTAAAGAAGTTTGATGCGGCTGCAACAATGGTAGGACATTAGTTTGCACTTTGCAATAGGAGTAATAGGACTTCATTTGCACTTTGTTATATATTGAAAATGCCTGGCTTCATGTATTCTTCAGACATTTGATAGCAGTCTTATTTCCCCATGCACATATATTATTATTATTTCATAATAAGCTCTAATTCCTCTGATGTGCAACAGAAGAATTTGAAACTTAAACATTGGGGTTTGAAAATAATTAAAACATTCCTGCTGGACTGATTAATTATATCCAAAATCAATGAATGGAAAGATTGCAGAATGGGATTCGTGGCGGAACTTTGTTCCTCTATTTTCCATTAAAAATATAGAGACGTTGTAGCTATCTCGTTGCATCTTAAACAATGTTGATTTTTATTTCTTTAAAAAGTATGAAAACATCCTTCAGGAAGGCAGTTTCCCTCAGCTCAGCCAGTATATCTCATTTTATTAAATTCAGTTGCAAAAGTTATGCAAGCATAAAGTGGCGCTGTAACAATATTGTAAATGCCACTTTTAATTGTTAATGAACCTTGTGTGGACCCCTAATAATAATTATACGTTCAATTGTTGTTTCTGGTTCAGCTGAGGAAGTTCTTCCTGAAACAGTATTTAATCAGCTGAACCAGGCATGGCAATTGAAGGGTATATGTAGTTTTTGACTCTCATTTTGATATTTATCCCCCTTGGATTCAAGGTGTTTGCTACTACAATGAGATAGGCCCGAAATGATGTGCGGGCTATTTGATTTAATGTCATTAGATTTTATAGCTCCCTCTGGCTATTTTCCCCCATTGGGTTACATTTAAGCACAGCAATATGAAGTTTTTAAACCTCCTTACTCAACAGCTCTATTAGTTATAATGTGCCGTGACCTCTCTCAACATTCTTAAAGAAAAAGATACAGTGTAATGTCACTTTACTTTGCTTATTGTTCTTTGTTGAGGTGAACAAAGCATTTTCTACAGTGGTTATAGCACATAATTATACAGCTTTCAATAGTGGTGTCTTGGCACATATCAAAGTTCAGAAGAGCCTTTAGGAGAGAAAAAAAAGATGTTTTGTGGCAGCCTAGTGAGGGTCTCATCTTTCCTTCAGAAAATAGTTCAAGGCTCTTCTGTCAGGCTTCCTTACTTAGAGCTTTTTCCCCTCCTGCTTCATAAAGTTTAAAGGGGATTCAGTGGAGGTTCTGTGATCTGTTTCCTTTGAAAGATTGTTCCTTTGCACAGAGAGGTCCTTTGACTTCAAGAGTTCACAGATTCATGTCTTTAGGTATCATATGTCTGACCTTATCAGTTACTCTATTTAATGTCGGAGAAAAAGTCTCAAACTCTTTTGTGTTTGTCTGTTTTTCTGCCTCTGTGAAGTGATTTGGCGGAGAGAAGGGGTGGGGGGGAGAGAGAAGGGACCATCCTTTTTAACGCACCACGGCGAGGACGTTTTTTCCTGACTCCAACCTACCCTGTGGCTTTTTGGCGGGGAAGACGGGGCGCAATTGCCCTTGCCTGCTTTGTGTGTGTGGATAATAGAACGATACAAGGCCAAGCTTGCGCACACTATCTCTAGCTAGGAATCGTCCGCTTTCCTAGCCACCCACCCCTAGATGCAATCTATTGCCTTATTTCTGGTGGCTGCTACTTTAGCTTTCCAACAGGCTGGGCCATTTAGCAAACACAGAGAGCGAAACGGCTGGAGTGCTGGGCCAGCAGTAGGCTTTCCCTTTGCTTCGACCTGCCCCAAAGGCTTTGATAATTAATTGTCCTTCAGAGATGAGGAAAGTTCAGAGACAGTGTGTGCAGCAACGTCTATTGTCTGACCTTCAGTTCTCCTCCGTTCGGCTCTTTTCCCTCTCCCCTTCACACCACAAAGGGTTATCAATGGGAGCAGAGAGCAGCCGCTCCTTCTAAGGTCCACAGGTGGCGGTTGTGGCGCTCTGACAAGAGCCCGATCATTGTGCTTCCGCCGCCGGCGGATGAAATGGGCTCGGAAAAGTTCTGACAAGCCTTTTCAGAACCCTTTCTCTCTCTTCTTTAATGCCATATACATTCTAGCAGAGCTATTCTGCTAATTCTTTGGGAAATTTAATAGGGTTTCTCCCCACCTCCCTTTCCCTACCCGCCTGCCTGCCTGTCAAAGTGCATAAAAGAAGTTATCATTATGCACATCGGCTGCAATCTTGTATGATGGCCTAGGCCAACCTGGAGCCCTCCAGGTGTGCTTGGACTACAACTCCCATCAGGCACAGCGGGAGCTGTAGTCCAACAACATCTAGAAGGCATCAGGTTGTTGTAGACTGGTATAGCCATTTAATGCAGGTGGGATTGCTGCTGAATTCAGCATGGCTCCCTTCTGAGCAAGCTTGCATAGATTTGCACCGCGACTTTCATTTTTTAGCCACACACAATTTTAAGAAGGAAGACTGCTATGGATCCATATGCAGAAAACGTGGGTTCATTAGCTGGGTGCGGGGGAATTGCTAGGTACTTGAACAGCTCAGGGCACATGCATGGAAGCTGTGCATGCTAATTTAGGCACAGATTTAGGTCTCTGGGCAAATTAAGATGGTGGGTGGTGCCTCAACGGCACTGTGCTTTGCTCACAGGTCTGTTGGGCGTTGTTTCTTGGGAAAAAAAAATAAGTTGGGAAGAAAAGGGTAGAATAGACAGGAGACATGGGACTCAGTGCAAAAGGTCCTGTGAAACACCCTCCCATCCTATGTGAAAGAAATAAAGAACTATACAACTTTCAGAAGACAACTGAAGGCAGCCCTGTATTGGGAAGTTTTTAATTTTTATTATGTTTTTATGCATGTTGGAAGCCATCCAGGGTGGCAGGGGTATAAATAAGATGATGATTAGGGCTCAGGGGGCCCTGATCCACCCTGCCCGCCAATAATGCCCCCGTCATTAGGTTGAAGTAAGGGTTGCAGTTACCTATGGGGGGAAAAACTTTTAAGACCCTGCACTGACAAATACGAGAATATTTCCAGTTTAAATTCATTTTTATCTCCACCAGCCAGCAATACACAAAGGGGAAATGTTTAAGGAAAATACTGACGGAATAGCATTGAAAATGTCTAGTTTTTTAAAATAATAATAAAATGTTTGTTTCTGTCTGTGGCAAACCGTTGTCCTATATTAAAGATATGTGCACACGCGCACACACAGAACATCTTTTGCTAGCCTTTCAAAATTTGAGTATCCTCAAAATTCTTCAGGTATTTCACCTGAGGAAGAACTCATCATTCAGTGGTGCAACATCTGTTTTGCATGCAGAATGTTCAATCCACAGCATCTGCAGATAGGGCCAGCAAAGTCACCAGTCTGAAGAACTGGAGAATTGTTGCCGGTCGGTGCCAGCAATACTAAGCTAGATGGACTAATGGCCTGACCCGATATAAAGCAGCATCTTATTTCCCTAGCTCTGAATTCATCACAAATTTGCTTTTGTGAACCTGTAAATGTTATGGTCCTCCATTGAGTTGGCTTGCTGGGAATGTTAAGTGCCTTGGTCAAACCTCATGACCAAGCTAACTTGCACGGAGATGGTGAGTGAAGATGGAAAATCATTTGCTCAATCCATTGCTGTTGTAAATAACTAAACAAATATGGCCTGTCAGTTTTTGGTGACAAAATAGCTAAAGCTATGTTAACTCTGGTATTTCATTAAGGCAGGGAATGCAGTGTGGTTCTCACTAGATGGTGTTGGACTACAACTCCCATCTGCCCCAGCCACTAGTCGAGGATGATGGGAATTGTAGTTCAACATCTAGAGGGAACTACACTGGCTGCCGCTGCCTTAATGATATGGTTTACATAGCTTTATGGTAAATGGTGTGCCACTTCAGGCTCCCTGAGAAATGTGTGCCTAATTAAAATTGTAATAGCCTAATAATATCTATCAAAGAGCAAAGAAGCTGGCGTTTGCCGAGCAGATTATTAATATTGTTTTACCGTCTGTGATTAATTTAGAATCCTCTGTGGCATAATTATTAGGCTCTGTAAAACAAAATGATATACATGTTCTGTTGTTTTCCCTAATGATATAGTAAGCAAAGATTTAGTTAGAAGATGTAAGGAAAGTACACAGAACAGAGCATTGCCTATTTTAATCAAAGTTACAATATAAGGGTGTTCAATACAAAGAAACCGAGGTGGTAGGGAGGGAATATGGCACTAAATTATCTACCGTACAATCTCTCCATTAATTTAATTAACTTTGTATGTCTGTAGAGTTCTAAACACTTGGTTGAAGCTCACATAATCATAATATAAGTGAAGCAGCTGTGAAAAATGTCACTCCCCACATATGTAATCCTCTATTCACTTCCTCAGAAGTAAACTCCATTTAACTCAATGACAATTTTCCTCTGACTAGGATTGCACTGTAAGTAAACCAACTGGGTTACTCAGGTCCTTGTTATATAATGATTAACTTTCTTATGCAAAAACCTTTTGAAACAAGTTTGTATTATTATCATCATCATCATAATCACCAGTATTATTATTATTATTTTAAAAACAACACCGTAGCAAACTCTCTAACATTTCTCTGATGAAAATAGGGGCATTCTATTATTATTATTATTATTATTATTATTATTATTATTATTATACCCCACCCATCTGTCTGGGTTGCCCCAGCCCCTCTGAGTGGCTTCCAACATATATAAAAATATTGAACATTAAAAAAATCTCCCTATACAGGGCTGCTTTCAGATGTCTTTTTAAGGTTGTATAGTTACTCATCTCCTTTGCTTCGTGGGCCACATAACTCCATACCTTCCAACATTTATCCGATGTAAATAGGGACACCCTAAGGGAAAGCGGGACATTCCAGGATCAAATCAGAAACTGGGATGGCTTTTGTAAATCCAGGACTGTCCCTGGAAAATAGGGACACTTGGAGGGTCTGCTGTAGGTGAAGCAGACACAGCTTATGCAATTAAGGGATCATAAAAATTTAAAGTTAATCTGATGAATTTTTCATTAGACCCAGATGAAAAGGGCCATGTTGAAGCAAAGAGCTTCGCTTGGAGTCTCTCCTAGAAGATGCCGACTTGCAGTACTTAACGAACACAAGCAGGTTCTTATTTATTGATTCCCAGTTGTGTCGATAGAGACTGCCACAGCAAAGAGTTTGGGGGACAGGGACCATAGGCTGTCCACCGGGAGAAAAATTACGTGCATATTCATAAAGCTGTTGGGATTTCCTTTCTTAGTGCAGAACAGTACCCTGGGAAGAGCTGCTAATAAGTTGTATATTTATAGTAAAGCATTGGAAGTGTTCTGCTCTGTGTAAATACAATGTGCTTCAGATATATTATCCCAGTAGTCATTGAATCAGTGCTGCAGATATTATCCCTACATTACAGATTGGGCTGTGGTGGTGGCTTGCCTCAGGTTCTCCAGTGGTTTATGGAGCTACAATCCCACCAACTCTTAAACTGGGGCAGAAGTACCATTGAAAAACAAAGGGACTTGACTTCTCCATAAACATGGGACTGCACTGTCAATAACGAGAGATCTGGACTTTGAAACTCTCAAGTCATACTCTTAGCTACTATTACACTACCTTTTTTTCAAAATTCGTTTGAATTTGTGCCCTGTGCAGTCCTGTACTCTTGGAATAAGAGACAATAGTGATGGGGTGGAGAGAGAGAACATTTTGCACATCCAGTCAATATTAGGCACTTTAATTAATTGTACTTCTCACCAGCCATTCAATGAATAGTCCCAAACAGGTTACCAGAAATGTCCCAATTAAAACAAGTGCAATTTACATTGGAACCAGAAACTGAAACCACCAAACAATGGACGGCAATGAAACAAAACAGTAGCACTGAGGAGCAGTATAGGGCAATGAGGAGGAAGAAAGACATTCTTTGCCACAGCTCAGTCGGTAGAGCATAAAATCGTAGAATCATAACATGACACCCTTAATCTCAGAGTCATGGGTTTGAGCCCTACACTGGACAAAAGTTTCCTGTTTTGCAGGGGGTTGTTCTAGTTGGCCCTTGTAGTCCCTTCCAACTCTGCAATAATACCGTATTTTTCGCTCTATAAGACGCACCAGACCACAAGACGCACCTAGTTTTTGGAGGAGGAAAACAAGAAAGAAAATATTATGAATCTCAGAAGCCAGAACAGCAAGAGGGATCGCTGTGCAGTGAAAGCAGCAGTCCCTCTTGCTGTTCTGGCTTCTGGAATAGCTGCGCAGCCTGCATTCGCTCCATAAGACGCGCACACATTTCCCCTTTTTGGGAGGGAAAAAGTGAGTCTTACAGAGCAAAAAATACGGTATATTGAAGTCACAATTTCACAACGTGTACTGAATGGTTGCCATATTTAATGTGCAATCTGGCTTGCATTCCCCTCCCCTGATAATTTCTGAAGAGGAGATAGATTATAGCTAGATAGATGATAGAGATAGATAGATAGATGATAGAGGTATAATTCTTATTTAAATCAATCATTTGAAGATCATTTGAGCAGCTGCAGTCTATAGTGGGTCTTTGATATGTGTTGGACATAGTGGTTATTACCAATCCTTTACCCCCCTTTCTTCTTCCCTTCTTCGCCTCTTCTTGCAAAAGGAGCTTGCCAGACACTGTGGAGCGTTGCTGACATTTCACTTTGCATGCAGTGAGGGCAAGGGGAATGAAGAAATCAGCAAGAGGTGGAAGGGGGAGAAACTGCACAGCTAGTTGTGCCGGCTTTGCCCTGCTGAAGATTTCTTTTGCTTGCCTTCTGCATTACGCTCCTGACTTCTCCCAAACTGCCTGGTGGCGGCGACAATAGTGAGGAATGGTTATTCCACCCCCCCACTCCCCCATGTGTGTACTAGATGCCTCTAAAGACTCTTATTTATTCCCTCCCATGTCACCTTGTGTACAGTCTGGCCTGTGACACTTATGGTGATTATGTCATTATTTTGCTCTGGGGGCTTTGGCACATCTGCAGAGCTGATGCACATCTTCTTTGTTACACTGGCAAACGTCCCATATTGCAAATGCTTCATTAGCCTTCCTGCCTGCCTGCCTTGCCAGACAAGAATGCCCAAACCCAGGCTTCTTTTCGCTGTGTTCTTTTGTGTACTGTGATGAGCCTTTATTCATCTTCCCAGTTCTTCTCTGTTTTTCCTGAACTCCAGATGTCCTGAGCTCAAGTCTCCCTTAAAAGGATTGTAAGGCAAAGTGGAAGAGGCGGAGCGGATTGTTAACCTCTTCTGACTCAGCCGGAGCTCTCTGCGTCTCCCCACCTTCTATTTTCTTCTTCTTCTGTGTTTTTGGGGTGTGTGCTTTTTTGAGAAAGCAGTACGCTTCAGTGTGCCTTTATTCTCTGCATTTTGCAGCCACTGCTTCCTTGAAAAAAATATCTAAATTTTCATTTTAAAAACAGGCAAGTTTCTAGTTCTCATGAATGTGGTGGGGAGGTAGGGACTCAGTATGGACTCTTTCTACTAAGTCAGGGATCCCCAAACTTTTTCAGCAGGGGGCTGGTCCCCTGTCCCTCAGACCTTGTGGGGGGCTGGACTATATTTTTTTGCGGCGGGGGGGGGGGGAATGAATGAATTCCTATGCCCCACAAATAACCCAGAGATGCACTTTAAATAAAAGCACACGTTCTACTCACATAAAAACACCAGGCAGGCCCCACAAATAACCCAGAGATGCATTTTAAATAAAAGGACACATTCTACTCATGTAAAAACACGCTGATTCCCAGACTGTCCACAGGCCGGATTTAGAAGGTAATTGGGCCGGATCCGGCCCCCGGGCCTTAGTTTGTCTACCCATGAACTAAGTGCTTTGAAGCTGAATAGTATCTGATTAGTGCTTATTACAGGGCAATGGGGGAGGGCTTTAATCATGGCAGGTTGCAATGCTGTTGTGTCCCCATGTATCTGGAGCTGTACAAATGAGATATGAAGAGTGGCAGGTGTCAACGATGCGTGTGAACACAGAAAGCGTGGCTCAAATTGCACTCCCTGTGTTCACACACATACAATTACTGAGGCTTCTAGACTGCCCAGTAAACTCTAGTTCCTTCTCTCACTGCTCCTGCCCGTCTAGTGCAGTCTGAACCACCCTGCTACTACTTAGGGCTTGAATGATAGAGTAGACCCATCCATTAATATTACATCCATGAACAGCATCTTCCCAGTTTTTGTTCCTCTGGCTTCCTCTTCCTGCTCACAAGGATCTTTACCTTTTTGCCCCTTAACTTCTTAGCTCCAAGCAGGGAAAGAAGTGGAAGGAAACACCCAATGTTTTTTTTTGGGGGGGGGGCGTTGTATGAAAATAAATATGGAAGTAAATCTATGCATGTTTTAATCACTAATTACAATTGACAATTTTTAAATTATAGAATGTATGGTTTTTTGGCCACAAAATTATATCTGCTCTCCTCTTTATTTTGGTGCTTAGATAATCACTTCCCTGGTTTTATTTTTAAGTACTGGCTTTTGAAAGCATATTTTCCAGTATCTGTTTATTTTTATTATATATAATGCACCACACACACACACACACAATGTTTTCATATTTTGCTGATAATGTTTTCTAAAGTGCTGCTTATTGTGAGCAGCATTTTTTTTAAAAAAAAATGCTATTCATGCAGTTGCTGATCTGTAAAACTGCAATGTGCTTCTACTTCATTTAAGATTCTAGATATTTGTAGTGTTCCACAGTGTATGAAAATTCAATTCTCATCCTATTTGTATGAACAGGCTGGGGAACATGCTCAACTATTTACTTCTTGAGTGCTACCATTCTCTACCCTGATTTATACCCATTAGAGTGGTTGGGGCACCACCATGCTTGTAGCACCCCCCCCCCCTTGAGTTCTTGCACATTTGAGCCACAAAACTATTCTGGTGGCTGACTGATTTGCAGTGAAGCTGTGATCCTGCCACTGCTAACCACACTTGTTGATTCATATAAACCAAATACACAGTTAACATTAAAATGCAATGTTTTCCCCAAGTTGTTTGTTGTACTACAGCTGTAAACTGATTAAAAGAATTGTAGTGAGCTAATGAAACCCATTTTAATGAATTAAATTTGCATGTGATGCAGCAATAGTCTTCAAGAAAAGCAGCACCATTACTTGGCTTTTTTTAGATGGCATTTTAGAAGAGGCATTCTCTCCTGTTTGAGAGTGAAATGGGAATTTCTCTTCCCAAATGGTGCCCAGTGCTTGCAGTATGCAGAAGCCCTTGTTTTAATTAATTATTTTTAATATATGTGTCACCTTTTCAGTTGATTAAAAAAAAAGGATTTTAAACAATTATTCTAATGAATTAATCCATTGTGATCGTGTAGCCTCAGTGTCTTCAGTTTGGCCTTTGAAGAGCCAGTATGTATTTGAACAGGGGTTTTTTTTTTACATTTAAAAATGTTATCTGCATTTTAAAGTTTTGAGAATTTTTCTGAATAAACCGCAACCCAGCTAAGATTATTTGCATTTGCATTTAAACGCTTTAATCCCTTACGCAGCAGGGTCCCAGTATAGCTAATTTCTGTGATCAAAACAGCAGACTAAACGATTCAGGTTACAGTCTAATTTTGCTGCTACTGTGTGGTTTCAGTGGCAATTATTTCTCCCAAGCGTTGGGTTCACAAGGCCTGGAAGTGTTGAGCTTCTCAGTGCTCCTATAAATGGGATTAAATCATTGTAGACTGAAGTAGTTTGTTCTAAATAAATAGGTTATGGACTGAGCTGGTAGAAGAGTAAACATTCAACTTAATCCTTGCCCTCCCCCCCCCCTTCTTTTGCTGGTGTTTTTACGAACTGATTCAAACAGGAAATCTATGAAAACTCAATATTAGTATAATGCTGATAAGATCTGGCATATGGTATTTTAAATTGCGAGATCTGTTGGGATTAGAAAATAAGAGTTCTATAAAAGATACTTCTTAGCATGGGTTATCATGCCAGACAAAACTTGAAAGAGAAGTTCAGTCCAGTGGATGATTTGGGACTTTGCTCTGGAGTTAAAAACTACTGGCTACAGATGGTCTTGTGCAAATTATTCTTCCCTTCTTATGTAATGAATAAAATAAAATAAGCCTGGGTGCTTTTTACAGCCCTTGCAAACAACTCAGTGAGTAGAATATCAAGATGTAACACGTCTGGAAACATATCAGAACATGTATTTCTGAATGATTGATTCTAATTCAAAATAGCTACCAGAACTCCAAAGCACCTTCTACACTGCACTGTGTGAAGAGACATCTTTGTGCAGAAGAGCACCTAATCTAGTCTGAAGTGGTACAACCTAGAAACATTAATGAAAATTAGGTATTAAATTAGGCTCAGAGTTTCAGGAAAAGCCTACAAAGTGTGCAAGTCCTTTCTTCTAGTACTCTTGCATCTGGTTGGTTGGTAATGGCTTGGTTTACACATAAAGCTAAACCATGATTCATTAAACTATGGTCTAGTGTTATGTGTGAAACCTCCCAACTTAACTATGGGTAATGATAGCTTGTTAACCATAGTAAAGGTCTATAGTTTGGGTATAAAACTTGAGAGGCAGGACGAGACCTAATGACTATAAATTGCAAGGAAGCAGCTTTTGACTAAATATTAGGAGAAACTATCTAGCAACATAAGGAACGCGGGTGGCGCTGTGGGTTAAACCACAGAGTCTAGGGCTTGCCGATCAGAAGGTCGGCGGTTCAAATCCCCACGACGGGGTGAGCTTCCGTTGCTCATTCCCTGCTCCTGCCAACCTAGCAGTTCGAAAGCACGTCAAAGTGCAAGTAGATAAATAGATACCGCTCCGACGGGAAGGTAAACGCCGTTTCCGTGCACTGCTCTGGTTTGCCAGAAGCGGCTTAGTCATGCTGGCCACATGACCCGGAAGCTGTACGCCGGCTCCCTCGGCCAATAAAGTGAGATGAGCACCGCAACCCCAGAGTCGGCCACGACTCAACCTAATGGTCAGGGGTCCCTTTACCTTTACTGTCTAGCAACAGGAACTGCTTGATAGTGGAAGACTACGTTAGGAGGTGATGGGCTCTTTTTAAGAAGGGACTGGACAGCTATCTGCCAGGCATGGGATAGCTGTACCTTGCAATCAGTGGCTGCTAACCACTATATTCTACCTCCACGGTTGGAGTTGGCATGCTTCTGAAAACCAGTTGCTAGAAACCAAAGAAGAGAGGCCAGGTCCTGCTTGCGGACTTCCCACAGGCATCTGGTTGGCCACTGTGAGCAAAAGGACGCTGGACTAGGTGGGCCATTGACCTGATCCAGCAATTATTTTGCCAGTCTTCCATTGAGCAGTGGGTTGGATTTCGATCGTAAACAATGTTCCTTCCAACTTTGTGATTCAATAACAATGACCCACTTGCAGTTTAGCTTTTAAGTTGGGGCGTTTCAGTCTAGGTCTTAGGAGGTATTTGGCAGAAGATTAGTGAAAGAGCGAGGGTCGATTGTCAAGGGATTTTATCTGTTTCCCCAGGCCATATTGTAAAGCAGAAATCTGGAACAAAAAACCAGTGGAACAAGGGTTACCACTGTGGAAATACATCTACGGTGCTTTGGATTTACTTGCTAACTGTAATGTACCGTGTTGCCATATGGGGCACGTAAAGAATCCTTCTGCAGAGAAAAAGCTTTATTAAAGTTCATAAACATAATCTACTGTAATGCACCATATCCACTTTCACTGTGGGCTTATCTTTTTTGATCGTCTCGGGCACTTGCAGACCCTGCCTATCTCTGTGGGCCAAGTTGCTTTTCTGTTGTGAGAGAAGAGACAGACCCCACAAAAGCAGAATGATCAAGGAACATACCCGAGTCACGCCACAATGATAATACTAATAATGATTTTATTATTTATCTGGCTGGGTTGCTCCAGCCACTCTGGGCAGCTTCCAACACAAGCAAAAAACATAATATAACATCAAATATTAAAAAATTCCCAATACAGGGCTGCCTTCAGATGTCTTCTAAAAGTTGTGTAGTTCTTTATCTCCTGGACATCTGATGGGAGGGTGTTCCACAGGGAGGGTGCCACTGCCGAGAAGGCCCTCTGCCTGGTTCCCTGAAACTGCACATCTTGCAGTAGCTCAGTATTGTCTCCACTGACCGGTATCATCTCAAGGATGGAAAAGCTTTGTCTAGGACCCTCTCCCTGCTGCACCTCTCTTCTGATCTGACTCTGCGCCTGCATTAGTTACCTGCGGGGCCAAGCTGCACATCCTTGTGCATCCGGAAAGCACCTCCACCCATCACACAGTGTGAAGAGAGACCCACACTCACCAGCCAGGGACACATTCTTTTCATACTTATTAAAATGCCAGGAATTGCTGGCCATTGACCAGCACCGATATTAGAACAGTCAACCGGAACTGGCTACAGCTGCTGCTGTAAATGGTGGATAGAAAAATTCCAGTGAGGCAGGTATGGGAGATAAGAACTGATGGGTTAGAAGCTGTAAGAGCAGGGAACAGGGTAGCTAATCCTTTTAAGGGCGGAAACCCCAACCTCAATAGTTGTTAGGAAATCATTGGCAGTTACTACAGTTCTCACCCAGTTGCTGCGGTAAATTTTCAGCACCTTATTCCTCTTCCCTGTCCCCATCCTGGATGAATATTGTCTCAGGAATGCTGAGCTGGTGGCCGATATTGTCATCCTCATATTGCAAATGGCTGATAAATAATGGCTTGCCTAAGGCTACCCAGTGAGTTACTAGCTCAGCTGAGTTGTTAACTAGAGACTTCTATGATTCTATGATTGTATGATTCTATGACTTAGAATCATAGAATCATAGAGTTGGAAGAGACCACAAAGGCCATCGAGTCCAACCCCCTGCCAAGCAGGAAACACCACCAGAGCACTCCTGACATATGGTTGTCAAGCCTCTGCTTAAAGACCTCCAAAGTAGGAGACTCCACCACACTCCTTGGCAGCAAATTCCACTGTCAAACAGCTCTTACTGTCATGAAGTTCTTCCTAATGTTTAGGTGGAATCTTCTTTCTTGTAGTTTGGATCCATTGCTCCGTGTCCGCTTCTCTGGAGCAGCAGAAAACAACCTTTCTCCCTCCTCTATATGACATCCTTTTATATATTTGAACATGGCTATCATATCACCCCTTAACCACCTCTTCTCCAGGCTAAACATGCCCAGCTCCCTTAGCCGTTCCTCATAAGGCATCATTTCCAGGCCTTTGACCATTTTGGTTGCCCTCCTCTGGACACGACTTCCCGCTCATAAGGTATTCTCTTAACGGCAATGGCTGTACTGCACTTAGTTGTGCTCTGGCTTGGCTTCGTGTATAGGGGCGAGCTGTGGTTTTGTGCCCTGTGCCAGAGGCACAAACTAAGTGCACACAACTAAGTGCAGTACAGCCATCTTCTCAGAAAAACTCTTCACAAGCTCAAGAGGTCAAGACACGAAAGCTTTAGCAACTAATCCACACTTAATGACCCACCTAAGTGGTACTCAGAATATCACTCAAGAAATCACTCAAGATATCCCTCAAGTAATTAAGGAACAAAAGAAGAAAAGGCACACTAACCTGGGAACTTCCTCTCTGCCCAGAACGTCGGAGGCTATACACCACACCCCTCAACAGTATTTATAGGAACTCAAACACTGAGATCCTGCTCTGTTCCAGTAACAAGAAGCCGAAAGCACCAGCCTGAAGATGACGAGTGAGACCTCGTCGAAACGTCGCCTAGACACCCCAACTCTTACACGGGAAGACACCCGAAGACACCAAAACCTGCATTCCTGTACCCGTGAAAATCTACGAAAGCATATATATATATATATATATATATATATATATATATATATATGCATATGCTTTTCTTTCCTTCTTTTTCCTTTTGCTAAACTCACGATGGTCTTCCATTGCTGTTTCTCCCTGTCATTTTATTCACCCACTTCAAGATCCTAGTCTTTACATGTCAATACCCTTCATCCTTGCTCTGTTATGCCTTGGGACACATCCTCCCCCAGGCTTGTAGTCTAATTCCCTCTCTTTTCCACATAAGAATAGTCAGCTGGATCTAGTTGGTAGCCTATCTAGTCCAGCGTCTTGTTCTACAGTGACCAGCCAAATGCTTATGGGAAGCCCCTCTCCCCACTTGTTATCCCCATCAAGTGGTATTTAAAGGCTTTCTGCCTCCAACAGTGAAGGCAGAACACAACTGTCAAGAGTTAGTAACTATGGATAGCCTTCTCCTCCATGAATTTGTCTAACCCTCTTTTAAAGTTTTTCAGGTTGGTGGCCATATCTTCCCAGAAGCCATTTTTTCTGTAAAACTTTCCTGTACCACTATAGGTTCATGTTCAGTTCCAGGGATAAGGAAGCTCAGGCCTGGGATAGGGGATGATCTTTAGGCCACACCCCCTCTCCCTAAGCCACACCCCTCACCAGCCCAAATTGAGCAATTTTGCCAAGATGGAGTGTGTTCCTTGAACTCTGTTGATAAAATTGCTTGCCTGGATTGGAGGATAAAGAGGGCTGTGTGTAGAAACAAGTGTGCTGTACAAAGGTGAAATTCACATTTATTGTGCTGCCGACTTATCAGTGGCGTAGCGTGGGTTGTCAGCACCCGGGGCAAGGCAAGTAATTTGCGCCCCCTAACCCGTGGATTTGCGCCCCCTAACCCTAACCCCCAGATGTTGCGCCCGGTGCGCCCGGCCCCCCCTGCACCCCCCACGCTACGCCACTGGCTCCATGTGCCCTGGGGGGTCTCTTTTCTATGGTTCTATTAGGCCGCTCAGTTGAGAAGTGTAGGCCGAAGGAGCTAATCATCCTTGCAGAGTTGGAAAGGGACCACAGGGCTCATTTAGTCCAACCCCATCTTTTGCCCAACAGGGGACTCAAACCCAGGACCAAGGTTAAGAGTTGTATTCTCCAGCCTGAGCACCCCAAGGAGCAAGAGTGATGGGGCTGTAGGGAGAAGGGGCCAGTCCCCCACAGGAAGTGGCCCAGGAAACATGATAGATGGCTGGTTTGCAATCCAGGGGCAAAGGGAGGGGTGGACACTGCAGCCTCCAGACCTCTCCCCCTCTCCCCAGGAGAGGAAGGTAATGAGACCCTTTATAAAATACTTTGTTTATCCTTGACACTTTTGAAACTCCCACACACATAGAGATTATTTATTTATTTTTATTATTATTATTATTATTATTATTATTATTATTATTATTATTATTATTATTTATTTATTTATTTATACCCCACCCATCTGGCAGTTTATTCAGTATGATGATGCAATGTAGGGAATAGGTTTTTTCCCTTTAAAATACGTTGTTTGTCAGTTAAAAATGATTCTTCACAAACAAACCTTTATTTTGGAAACATAACAAGAACTGACCACTCTCTTTTATACTGTCACTTTAAAAACAAACAAGCAAAAAAAACCAACCCCTGTCTCTCCCTGCCTACTTTCAAATTGGCAAAACCAAAGGGGGATTATGAAAGTTGTGCTTGCAGAAAGGTTACAACGTTTTTAGAAGGGGGAAGGGGCAGAATGGGTGGGAGACTGGGAGCAAAAGGCCGTTCAAGCTACAGCTTTGCAGCTACAGATTGTGGTGATCCCTCATTTTAGGCGGCTTTATAGATCCTAGAGGTGGAGAGTTGGAAGGGACCCTGAGGGTCATCTAGTCCGACCCCCTGCAATGCAGGAATCTCAACTCAAGCATTCTTTAGAAAGGGGCAGAGGACCAGAGGCAGGGGGCCTCTGAAGGAGACCAGTTGCTGCCCCCCCCCGGGGGCGTGTCCCGCTTAAGGCCTCAGTCGTGGGGAGCTGCTGCCTGGCAGAAGGGCGGAAGGTTTGCTTCCAAGTTGAGGCGCGGAGAGCGCTCCCCCCTCCGGCCTGTTCCTCCCGCGGCCGGGCGCGCGCCTCACATGCTGCTGACCCTCCCCGCCAGCCGGGGCTTGCCACCTGCTCCCGCGGCCCTTCCCCCTTTGCAGACGGGTTTCTCGTGCCTTCCTTGTCAAAACAACTCTGCCAGGAAGGTCACCACCGCCGGCCCAGGTTGATCGTGCCAGGCCCACAGGGCTGGGCTGGTGGGACTGAGCGGGGGCGTTGCGCAGCCCGTCTGGCTAAGCCCGTGGAGATCACCTGCCTTCTCCCCTCGCCCCGCTCCCAGTTTCTGGCGCGGCGCTTCCCCTTTGCACCGGCGCTGCTGCTGAGTCACAAGGGAGCCCCAGAATAGCTCGGGCTGCGACTTGACACCCGGGCACGCAGCCCTCCGTCCCGGGCAGCCCAGCTGCAGCCTCTGTCCCGCCGGAGAAGCCCCAAGGGTCCCGTCCGCCGGGGCCATGGAGCCCATCTCCACGCGCAAAGCTGAAAGCAGCCTGAAGTTCCTCCTGATCGTGAATGGGAAACGCGGAGCAGGCGCTTGCCGGCGAGCAGCCCTCCCCACCGCCCCTTCCCAAGCTAATCCTTTTAAAACCGAAAGCCCCTTAACCCGCTGGCGAGAGGCTTAGCCGGGCCTCGCCCGCCCACCGGCTTCCTCTCGGAGTTTTTTGGGGAGCGCAGGGCGCGGCGAGGCCCGGCGGCGTGTCGGGGTGCGGAGGCTGCCCGTGCCGGCCAGGCGTCGGTGGTAGCGTCGGCGCTGCTGCAGCGGCTGCTCCTCCTGCAAGCAGTGAGTGGAGCGCAGCCGCAGCGGCGGCGGGGGGCGCGCGCGCTAGGGCGCAAGGCTGGCTGTGGCTGCAGGGAGCCCGGCGGAGGAAGGAACTTGTCCCTTCCCTCTGGACTCGCGCCCCCCCAGATGTTGCGCCCGGTGCGGCCGGCACCCTTGGCACCCCCCACGCTACGCCACTGCGACTTATGCCTCTCGGCACATCCACCACCATTGACATGGGCTCCTAGAACGTTGCTCTGAAAGGAAGGTGGCCCTTAGGTGGCCCTTTAGCTAATGGGGCCTCCTGCTGCTGCCACACCACCAGAGCACAATTTCTCTTCTCATCCTGAAGCAAAGTTCTTAAGCTGAAGCACTATTTCTGGGTTAGCGGAGTCTGTAACCTGAAGCGTATGTAACCCGAGGTACCACTGTAGTAGTATCTCTCTCACTCCCTCCTTTTCTCTCTTTTAAAAAGGGACAAAGCTGGCCCCAGGCCAGTCTGGTGTCCTCTGCATCTCATAAACACAATTGCATCGTGAGTAGGTGGCAAAAAAATTTCCCTGGCCTTTGCAAAACAGTTGTGATAACCTAATGAATAATTTGTTCCAGGTGGAACCCTCTTTTGTCTGTGGAAATGCGGGGGGAGCATATGCTGCTGGAAGACCAGCCAAACCTATAGAAGTTTTGCGACAATCAGTGAAGCAGCGCACAAGATGTGCGAAAACGCTCCGACTCTTAAAGGCTTCTAAATAGGATTACTCAATCTTAATCCTACCCAGATCACACTTCGTACCTTTTAAAAAGCTTTATATGTCGATACTTTTTGAAAAGCTTACAGGCAACAAAAAACCACTCACTACAGCAAATTCTTTCCCTCTTTCACCATGGATTTGGGGTTTTTCTCTTTTTTTCTTACTTTCCTCTCCTACCTGTACTAGCTAGGATTCAATTTTTGCTCGCTACAGGTGATCAAGGGGAGTTGATGTCAGAACTAAGGGAGGCGAAGGCGGGAGCTAACAAGCAACAAACTATTGTATGTTCTGGCTACTTTCTGACATTTATTCCCTCTGCAGGGGGAAGCAGTAATGCTTCTGAATACCAGTGGCTGGAAATCTCAGGAAGGGAGAGCGCTCTTGTGTTTGGGTGCTGCTTGAGGGCATCTGGTTGGGGTGCTAGACTGTAGGAACAGGGTGCTAGACTAGATGGGCCATTAGCAATTCTTATCTTCTTAGATGATTTGTAAAATGAAAGAAAAGGCACTTGCACAAACCCCCAGCCACCTCAAAAGTAAGGCAAGCATAACGAAAACCCTACACGCCACCTTTGAGGGCTTCACCCATTATTCCCTGATTTATTTACTTGGTAAATGTATGGACTGTTTGATAAACAAAAAAAGAAAATCTCTTAAAGCAGTGCGCACGTAAAATTATAGATAGATAGCTAATCTTTGGTGATTTTTGACTGCAGCTTTTTCTCTCATTAATTTAGAAAATGGAGAATTCTCTCTCTCTCTCTCTCTCTCTCTCTCCCCCCCGTGTGTGTGTGTGTGTGTGTGTGTGTGTGTGTGTGTGTAAATCCAGTATAGCCATGCTTATTTCACACACACTCCTCCCCTCATACGATGATGGGAAGGAGCTGGGCGTATGTTGACTACCTCAAGGCCTTCAAACTACATGAAAAAGTTTTGCTCTGATGTTTTATTTGGATTTAAAAAGAAGCCCCCAAGGCAGCAAGCTTTATCACAGGAACAGAGGGGGAGTGGAGAATACCCTGCAGTAAGGAAATCAGCTTGGGGGCAGCTTTGACTGGGAGGATCACCAGAAGGGAAAGGTGTCAACAGCCGCTTCCATTTGCAGTCTTTTGAGGCCGCTTTTCATTTTTAAACTAGAGAAAGGATACATGCCGTTATATACCATGTATTCCTGGGCTCTCTGAATGTTCATACTGGATTGTGGAGTAGAACATTCTCATCAGAGCTTTCTCTTGCTTTATTTTTAATCTGTAATGTTTCTAATACCTCCTCCTTTACCTCCCTTTTTATCCAAATTGTGGGGCTCCATATTCCCTCGGAGCTGCTTTACCTTGGAACGCCACCTTCCCTTTCTGCTTTTTTCTCACACTTTTTTTCCTGCTGCAGAAGTTCCAAGTCAGCTGCCCCTAACGCACCCTTATCTGCGTTAAGAGAAAGCACTATTGCAGCATCCAAGGAGAAGACTGCCAGCCTGCCCTCCCCGCTACCTGTTTACCTCCCGTTGACATGACCTTGTGCGGTTCAGCTCTGCAACGTGAGCAGCTTTCACCAACCAGAGACCTCTGATCTCCAATCCACAAGAGATCTGAGCTTTTCTGTTTGGCAGGACAGCATGTTGCCCACCAGGTGAACATGAATAAAGATGGACCCGTAAACTCTCTGCTGTTGAAAACAAAACGAAAAAGAGGTCTCCTGTTAAAGCGATAAAATCTCAAACCCTGAGCTCTTGAAATTGGTTTGTTGAGAATTGTGATTTGAGAGCAAGTGTGAGAAGCTTCCCAGGCTAACAATTCTACTTTTATATAAAACTGCTAAGCAAACGAATCGTGGCCAGTCTTATCATATTTAAAGTATGTTTGTCCAGCTTTGTAGTAGGAACAAGCAGACTGTTTGAAGGCCACATAGCTTTCAAACCTTGGTTGCGACACGTTAGCCCCATTTTGAAACCATCTTTATCTGGCCGAGAAAACTAAAATCTGTTTGACCAACTAGCTCTCGGGCCAGTTTATCTTGTAATATGCCTTTAGCTCACAGAGCTTATTGATTTCCTTAAATTAATGTTTACAGAATGCTGCTGAATTTTACTCAATGGGACATTGTTCTTTTGAAGCTTTGTAAAACATGAGACAGAGTGTTATTGCTCTTAGTTCTTGTGCTAAGACTGATGAAACATTCCGGGTTTGTTTTTTCAAAGAAAGGCTAGCCTTGAACTATAGCTGTTTCCTACAAGTGTGTTTACCCTGGGTACATTTGTAATGCAGCACAGCATTAGGCTACACAGTTGTATACTTTGCTTAGTTTTGCTGTATCTAGAGATTTTCTCACACAGCTCTAAAAATGCTAAAACAAATCATGGTTTGTCAACATGAGCCTTGAGCTTGCACACTTTCTTTGGCAGGTGAGAGTATGAAATTTTAAGCTTCTCAGTGATATCTGGTGTTAGTAAAAATCAACGGACTTAAATTCATTTGTTTGTTACTCTGAATATGAATGGATATCACTCTCTAATCCTGATCTGTTGTAAACCACAGTTCCCAGTTTCATCCCAACTCAGGAAAGTGTGGTTTCCACAAACCATAAGAGCTTAAGACAGTTTCTGTGAGATAAACTGAAAGGCCCATTTAGTCCAGCATTCTGTTTCTAACAGTGGGTAACCAACTAGCCTCCAGAAGCCCACAAGTTGAGAAGTCCACAAGTTGGGTAACAAACCAGGAACCTTATATGTGAAGGGGAGACGGGCGTGCATGTTTGAGGGTTGTGCACAAAACAACAAACTATTTAACATTTCTGCTTCCTCTTGCATAATGTGTTGATCTCATGATGAAACTTTGTGGTGTTCAGGTGTAGGTACCAAAGATTGTGATAGCAAGACCTATTCAATCAGTTGGACTTCTAGGTGAACAGTTTATATTATCAGCACAATCCTTTTCTAGACTGTGATAGTGAACGGTTGAATTTCCATGACAGAAATCTTTTTACATGCCATGAACAGTGCTAAACCGAACCCTTCTCCCTGATATGTTTTGGATTTTAAGGGATTTTGTTTTGTTTTTTTCAAATACAGAGGAATATTTACATTCCGCCAATGTCAATGTTTGTGGTTTGAAATTATTTTGTCCAGCTGCAAGGAGAAACCTCTGGCTCTCCTGATGTTGTTGAACTCCACCTCCCATCAGCTCCAGTCAGGGATGATGCGAGTTGTAATCCAGCAACATCCAGAAGGCCATGGGTTCCCCATCACTGCTATAAAGGGAAGGCACTTGAACTTGATGTTGCTAATGAAATCAACTGGTCCTTTGATGCAGGCCTTGTGAATATCCCTGGATGCTCTACCTCAAAAAAAGACAGTTTATTTCTGGTTAAAAGTATACAAAGATACAACTGAAATGATCACGGCCGGTTATTTAGGGAGACTAATTTAAAATGTTGATTGGTTTAGGGGGTTGGTTTTTTAAAGTATAGAACAAAGCAATTGATTCAGATGAGAAGAAAATGAGATGTAGGCTAAGTATTAGGAAGAGCATGTATTTCACGGTCTTGCTGAAACCAACAGGGCTTACAAGCTCTTAACAGTTCAGCTTGGTTTAGCAGAGGAACAAATCGTCTAGAAAGGGGGTAGAATTTCCTTTCCAGAAGGTTGTGACAATAAGGCTTGACATGCATCTGTGCAGGTTTCTTTTTAAGTAAACTATGTTCTGCCTCAGGGCAGAGGGTTAGACAAGGTAATCCACTGATTCCTTTCCAACTCTGTGATAATATGGGGAAAACAGAGAAATTCTTTAAAAGATTTCTCAGATGGCCATCCGTCATGAGGGCTGCATTCATTCAGGAGCAAACTGCCTAGGACCATATGCTGGGAGCCAGAGGGAGTCAGAGTCAGTGGGAGGTGGGTGTAGGGAGAGCTGAAACTGAATGGGCCACCCTTTGTCTCTCTCTCTCTGCCACCCCATTCTCCATTTTCCCATACTTGCCACCTGCACGATATTAGACTGAAGGCTGCATCCTTGGGCTGCAGGTTGCCTGCCTCCATTCTATATGCTGCTGAGGCAGAGAACTGGGTTTTATTTTAAGAGTCAATTTTACATTTGACACTTAAGTTTTGAACGTCTGCTCAGTTTGGAACAACTGAGCTAAAGGAGTTTGGGGTGAGGGAGCAACTAAGCTATTTTTAGTTTGCATCACGCTCTATCTCCAAGGATCTCAGGAAGCTCTTGTGGGGTTTCTCCTACTGTATCTTCACAACAGCTTTGTGAAGCAGACTTGGCTAAGAAATGGCCACTTGGTCATGCAGCCTCATGTAGGGATTTGAACCTAGGTCTCCTTAGACCAAATCCACTACAGTGGTACCTCAGGTTAAGTACTTAATTCGTTCCAGGGGTCCATTCTTAACCTGAAACTGTTCTTAACCTGAAGTACCACTTTAGCTAATGGGGTCTCCTGCTGCTGCCACGCCGCCAGAGCACGATTTCTGTTCTCAACCTGAAGCAAAGTTCTTAACCTGAAGCACTATTTCTGGGTTAGCAGAGTCTGTAACCTGAAGTGTATGTAACCTGAAGCGTATGTAACCTGAGGTCATTTTAGCTGGAAATGCCAGACATGGAACCTGGGGCCTTCTGCTATTGGCTATAGCCCTTCAACTGAGGCTCTTCCTCTATTCTTTCCATCTTTGCCAGTGACAAATCTTGTACATCAAGTGGGATGCTTTGAGCCGATAATGAAGTTATCTTCTCTGCACTTTGGAAAAATGGAAGCATTAGGTCTGTGCAAATAAGAAGATGTGCAGCAAGGAAGAAAGCACTTCTTCACACATATGGACTTATTCCAACAGGAAGCGTTGATGGCCACCAACATGGATGGCTTTCAAAAAAGATTAGACAAATTCATGGAGGATAAGTGGCTATGAGTCATGATAGCTATGTTCTACCTCCATAGTCAGAAGCAGAAACGCTTCTGGATACCACCTGATGGAGATGGCAGGAGGAAAGAGTGCTCTTGTATTCAGCTTTTACTTAAGGGTTTCCCCCGGGCATCCGGTTGGCCACTGTGAGAACAGGATACTGGACTAGATGGGCCATTGGCCTGATCCTGCAGGCTCCTCTTAAGAAACGATGTTAGGTCATGAGAAAGGATAGAACAATGAGCGCAACGAGTGCGACTGCTGAAAAGTAAATGACTATTTCTAAAGGGGGAACTATATTTGAATTGTCCGAATCGGGGGTACAGCAGGAATGAAAATGGCTTCAGCTCAGGCCTATGAGATGGGTTCTAAGAGCCTATTTCTCCACTGTGCAATGGAGTTTTGCACAAGGTGGCATGTTCATCTCATCTTGCTGCTTGAAAGGGACCGCCATGCAGGATTCTTCCGGCATACTTTAAAAAAAAAAAAAAAACCTTGCTGGATTTGTGGTAGCCGCAGAATGCATCCCATAATGATGGATCCCTTAAGATTTCAGTCCTTCTGAGGGGATTCCTCTGGAACGCGATTGCAAATAACTGCTTGCATTTAGTTTTTGAAGTGCCGATAAATGGGAATTCCTTTTACGTGGGGCTATGTGGTCGCACTGTTTCTTTAAAGCCACGCGGTTCAGCGGGGCAATGAAGAGATTATCTGATAACTGAAGTTCAGGGATTTCAATTCAGTTATTTCTGCTGTGCAGATTTTGTGGTGCCTAAGCGCACACGCATTCAGGAGAGACCATTCACAGCCCCCATCCCTTCGGATAGGAATCCATTACCACTTCAGCGGTAAGAAGGAGGGGGGCACAAGACAAGCCACTTTGAAGCTGAACCACAGACCAATTAAACTGGCAAACTTGATTTTAAGCTCACCTAATCCCATGCATGGCCTAAATCATCTTAAATCGGAAGACTTTGATTTAGCGGGTTTCTGAATCAGGCTGTTAGGCTTCCAGTTGCATGTAAGCGAGGGCATAGCTCCCCAGGATGTTTACGAGCAGAGAAAAATCTCCCCCTTTTCTTGACAATAAATACGCTTGGAAGGAGAAAAGGGGTCCCTCCTCCTGCCTCTTTACCTAACACTCGGGGTTGCTTAAGCTTCCAAGTTTATCTGTTTTAAGTCCACTCTGTCTGTAGTGCAAGTCCCCAGCTTGTGTCACTGCTGTCGGGAGATAGATCTCTCTCCTTGATCAATATTTGCTCAACAAACAGCAGGGATAGGAGAGTTTGTTTAGAAGAATCATGTGCACACAAGGGTGAATGAATGCTCGGTAAAAAGTACTTCAGCTGTTTGCCTCTTTTCCTCGTGCCTCCCCCCCCCCCCCAACGCACAGGCTTCTCTCTTCATTTCATACCACCCCAGTGTGACTTCACTAAGGTGGTCGGTACTAAAACAGTTTTAATAACCCTCACTGGAGAGGAGCCTGCGTATAATGGCTTGTGTTGAGAAGAGTAGCCAAGGGAGTGAGCTATAAACAGGGAAGCTCCCAGTTTGAATCCTGCCTCGGTCATAAAGGGCAGATTCACAGCACATTCAACACACATTTAAAACCCACGGCTTCCCCCCCCCCCCAAGGAATCCTGGGAACTGTAGTTCCCCCCTCACAATTACCAGCACCCTCAACAAACCACATTTCACAGAGTTATTTGGGGGAAGCCATGTGCTTTTAAATGTATAGTGTGGATCTGCCCCAAGTCACTAGGCCCTTCTGTATGCTTCTCTCTCTTTTCAGCCGCAGCCTGGGGGACTTACCTCACAGGGTTGTTGTGTCAAGATTACAACTAGATGGTGCCTGGGAAGCACTTTTGATACTTGGAAGTGCTCAGCAGATATTCGGTTATTTTATTATTCATTTGTTTTGAGAACATCAACACTTACCTCTGTCACCCCTTGATGTGCAGATTTTGGGTTTA
>NC_139557.1:97330089-97640089 GCF_965112155.1 Podarcis liolepis | reverse complement strand
ATAGTGCATCTTAAGTGGGACTTGGGTGATTTGTAAGACTGGATGATAAGCAATTGCTGAACCAGCTCATAGGATCACAGATAACCATTACCAGTATACACTGACCAGGATGTTCCGTCTTTCACTTATTCAACACTCCCTAAATAGTCAGTAGTTTTTCTCCAGTACTTTCACTGCTGGTTTCTCTGCCATGTTGTAGACATATATAGCCATTTGTCCCTGGGATCTGCTGGTTACGTGGAGCAATGTGTGGCTTCTTTTCTGAGACAACCGTGTCTAAGTCTGAAGTCCACCACCTAGCTCCCCCCCACCCTCAGCATTGTCTTTCCTCCTGGCGAATGTCAAGTATTATTACTTGATTGACTGCAGCCACCTGATGCTAGGAAAATGTTCTGGGTTCATACTAGGGATTGTTGTTGAGTCTATAAAAAGAAATCTGGACGGGGGTCTTATTTGTCACTGAGGCATTGTTTCTGCAGATGTTTCTGCTGGAGAGATGTTCAATCAGTTAGGTGTAAAGACATACTTAGTAGGTCATCATCACTTAGGGTCAGGCAAAAGCTACCCCCAGACACACGCAATTAGCACAGCTGACTGCTTAATTGCCCACTTGGAGAAAAAAATATATCTATCTAGCCACCCATCCATTTAAACAATTAGATGCTTTGCCTCAGAATGTGCAGTTCTCTTAAGAAAATATTGTACTCTTTGTGATTGGGAATGGGGGAGTCAGCTACAACTGAGGTGGGAGGAGTGCTTAATTTCAAAAGATAGTCTCTCAGGCTCAAAACAAGCCTGGGAGCTGCATCTCCTGACCTGGAAATTTTGACATACTGGTTGTGGTTAGTCAGTGGTGAGGGAAAGGCATTCTGCATAGGCCCAGAAGCTCTTTTTTGTTAAAAAGAAATAGCAAAATCCATCTAATTCACATGGTATGGAAAACAGGTCGCAGAGCTTAGCTCTGCTGAGCCCTGGCTCAAGCTAAACCCTGGCTATTAGGATAATATGCAACACAAAGGAATAAGCTAAGGCTCCCTGGCATGAAGAAGCAAGCTGGATGGACAATAAAAATAGACCAGGTCTGGAATGGCTGGAGACTGTTGTAAACCTTTGGAAACATAGGGTCGGCAGCCACTTGTTTTGCATATGTTTCCTCAGAATGAAGGAGGGGAATTTGTAAGGAACTCAGCATTTGGTGTATTTACCTGTAAAAGCTGTTACTGCTTGATACTTTCTCAAGCTATTTGAAGTCCCAAGGTACCTCCCTATCTCCCATATATGCATCATATTTTTCAGTCAACTCTGACGTTGTCCTTTCTGCTTTTTATCTGATTTTATTTACAGCAGGAGTGGGGAATAGTTTTCAGCCCCAGGACCATATTCCCTATGGGCCACCCTTCCACTGGCAGGCAGGGCGAAAGGCAAAAGTGGGTGCAGCAATGAATGTAAATTTTATCTTTGCACAGTAGGTTAGTTTTACACACACACACACACACACACACACACACACACACACACCCCTCTCTGTCTTCCATCCAGGCAAGCAGGAGGCGTTACCAGAGTTCAAGGACACTTTCTACCCAGGCAAAAGTACTCAGGGAACATCTGAAGCAAGGCCAGGGAGAGTGAGTGTGTGGCTGGGGAGAATCTCGTGAGGCTTGGAGGGTCACATTTGTGTGTTTTTTCACTTTTTTATTTTAAAGTAATATTTATTGAAGTTTTAAAGACAATAAAAAGTTTCAAAGTTTAAACATTAAAAAAAATAAGAACAAAGAATAACCCTAATAAAAGAAAAAAGAACTACAAAGGTACAAAAACAAAACACATAAAAAATGCAAAATAGAATACAGTTAACAAAAGAAGAAGAAGAAAAAACACCAATATTTTCATATCTTGTACTTCATTTACTAGTTTCCTGACCTCCTCACACCTCCCTTTTTGTATTCCAGTTCAGATATTAAATTCAGCAAGTCCTTACCCTCTATCATTTGTCCTTGCTCAATGTCTTAACCTATTATAGATATGTATTTTCCACCATTATCAATCCATATTTACATATTCTTATTAATCTTTTTACCAATGCCGCTTATTTTCAATCCAACATCCCTTTAACATTCAATAATTTTACAGTATTTCTGCAAGTAGTCTTTAAATTTCTTCCAATCTTCTTCCACCACCTCTTCTCCCTGATCTCGAATTCTGCCAGTCATTTCTGCCAGTTCCATGTAGTCCATTACCTTCATCTGCCATTCTTCCAGTGTGGGTAAATCTTGTGTCTTCCAATACTTTGCAATCAATATTCTTGCTGCTGTTGTTGCATACATAAAAAAAAATCTGTCCTTCTTTGGCACCAATTGGCCAACTATGCCCAAGAGGAAGGCCTCTGGTTTCTTCAGAAAGGTGTATTTAAATACCTTTTTCATTTCATTATAGATCATTTCCCAGAAAGCCTTAATCTTTGGGCACGTCCACCAAAGGTGAAAGAATGTACCTTCAGTCTCTTTACATTTCCAACATTTATTATCGGGCAAATGATAGATTGGAGGGTCACATTTGGCCCCAGACCTGTTCTTCTTACAGCACTGTGTTGTTCTTTTAGAGATGAAGCAACTCAAGCTGCATAGATGAATCTAAAACTGGGAGTACCGTAGCAGTCATGAAATCGGGCATCTGATTCTTTCGTGTCGTATGAGTTACTTTGAATTTCATCTGGAGCTTGAAGCTCTTCATCTGTTTCATAGAGAAGCTGTAGGAGCTCTTAATCATCTGCTATAATTGAATAATTTGGGGTCATCTCCAAACCTGGCTACCTTACTGTTCACCTCTCATCAAGTTAACAGTGAGAGTCCGCAGACCCTTGAAGGGCCCTGCTGTTTACACTTCACATAGCATCCATTTATTCCTGCCCTCTGTTTCCTACTGTTCTAGCAGTTCCTGTAAGCAGCAGTGGCCAGCATGCAGGGGAGAGGCGGTGCTTACCTGACCTCCTGACAGCTGAGCTGCTGCTGCTTACCAGGAGGGAGAGGAGCAAGGCGGCAGGGAGGCTGGCACAGTGAAAACCCTCCAGCAGAGTCAATCCAGCCCTACTGTCAGTGCGTTTGCATCACGCTGACCTCCCCACTGCCTTAGCTCTCCCCTTCTCCCTCCTGGCAAGCACTAGTGACTTGGCTTTTAGGAATTAAAGTGAGCATTGCCACCCACAACACCTTCCACTATAGACTTTATGTAGCCCTGTACCCAATCACTATCACATTTGTTGGTTTGTCACATCCTCTGAATAACCTCTAGCAAACTATTCCTGGCATCGTTTGAATGGATTAATGAATAAAATCTGAATTTTAAATTTGCTTACAAAAAATGGTGTGTGTGCATGTGTGGGGGTGTGTGCACTGAAATATCAAAGTTCTTTAGGAACACTTGGGCAAGTGTTATTTGGCTCTGCAACCTTTGTCACTTCTCTTTCCCATTGTTCCCCTCCAACACGTTCAGTGAAAGTTATTGCAAATAATCCATTCAGCTTTTCTTCCTTTAGAGCTCTCTCTCTTTTTTTTAACACACATTTGTTCTGTAGGAGTTTTCCTTTGAAATGCCCTGAGACCTGTAGGTTTGGACGCTATGTAAATTCAACAAACAAATTAAATAGGAGTTCCACATATGCTCTGGAATGATGTCCCGCCTCTGTGATACTGGTTTGCTTGTTCATTTGCTTGTCTAGCATGGCCTTCTCCAAGCTACCACATGCTTCAGACTGCGATTCACATCAGCCCAAGCCTTTATGGCCAGTGGGTTGATGAGAGTTGTAGTCTAGCAACTTCTGGATGGGCACAGGTTGTGGAAGGCTACTGGCAAAGGACTGGGTGCAACAAAGAGCTGTAAGACTCATCACCACACCACAATCCCTGCCAATCAAGACTAGACATTGATGGGCTGGCTTAGTGTAAGGCGGTTTCATACCGCATATGGGGAAGCACCATCACAGCTCAGTGCTAGAGCATCTACTATACCTTGCGTGCAGAAGGTGCCAAGTTCAATCTCTGTTATCTCCAGTTAGAAAATAACCCTGCCTGAAAACCTAGAGAACCACTACCAGTTTGTGTCACCAGTGTTCTTCAACCCTAGGTCCCTGCCCTGATGTTGTTAGACAACATCATCCCATCATCCATGACCATTGACTAGATTGGCTAGGGATTGTGGGAGTTGTAGACCATCAGTATCTGAGGACCCAAGGTTGAAAATCACTGGTGTAGACAACATTGAACTAGATAGACCAACGGTCCAGGTCCGTACAAGACAGCTTCTTGGAACTGGGATGGGGAATTTGTGACCTCCATATGTTCGACTCCAACTCCCCCAGCCGCAGTCAGAATGGCCAGTAGTTAGGGGTCATGGGAGTTGTAGTTCATCCACATTTGGAGACCACATCTTCTCCATCCCTGCCATAGTAAGTTCCCTTGCCTTTTTATGCCACCCTTGACTACATTTCTTTTTTTATGAGGGCACTTAAGTTCTCTTTTCTAATCTGTAGCACAACTCTGAAGGGGAAAATGTCTGTTGTTTTTGAATACTTAACCAAACCTACAGAAAAATATTTGACTTTATTTATCAAATATTTGTTATCTTTCCATAACATTTGGCAAATACCTCCCACCCTCCCCAAACTCCCAGCCCTCCATAATCAGATTTGGACAATAACAAGAGCTGTCGTTTTCAAGGGAAGGATTCCTAGAACTATACAGCCTCTGATTATGGACCCCTACAAACACCAGCACCAAATAGTTAGTGCATTTAGTGTTTATATGACTAAAGAGTCAAACACAGCGGTGTGTTGTCGAACTATTTTTCCCTAGAAAAGACGGACATTTTTTTCAATCCTGGATATTGAATGCCCCCCCCCCCCCGTCTCTCTTTGCATATCACGCCTTCAGTATTATGAGTCAATATGCCATTTGCAAATGACACTCAGTGTTTGGGTCCAAATTCCACCCTCTAGCGCATGCAAGCGACTCCCACTGACTTCAGCAGCAGCTGATCACATGTCTGCCTCATGGCAAAACCTGGCTCCTAGATCACTGCTGTGTCATCTGCTACAACGGGCAAGAAAGCTATCAGCGCTTTGTTACAGGAGGAGACGTTTAAGATCTTCTGTATGAAGTGTGAAGAAGGTGGATGAACTCCTTTAAGAGCAGCTGGGAGGAGAGGGTTTTATTAGCCGGATCTGAAATTACAGATAGTCAGTGGTCCATGTCTTCAGGAAAGTTGTTTGAATGGGTTATGCCCCAAAATGCATAGAACAATGCTTGAGCTGAACATAAAAAGTTGGCTTAATCAGGTCAAACTATCCATCTGGCTCATCGACCAGATGACACACCGGCCTGGCAATTGTTTATGCCCCCACCAACCACGCAAATTCTCACCAATTTTGACTAAAGGAAATAAATCTAGATTAGACCCTGATCTAGGGTGGACACAGAGAGGTTTAAGCACCCTAATGAGGATGCAAGTTGTCCCCTCCCAGATGTGTCATCTGCTGAGCAGGGAGGGACAGTACAGTGGTACCTTGGGGTAAGTACTTAATTCATTCCGGAGGTCCGTTCTTAACCTGAAACTGTTCTTAACCTGAAGCACCACTTTAGCTAATGGGGCCTCCTGCTGCCGCCGCAGCATGATTTCTGTTCTCATCCTGAAGCAAAGTTCTTAACCCAAGGTACTATTTTGGGATAGCGGAGTCTGTAACCTGAAGTGTCTGTAACCTGAAGCGTATGTAACCCGAGGTACCACTGTAATCCCCTTCCTCAGCTCTTTTGCACAGACTATCATCAGAGGAGGGGCGGGGGGCGGGAGCTGTGTGCCTTTGGCCACTCCCACTGCTGGCATGTGCAGTCCCAGGTCTTCAGAAGCTCTGCTGACAAGGGTTGCATTGTGATGGGCATGACAAAGTGGGCTTGAATCTGCAATAAATAATACCGTAAGAGTTTCCTGCGGGGAGTAAGCTCCATGCAACTCGACAGCGCCACAGCTGCTTGGCTGCATAGATTCAACTTGCAAAACAAATGAATGAAAAGGAGGTGATTTAGAGGAAGTTGCCTTCATGACAAGGGCACTTGTCTCCAACCCACAGTTGCAGAAGATGCTGGAAGCTGCCCGTCCATGTGCAATGATTTCCAATATGCCAGATAGACTGGGTTGCCATTTAGAAACCTAATGGGTCAGAAAGAACCTGGGTCCATGGTCACAACACAGACACACACCAAAAGCATAAGGGTGTGTTTTTATCTGAACACTCATGTTGAAGGGGGGCTATAATGTCTGAGTGCAAGGAAATGTTATGGGAGCACAACAAACAAAGCACCTTCTCAGCCAGGCCATTTGAAGGGGGCTTTACTAGGTGCTCCTAGATACCCTTACTTCTTTGCTGGGCTTTCAGAACTAGCTGGGACCAGAATAATAATAACAATATTTATTTATTTGTACCCATCTGACTATGTTGCCCTAGCCATTCTGGGCAGCTTCCAAATAATATATAGAAAAACAATCACAACAGAACACAACAGAGCATCACACATTAAAAGAGTCCCGATACATGGCTGCCTTCAGACGTCTATGGAAGGTCGTATAATTATTTATCTCTCTGCCATCTGATGGGAGGGTGTTCCAGAGGGCAAATAATAAAAAAATATTAATAGAGTATGCTGGAATTAAGAGGCAATGTTCTTTTCAGCACATGCTAAATTCTCAGAGAAAAGAGGAAGAAACACATCAATATTTGGGCAAAAAGCCCCTGCAGATCTTCAATAGCTGTGTATTATTGCTCTTTGTATTTTTTATTTTTTTTTTACTCTTTCCATTGCCTTCCTCTGCTAATTATATCTTATAAATCCAGCACCCACTAAACCCAGATGTTCATATTTTAATACCTACATTCTGTGGTTCAACTTTGCAAAGCTAGCTAACACATGTTTTAAAAGTTATTACTATTGTACTATATATAACAGCCTTGCCTAAGAGAATAGAGGCCTGCCGCATTTAGAAAATGCAGGTGCTATGTAAGCTCCCTTTTGAAAGCAAGAACTTAGCTCAGTTTCCTTTGAAGACCCAGAGACTTGAAACTGAAAACTTTTATTAATGCCATTGTCTCCTTGTATCAGCAGGTTCCAGAGAGATTCCTGGAAGTGGCTCAGATCACATTACGAGAGTTTTTCAATGCCATTATCGCAGGCAAAGATGTTGATCCTTCCTGGAAGAAGGCCATATACAAGGTCATCTGTAAGCTGGACAGTGAAGTTCCTGAGATTTTCAAATCCCCAAACTGCCTCCAAGAGCTTCTCCATGAGTAGAGATTTCAACCACTATTTATGAATGTATAAAAAATTAGCAGACCCCATTTTTGATGCCCATGTTGTGCATGTGAGTGTGTGTGTGTACGTGTGTCTATATTAATTTCATATATATATATATATATATATATATATATATATATATATATGGAATCAGATAAGGATCCACCATGAGTATTTTTATTTGATAAGTAACAAGTTGATAATTATTTTAACTCCAAGTTTTGTTTTACTTTTGCCCATGATTTTTAATATTTGGAAGGGGAAACAATTGGGTTACTTTTCTTTTTCAGGGAGAAGAATGTTTTGAAGTGTGTGCAAGCCTGTTTTAGTAAGTTTAGGGCATTACATTTTGCTACAAAGTGGCATTTTGTCTTAGACAAATGTCGCATCGCAATCCTACAATGATGTTTTCTTCGTTTGTACGAAGCTCGCGGCTCTAGGGAGGCATTTTACAAGCGTAGAGCTTTCTAAATTTTAGCTCAACTGTTCATAGAAGGCGGTAGATTTTTTTGTGTTATAGTTTAGAAGACATATAAACAACCATTTCAGTTACTTAAACGTCAAAAGCAGTATCTATCTTCATGCTTTTCTCTTACAAGAACAACATATGCCCCCCCCCAAATCATTTTGCCCCATTTTCCAGTGCCCCTAGATGCTGCTGTAGCCATGTGCATCTTCTGCCACATACCCTGTTGCAATGTTCTTCAACCTTCTGTCCCCAGATAGTGTAAGGTCATAAAACCATAGAATTGGAAGGGACAACATTCATCATTGGACAACAGTTCTCATCAGCCACAGCCATTAGCCAATGGTTAGGGAAGATGGGAGTTGTAGTCCAACAACATCTGGAGACTCAAGATTGAAGAAAACTGCTCTACTGCAGTGATTTCCCCACCTTGCCCATCCCTTCAGTAAGGTTGGGAATGGCGATGAAGAGTTTCTGTGAACCCACTGCAGGCCTGAAAAGGCTCGATTTTGGATTGGACCAAGATTCCAGCAAGGTTCGGGTCCAAACAGATTAGGGAGATGGAGCTAGAACCCCAAATTCCAGTGCCGAGAGTTTCGCTCACTTTTGGGCTTTGCTCCCACCACTGTTCACCTAAATCTTGCCACCACCACCACCCAACTGCATTTCAAACAAAGCAATACTGCACAAAACATAAAGTAAATTAAGGCAAGGGGTGTTGGTGTTATCGAAGAGGCTATACACAGCATTCTAGGGGCGATTTTAAGTGTCATAATAATACTGTCAGCTTATAAAAGCAGTAGTATTTCACTCTCCGTGGAGTAAAAAACAAAAACAAACTCTTGCATGGCTCTCAGCCATAGCTGAGCATTTTTAAGTCCCATTATTTCACCAGTAAATATTGTGGTAACTCTCTCCTGTGGGAATCGGTGTGCCTTTAAGGTTACAATCCTATGCACACATACTCGGGGAGGTATGTGCCATGGAACCTAGAACTTACTTCTGAATAGATGTTGTTAGGATTAATCCGCTTTATTAAGGTGTCCTTTCCCTTTACCACACTGAACAGTCAGGTTTCCCCCACATCCTGGGAGCCATCTTTATCAAAATACGTTCCTCTGTCCCAACCAGACCCTCGAGTGGTGTATATATTTGATATTTCACATTTTTACCTGAAAAGCAATGTTTGAAATTACCCTTTCATCTGAGAAACACTGTAACATACCTTTGCTTTATTCTAAAAATTAATTGCTGAAGAAGCAGAAAAAAAGAAAAATGTAAAGCAAAGCAAAGCAAAAAGATACGTCGGATTAAAGTACAAGACAGATTGTATTTTTCTGGCTGGGGTTGATGGGAGCTGGCATGTGGAGGGCACCAGATCAGAGAAAGCTGGCACAGAGACATTTAAGACATTTTTTTGTTTAAAGGAATAAACACAGCACAATACACAGAGAGAACACAACTCTAGCAAAAATGGGCTATTCCAAGTTTCATTGAACCCAGCGGGAACTTAAGTGGTTAACGGTGCTTTCTCACTTCCTTGGAGTTAAGCAGGCTTCAGTGCCTCTGGGTTTGTAGCCTATAAATCATGGAGGAACTTTATCCCTGTCTTTTGGGCTAGGGAAGCAGAAGCTAGCCACTTTTATTATTTCCTCAATCGTAAGTGATTCATTAACACGGAAGTAAACCTGATCAAACCACTTCTCTTCTACAACAAAAGTAAGCGGCATAAAATTTAAAAAGAGCGTAGTGCTTACCAGAATGGGGCTTACCAGTGCTTTTCTGTCACTTCTCATCAAGAGAACTTTCCCCTTTTTACCACCACCTTGCGTTGAAGAGCCACATGGATCAATTCGAGTCCTGGCTGCAGACAAATATGATTTCAGCAAGTACCCAAGGCCAAACAAGACATGATTCTTCCTTGTAATGCCAAATGGAAATGGCCACCATATACACATTCCTGCCCCTCTGTAACATCTACTGTACATCGCTGTATGCAGCCCATAATGTTCTATGCTTGTCCACCTGCATGGGGCAGGAAGATACCACAATAGCCAATTGTGACGAAGTTCTGCTTTATGTTGTTGCTGTGAGGAGATAGACACATGGCGGCCATTTTCAGCGCCGAGTGGATAAAAAATTATGGGTCTGAATATAAGCCGTCCCCAAATCTAGCCACTCCCTATATGGATTTGTTAAATCAAGGTATCTCTAGCTATAAGAGCACAATCGTAGACTGTATTCAGGTTTTATACAAGCCAGATTTTGGGGAGGGGCAGGAGAGCGTGGCCTATATTCAGACCACTACAGCACTTAGTAGATCTAGTTGGCCCTAATTTTTGACATTTACTGAAACAGAATTCATATTTTAAAGCAGCCGCAGATGGAATTTCTCCACAAGGTGACCAAAATAAGTTTACCTTAGAGTGGAAAATTAGTAATAGGAGTTGAATGAATACAACTGCAGTGAATTGATAAAATAACCAGCTTTTTTCTTAAAAGCTCGCTGTTAGTTTTAAATGCTTTCTTCAGTGGTCTCCTTTTTTCTTTGGGCATTTTTGCAAAGGTGTAGTGTCTAGTAATGTTTTCTTATATTCTATGGCACTATGTATTTGTCGTTTCTCTGTTGTCTTTTGTACAGATGCAGTAAGAATTTATTGTTACCTGGGCTAGCAGTTTTCCTTATACACCCCTTACTGGCAATTTGATACAGATTTGATACCAGTTAGCCAAGGTATCTTTTTTATAGCTTAGCAATTCAATTTTTTTTTAAAGGACCCTACCTTTTACTCCATTTCTTGAACTTTGTTGTTTTTTTCTTATTAAACAATTGTCTTTTGAGTTTGAAGAGTGAAAGTTTACCCCATGCAACATTATATATATTTTGAAAAAGCTGACCTAGTCATTGCAAAGATGCTTCATTTACAAATACTGCTCGAAGAGACAGAAATGGATGAAAGTAGTTGTCAGTGAAAAGCCTTAAAAACCTGCTGATTAAAAACAAACAAACTAGGACACCAGGACCACAATCTAGCGACCCTCTTCCATATGCAATAACGGAATTTATCCATGCTGAGTACCCATTTTCTTGGTGCAAGACTTTTGCACAATAATACAAGCAAATACATTCAGGCAACATACACTACAAGCAAAGCCCAATGGGTCTTTTCATACGTAACATCCCTGGCCCAGTAAACCATGGTTTTTTAAACTAGGAGCATGGCTCTCCCCTTGCATGTCATCCTTAGCACTTCAATCCTGGTTTGTTTAAAATCTAGTTCCCAATCGTATTCAAACTTGGGAGCTGTGATACCAGTTTATTAACCAGGATCTTAAACTGCAGTTTGATCCACATTCAAGAACCCGGCTAGTAACCTGACATCAAACCACAGTTCCCTGTTTCGGACATGAGCCATAGTTTATACAGACCAGGATATAAGTGCCAAGCAGGTGCACAAAGAGAGGAAGCAAGGGCAGAGCTTTCTGGCTTGACACTTGTTCCTAACTTCATAAACTATGGTCTATTGAATGTCTGAACTGCGCCTAATTGTACATAAGCTTCTTTTTTCACTCGCCACTCTGTGTGTTCAGATGTGAATTGTGTCTATGCAGTGTAGGTGATTTAGCCAATACCATGGAATAAAGGACCACCAATTAGTTGTAGTACGCTTTGCACTCAAAGCAAGCCATGCTGCTTCCAGACTTCCTCTAAAGTACTTAGTACAGTTTTGCTTTTTGCATACGTACAGTTGACAGCGTAATTGCCACTCTTTTAATTTGTGCACAATGGGCAGACCATTAGGACATTTGTATATGTCGGATTTTGCTGACGATCTCCTGCAACCCCACGTTCAGGATATTGGTTCCTGTTCCAAGCACTGCTGGCCTAGATGTTCTTAGTGCTACTGCCATGCCCAAATAATGACTGCAGCTCTAGATTTCTGCACTAGCAAGTACCTCTTGCTTGAAGTACTTTCTGCTGCGCTTTCTGCCCTGCTGTGCCATTGCTGCTCAGAACATCTCAATATGCTTCTTCATTGAGTAGTGGGACTATTCCATTTCTGATTTAGGACACATTTTTGCTGAAGCTACTTTCTGGAAATGTAGAGGAGGCCTTCAAGAGCTATTCCCTCCGCCCCCCCCTTATGCTATCACAAGAACAATTTACCATTGGGCTGTGCATATACTTAACTTTATTAATTGGGGAGGGGACCCATTTTTGTAGCGATCGCTTACATACAGAGTCTGCTGTTTCATTGGCCAGTTTCACATGTAGTGCTAAGCTAAACCATGGCTAAGTGTGAACGTGCAAGTGAGGAAAAAGCATAGTCTCTTCACGCCTCTTCTGGTCCTGCTACTGTCATGTTATGACATGGTTTAGTTTTGTGTTATGTCTGAACTCAGGCTAATGGTTTGTCTTGCTCCAGACAAACCACAAGCTGTAGCCATGGTTTGTTCTTGGCTTACGGAGGGAGACTCAGCTTTAGACATAACATTGAACCAAACCATGTTTTACTTCTGGGTAGTGCAGGATTGAAGCAGCCACACTTTACACCTGAGTACTGACACAATTATTCATTTTTGCTAAGCTATGTTTTGCCATTGCATTATGTGTGAACTCAGCCACCTAGAAACATAAAAAAACCCAACTACCATACTAAAGCCATACTTCACATATAATATATATTGGATGCACTTCTAGAAATATTTTCCTTATACGTGTTTTTGTTTTCACTGTTAATTGTTAGCATTACTGGTTTTGTGCGATTATCACTACTATAATTATTATTGACTGAAAATGTGATTATTTGAATTTGGTTGAACACTACAGCTTGGGGCATTATTTTATTTATTTATTTATACGTAGCATACATCAAATCACTAGTGAATGACACACAAGAATGCTAAGGAAGGAAAAACAGGCAAGTCTTGATCTGATACATTGACATATACAATTCAACTAGATTTATGGTGACTTCATTGCATTATATAGCCATATTGCCTTTGTGCCTTCCAAGGCACATAAAATAAAATAGAAAGCATCAATCTTTGCTGTACTTCAAGTAGTCTTCATCATCATTGCTCATATATATATATATATATATATATATATATATATATATATATATATAATATCTGATCCTACAGATGTCCATTGCTATGGAAGTCTTTTGTGCAGAAGGGGTTTTCCCCTACTGTGCTGCCCATTATAATTCCTTTATGAAGAAAGCAAGAATGCTAAGCCTAAAAAAACACCTAGGATTGCAGTTGAGGCAGCTGCCTCTGCCATGCCCCAAATAATGGTTTTGTAGGTGAGCTACTCCTTCTCCAGATATACAGGGTATAGCAGTACTGGCTGGAATATATTCCTGGGGAGCAGACCTGAGTGAAGACCATCACTCACCCCAAAGTCGGTTAAGCTAAGCTTACCAGGGGGGACAGTCCCCGGATGTACAAATCAGTCCCCTGACAAAATCTATCTATTTAGTAGGAAGTTGAAAAGTGTCTCCGGATTATATTGAAAAAAATCTGGCAACCTTAGGTTAAGCGGCCATGCCCAACCAACCAAGCAACCAATATCCCACCAATAAAAACTGGGAGAATTCAGTTCCCAGTTGCAGGAGAGCCATTCCCTTTGCAACCTCTGCAAAACCGACGTGAGCTTGTAGTGCAGATGTGCTCTTGCCATTACGATGTGTCTTTTGCGGCAGCTTTGCCTAGCGATAGCAGTTGCTGGTGTCGTATTGCCATAGCTGTCAACTTTCCCCCTTTTTTAAGGGAAATTCCCTTATTCTGAATAGGATTCCTCACAAGAAAAGGGAAAAGTTGACAGCTATGCATATTGCTGACCCCGCGCTTCTGAGCCTGGGATGTCAGCAAACTACCACAGGCGTGGCATGGCGCAGGGCCCGCAATAATCACACACACACCCCTCTCTCACACACAGACACCAGCTGCCCTGCTGTTTCTGAGCAAAACTGTGCATTGGATTGGGTCATCAGGCTGCTTTTGTTGTGGTAAAGAAAGGTTTACATGGGGAAAGGAGTTCAAAAATAGCTGAGATCCCACACTGGCCCTTCCACCTCCCCGATCTGACTAGACAAAGGTGAGGTTATAGTGAGTGCCTAGACCTTACATTCACCAGCAGAAGGATTAGGGAACAACAACACGACAAAAATCCTTCAAATTACCAGTTTTTCCTCCCCTTCACAGCTGTTCTTGTGCCTTCTGTGGCTTAACAATTTTCATCTTTTTGAACCTTTTCCTGCCCCTTTCCTCACAGCCGCAATAAGCTAGGTTCTTTTCTCCCACCCCGTTTTTTCAGCTGTTTGACATGATGTTGATAGCTATGCATATTTTGTGTCTTTTTAAAGAAAAAAAAAATTAAAAAGCAGGAGACTAAGTTTTTGAAGAAGAGAATTTTTAGAACAGTTTGATAATGCAAATTATTTTTTTCTCAGTCCTTTGGGCGGCATTCAATTTTGGAAAAAAACAACAAAATCTTGTAGAAAGCCAACTTTTTTGTAATAGTGGTGCAGATCTTGTGTTTTCTTAGCCTAATAAAAAGTAGTATAGAAGCAATATTTCATACGTAATATATATATGTGTATACATATACATACATATATACCCACATATACATACGATAATATATATATATAGATATATATATATGTATATAAGCTTATACACACACAATATGCGTGTGAAGTGAAAAGCTTACCTTTTTCCAATGTAGATTAAGAACCTATTTTAGACATTTGTTATGTTTTGTGAGAAGAATGTTCTATTTGAAACTATGAAACATTTAATTCTTACTGTATCTCTGGTTGTGTAATGGGAGCGCTTCACATTAAATGGTTTTTAAAAAGTGAAAGATATTAGAATGTAGTAATTATTTAATGAAGTGTTCACCCATATAATCCTGAGGTTTGCTTTTGTGCCTCTGAGTATTATTTAATTTAAAGTGTTTTAAGTTTGCAGAATCATTGTTACTGTACCAGGTATGTGGGTGAACATCTATAGCTGAGCGGAACTTTTATAAAGCAATGTATATATTCAGCTTGACGGCTTTTCTCAAATAAAAGGCACATGATTTTAATAACTACACTCTGAGAACATCTGTTAAATTTATAAGAAACGCTGCAGTAACTGTATAGATAGTTGAAAGCATTCTTTAAAACCCAGCTCAATACTTTTTAAAAGAGCGCTCTCTCTCTCGCTCCCTCTCTCTCTCTCTCATCATGTGTCCAGGACATGAGTGATTCAGTTTCTGTAAAATTACTGAATTTCCCCCCCCTTCCCATGTGCACAAAATAATTTATTGGCAAAGGGTTCCCTCCCTCCAGGTTAATAGTAACTAAGAAATAAAAGTGAAGATTTTGTGGCTTTAAATATAGGACTTTCACCAGCAGAACAGAAAGATATAAATATATATAAATATATATAAATAAATAAATATAAATATATATAAGAAGTGGTTTGCAAACCCCCTCAAATGAGCATTGTACATGAAAATGAATCAAAAATTAAAAAAAATAAATCCTCCTCTATTTGTCACGTGTATTATATAGTAATTATTGATGTTCTAGTGCAAAGACTTCTTTTGGGTATCTCTTCTGTGTTTTGACATTTTTTGATAAGCATTGTTTTCAAAAAGCTCCCCTTTCAAGAATGTAACTGATTTATATGAGTAAGCAGTTACTGTATTGCACTTAAATGTTCTGTTGAAGGAAATGCAATTTTTGTTTTTCTGTGGAACTGTTGGTTGTAAAAAAAAACACAAAAACAAAAAAAAACCATTGAAAATGCTCATATTTTCAGCTGGGATTAAAAAAAAAAGCTGGTGTTTAACTTTTGTGTCTTCTTAGGAATAGGTCTGTTTCGAAGTAGGAAAGGTGGTGATTTCAGGCATTTTTCTTGTTTTCCTTTTGCCATCTGAGACCCTCAGTTTATGTTCTCAGCTGTCATCAGAAATATTAAAAATTGTACAAGATATATACAGTCAAATCTGGATGAGACTCAACCTTGAATTCTAGCCCGAGTATGTATGGCCTGGACTTTCACAAGGCATTAATAACAGTATAACACTGTAGGTCAGACTTTCTTCAGCCTGGTGTCCTTCAGGTACAGATGGACTTCAGTTCCCATCAGCCCCGCCAATGGCTAGGAATGATGGGATTTGTAATCCAGTTACACTTGGAGGGCCCCAAATTGAGGTATGCTGCTGTAGGTTTTGACGCACACACAACCACACGTTCATTTAGTGAGAAGATATTTGGCCATATAGATCTGGACAAAAGACTCAGAGAAATATATTTATTTATCTGGAAGAATCAAAGGTTAAGGCATAAAATTCTCTTGTCCCAGCTACTTCTCATATGTATATAGTTAGGAAAGTGACAAAAACACTGCCTTTATATTATTTAGCAATATGTTGTAAATAGCATTATTAAACTTTTTTTGTAATAAAGACCCTTTAATTTGAACTTAGTACAATAACTGAATTAATAAAGTCAATTTTTGAATTTTTTTTTAATTTTTTTTTAGCTAGAGGCAATTTCAACTGTGGAATTTTCTTTTTGTTTGTTTGTTGATGTTGTTGTCTATTGTTCTGAAGACTTTGCATAATTTATTGGTTTAATTTATCCTAATTTATTTGATGGTGTACAATTTTGTATTGCCAAGGATGTACTGTAATATTAATTGATGATGTGATAAAACATGAAGACTCCCCTGTCTGTATGGAGGGAAAAAAAGGTGCAGTAGACAATTGATTTTGGGGGGCGGGGAATTACAATTCTAGCTTGGCAGCTACTAAATTGAAAAGAAATCAGGAAAAAAATGTTTTTTGGGGTTGGGGGGGTTGGGGTGGGGAGGGAGGGAATCTTATTTTGTGTGTTTTAAGCTTTTGTATACTCTCCAGACCTTTACCTTTTTGCTTTGTACCACTTAAAGGATACAGTAGTTCAATTGCCTTGTGTGCCTTCCATCTTCTCTGAACTGAATGTATGTGCAGTATATATGCAAGCTTGTGCAAAATAAAATATAAATTACAAGCTCATTGCCATGGTTTATATTTCTTTCTAAAAAGCCTCTCCTCTGGTGTGCCAAAGGCTGAATGGCAAGGTACTCTACAGAACACACACAGCACACTTTTTTTTTTCCTGTTGGGGAATCAAAATAGTCCCCCAACATGTCGTTGAGAAGCTTCAGAAACCAGGAGGGTTAGTGGCGATAGGGAAGGGGAAAGTTTGCAACTATCTTACTTTTAAAAGACATCTGAAGGCAGCCCTATTCAGGGAAGTTTTTAATGTTTAATGATGTATTGCGTTTCGGTTGGGAGCCGTCCAGAGTGGCTGGGGAAACCCAGCCAGATGGGCGGGGTATAAATAATAATGTTGTTGTTGTTTAGTCGTTTAGTCGTGTCCGACTCTTCGGGACCCCATGGACCAGAGCACGCCAGGCACTCCTGTCTTCCACTGCCTTCCGCAGTTTGGTCAGACTCATGTTTGTGGCTTCGAGAACACCATCCAACCATCTCGTCCTCTGTCGTCCACTTCTCCTTGTGCCCTCAATCTTTCCCAACATCAGGGTCTTTTCCAGAGAGTCTTTTCTTCTCATGAGGTGGCCAAAGTATTGGAGCCTCGGCTTCAGGGTCTGTCCTTCCAGTGAGCACTCACGGCTGATTTCCTTAAGAATGGATGCGTTTGATCTTCTTGCAGTCCATGGGACTCTCAAGAGTCTCCTCCAGCACCATAATTCAAAAGCATCAATTCTTCGGCGATCAGCCTTCTTTATGGTCCAGCTCTCACTTCCATACATCACTACTGGGAAAACCATGGCTTTAACTATACAGACCTTATAAATTATTACTATTATTATTATTATTATTATTATTATTATTATTATTATTATTATTATTATTATTATTTTCCCTGGACTGTGCAAACCTGTTCAGTCTTGTAGGAGGCTCTGGCTTTCTTCATTCTAACTCTGTCACTACCCATCAGCACTGACTTCATATTCATTATCTCAATAATCCTTATGAACTATCCTGTATGGTGGATCAGTGTTACTATTCTCCTTACCTCAGATTTGGAGCTGGGGGCACAGGTTGCAGTCTCAGAGAATAGTCACTTGCCTGAGAGATTAAAATAGTCGATATTATAATACATTTATACAAATCTATCGTCCCACCAGTTTTGGATTTGTGTATGATTAAGTTTTTCAATGTGTTTTGGTGTTGTGTAGTTGCGCCATTGAATAAAGCCAGACGTTGGAAGATCCAGGACAGGCAAACTAAAATACTTCTTCATGTAACACATAGTTAAACTACAGTGGTACCTCACATTAAGGTCCGTTCTTAACCTGAAGCTGTTCTTAACCTGAAGCACCACTTTAGCTAATGGGGCCTCCCGCTGGAGCACAATTTCTGTTCTCATCCTGAAGCAAAGTTCTTAACCTGAGGTACTATTTCTGGGTTGGCGGAGTCTGTAACCTGAAGCGTCTGTAACCCGAGGTACCACTGTATTGAATTTGCTACCTGAAGCTGGTACAGACATGGATGGATTTAAAAGGGGTTAGACACAATCATGAAGGGTAAAGTTATCTATCAGTAGCCACTAGCCATTATGACTGTGTAGCACACAGCATGTGTCCAGTATGAGAGGCAATCTCCCTCTCAATACCAGTTGCTGGGATCCTGCTGGTTGGCCTCTGTGAGAGCAGGATGCTTCTGCTAAACAGGCCTTTGGTCTGATTCAGCCACACAGTTTTTATTTCGCATATCAAGACATTGCACCACAACACAAGGGAACAATAATTGCTATGCAAATGTTCAGAGTCCCAGTCGTAGGGCATATATTCCTGAAATCTCCCCATACTCCTGATTCATGTAGTATAGAGTCCAGAGTGTATGTGTGGGGAAGGGTATTATTTCTGGGTGTAGCAAAGAGAGATATCATCACACAGAGAGCTTCCTGTGTATTTTGCCAATTTTAATTTATTTTTAAGCAACACAGGCTTCAGCCCCATAGTGTTGGCATGCTTGTTAAGCAATACAGTCATACCTTGGAAGTCGAACGGAATCCATTCCGGAAGTCCATTAGACTTCCAAAACATTTGAAAACCAAAGCGCGGATTCTGATTGGCTGCAGGAAGCACCTGCAGCCAATCGGAAGCCGCAGACATTTGGCTTCCAAAAATAGTTTGCAAATTGGAACAGTCACTTCTGAGTTTGCGACGTTGGGGAGCCAGAACATTCCGGAACTAAGCTGTTCAACTTCCAAGGTACGACTGTATATTTTTATACTACTGTTCATAGATCTCAACAGTCTTCAGATTTTAAAGGCAACAAAATGTAATGCACACTTCACTAAAAGGTAGAGAGAACACTCCCAAATAACCAGAAAACACAGGAAGCAGAAATCACCTTTGGTTTTTGATGTGCAACCAAAATAAACAGGGTAAGCTTTTTTATATCTGGGGAGACACCAAGGATGGCATGAACTTCCCTTGGAACAGAATTCTGTAGTGTGCAGGCTGAAACAGAGGAGGCCCTGCTCATGGCAGAAACCAGCTTGTCCTTCCTCGTAAGCTGGAGGGGCGGTTGAAACTCATCGGAAGATCTCAAACGCTGGGAAGGCTCTTAAGCACTTTCCATAACACTTTAGACTCCTCAAAGCATTTTCCATCTCCCATCTGCCATGCGGATTACCATTTGGACAGCGTGGCTGCTATACAGCTTGCGTGCGTTGTCATCAATGCGCAGAACGAGTGCCTGAAAGGGCTGTGGGGAGGAGACCAAGTGGGGACACTCCTAGTCAAACGGCACACTTCAGATTAGACTTTAGCCCAGATACGTATCCAGACGGTTTGCTCCGAACCGTTAAATGCGACTCGAGGATAGCTCCATTTGCGCTGCCTATTAATTTCGGGAAAGGCAAGCTTGTCCTCGGAAAACATTTACGCTGAAAGAGAGAGCCCTTAATAAAGAGCGGCTGCTCAGTCCAATGCAAATGCCCTGTTTTCCTTTGTAATAGGCACACCAGACAGGCAGCTGGGGGAGGCGACAAGGGAGAGCACTTGATGGGGAAAATCTTGTGGCAACACTGGCCAGTTTCATTATGTCCACTGCCAGACTATGAAACAACTCTCGGGGCCTGAAATCCTATTGCCTATTAAAACTGGGCATGACAGCTCTTTTTTATGCTTCACCAACCAGAGATGGAGCCAGATCCTGGGGGAAATAAGGAAAAATATTTATTACAAGTGTTTAACACCTTTTAGTACAAAACAGCCCTAGTCATCGGCAATTTGTGCCAGCACGATATAAAACCAAAGGGAATCTTTCATAAATCGAATAAACGTCTGGAAGAAGAGAAGGGAGACCTGTCCCCCTTCAAATCCAAAACCTACCAGTCCTGAGATATTTGGGTTCCTTCTCTCACTCTCAGATTTATTTAGAATTGCAAACGGTGTTGCCTGCAAGGCTCAGAAGAGGTTAAGGAATGCTTGGGAGAGACGTTTTCCTATTTCTGAAGGTAGGCTTCAAAGGTTCTTCAGCAGTTCCGGTCCATTTCTGAGCCTAATTTGAAGTGTTAGTTTAGTTTTTTAAAGCCAGGTTGCCTGAAATACCATTTTCTCACACAATTTGAACTTTAAGATCTTAATTAGAGTCCCTGTGTATCCTGACCAAATGAAGTGAGGCAAGTAACCATGGAGGAGAGGGACTTTTCAGTACTGGCACCAACTAGACAGGTTTGCTTGGTGCCATCTGTGTGACATTTTGGGTGCCTGGTGAAGATATCATCATTCACCCAGGCTAACTCCTGCAAGCCACCTCGTATGCTTTATTTCTTTGATTGGGAGCCTGTACAGATGTCTGAGATGAGTTTGTTTTCCCTGGGGCAGTTCGGTCCTCAGTACTCCAGTTCACAGCCACACGATGGCTTAGCAAAACTGAGCCAGTGGGGAAATTGTGGTTGCGTTGTTCCTCCCCTGGTCGTCCTCCTACCATGCTACCCAGAGCTAAGACATGGTTTCGCATAGCATGTTGTCCAAACTCAGGATCGTGGTTTGCCTTGCTTCCAGCAAACCAAGGTTTCTTCTTGGTTCATCGCTTGTGGGAGAAACAAACCAGAAGTCTGGGTTTGCATGCAGTGCTAAGCCAAACCATGGCTTAGCCTTAGTAGCGAGGCAGCAGTAGGAATGGGCAGGGGGAGGAAAGCAGCCATAATTTCTGCTCTGGTACCCTCAGGCTTGCTCACTCTCTCTAAGCCATGGTTTGACTCTGCGTTACGTGTGGCTAACAGCATCCTGCAGAGCAGCTAAGGACCTTTTTCTTCTTACTGCACATCACACGATGTATATGTATTTTTAATTATTTTAATTATTTGGCACCCATTGCACACAAAGTGTGTGTTGTGCCCTGCAGAGCAAGGAGGAAATAGACTAGGAAGCAAGCAACACAGAAAAAGAGTCTCCCAATCACAAGAGCACGAAGGTCATAATGGCTCATCACAGAGATTAATGGTTCCTCCTACTTCTCCCCCAGCTTCTGCTAGGTGGCTTCAATGTCAAAAGAGTATCTTCAGGGAGATGAGAGGGAATCACGCGAGCAAAGCTTTTCGCTGCCATACATGGATGGGCATTGCTTTACCCTCACTAAGGCCCAAGCTAGATGTGACTTTAAATGCCCAGATTTTCCAACAAAACAAATAGCATCTGCCTGGAAGGGTGATAATGATGATAAGGAAATTCCTTCTCATTCTGTTGAAATGAGGGGAAACGTACCTCTGAAGTTAGTATTTGTTTTTCTTTTTGGGGGGAGGGGAATCCTCTAAATAGAAAACAACTACACAAAATAAAAGCTTTGCCAGTTAGGGTTGCCATATTTCGAAGAACAAAAAAGGGGACGCATTTGGTGACTTCTACTTTTAACTATGAATCGCTATGATGACTCCACCCATGAAAAAGAGGACGTGTCCTGGAAAAAGAGGACATATGGCAACCTTATCTTGCATTGCACCCTCACTTATGCTCAGGTCGCCCGTGCATTGTCAGGTTGTTCATCGAAAAGCCTAATTATATGCAAACATATAATTTTATATAGTAGTAACACATGATACATAAATTGCATAGTATTAATACATAGTTTTTTTAATGCCACTGTATGTTCTGCTGTACCTGTCTGGTTATGTGCTGGTTACTTTAGGAAATTTTGAATGTCTACATGTGTAACATTACATATATAATAATGCAAAAATAGTTCATATTCTTAGTGGAACTGGTAAAACAACAACAACCCTTCTCATCATGATCAAGGAGTCAGATGGAAATCTGAAAATATCTGTGCAGATCAGCTCAAAATCAAAATTTGCAGAAAACCTTCTCACTGTTTGTTTGTTTGTTTGTTTGTTTGTTTGTAAAAATATTTACATACCACTATATCACAAAAATATATCCAAGCAGTTCAACAATAAAAACAAAACAAAACCATACAATAAAAGCATAAAAGGCTAAAAACCAGTTTTTCAAAAAGTTGAAAACACCCTAACCACTTTGTTAGTGACTGATTCTTCATGGCAAAAATGTTGTGAGAATTACTAGCTCCAATTTTCCTCCAAGGACACGCAAGAGGATGATTTATGCTTATGGTGAATGATTCAGAGAGCCCACCACCCGCAAACTATGTTCCAAATGTGCAAAGAAAAAGAATAATTTCACCGTGATGCAAAATATCCCAGTAGCTGAAAATAAATTTTTTAAGCCCTAATATTTTGCTTTGGACGCTTATTGCAAACAAACTGGTTGTGGATACAACCAATAAAAGTGTGTCTTACATAATATTCTTTTGTCCTTCGTGTCCCAAAGGCAGGCGTTTTGTGAAAAGGCCCTGGTGTTAGTAAGCAGGACTGGCAAGACCCTTGTCTGAATTCCTGGGGAGTTGCTGGCAGTCAGGCTAGACCAAGCTTTTCACTGAAACAAAGGACAAGATGGCACTACCACCCTTCGTTTCATGTACAGAAGCTGATGGGGCTGGAAGTTTGATCTCACATTGACGATGAAAATGCGGCAGCATCAGAAAACTGCAGCCTGGTTTAGAGCGGGTATCAGTGGCCCTGTGGCACTCGTAACTTTGCTCTCCAATAAAAGAGATTGGCCTCGGGGAAAATGGGGGCAGGGACTGGAGCAATTGCCTCTGAGTGGACCAATCCGGTGCCCTTCAGATGCTCCTGGACTTCGAATCCCAGCCATGGGCCATGCTGGCTGGGGCTGATGGCATTTGCGATCTCACAACTTCTTGAGGGTGCTGCATTGACTACCCTGGACCAGACAGTATTAAGTTTTGATAGTCTAATTGCCTGGCACAGTATAAGAGTCAGTGTGGTGTAGGTATTAAGAGCATCGGACGGGGATGTGCGAGACCAGGGTTCAAATCCCCACTCAGCCATGAAGCTCACTGGGTAACCAGTCACTTGAACAAACCAGAGCTTGTTCAAGTAGGAGTCTAACCTACCTCATAGGTTGTGGGGATTAAATAAGGAGTGTGGGTGAGAACCATGTACACCACCTTGAACCCCTTGGAGGAAGAGGCAGCAAATAAAGAATAAATAAATAGTAAGGCCACTTCATGTGTTCATGTAGAAGGAGGGTTTCCTATCCAGATCACGAAGCTGGGACACCTTCCTCTGTTTCCCCCTCAATGCGCAATAATGGTACAAGTGTACGGTCTGCCCGTTTATTTGTCTTGTGCATAATCGAGGTGACCCATGTCTGCCCTCACCAGGTGTAGGAAGTTTGGGAAATGCCTGCTCTGGAAAGAGCTGGGAATTCAGAGAATCGTAGAGTTGGAAGGGATCCTGAGGGTTATGTAGTCCAACCCCCTGCAATGCAGGAATCTCAACTAAAGCACCCATGACAGGTGGCCGTCCAACCTCTGCTTAAAAACCTCTAGTGAAGAAGAGTCCAGATCCTATGCACAAGATATAGAGGACACCTTCCAGGGCTGACGGGACACCTTTCCCCCCACCCCATGTGGAGCTACGAACCAGTAATTTCCACATGATCACAAGCACGTATAGCAAGGGGACTGATTTCACAGCACGGCATGGCAGAAGAACTACATGGTGCTTCGTCTACAGTCACTCTCGCCTGCCACTTCACATCCTTGGACTTGGGACAATGAGAACATGGTCCAGAACTTCCAGGAATTGTCTAGGGACCAGATCAGCAGTTTCTCCAGACACAGTACTTCATACCAGCATGGTTAGAGATGGGGTGAGGTGGAAGGATGAGTATAATAATTTTGTAATGGTAATGCAGCGAATCAGGACAGCAGTTACCAGAAATATGTCCCATCCGCCCAATGTAAATTAGCTCCCAAATGTTGCTAATGGTTTACCATTCAACATTAGGAGGAACCTTTGGAGGGGAAGAGCTGTTTGACAGTGGAACGGACTCCTTTAGAGGCGGTGATCTCTCCTTCCTTGGAGGTTTTTAAGCAGATGTTGGAGGCATCTGTCAAGGATGCTTTAGTTGAGATTCCTGCATTGCAAGACTAGGTGAACCTCAAGGTCCCTTCCAGCTCTACAGTCCTACGGTTTTGAATGCCTTAGTGTATGTCCCACTGGCTCCAATGGAATTTGTCTCCAGGTATGTGGAAGGTAAGGCTCCCAGTCGTAATTGGAAAGAGCCATAGCTGAGCTTTGCATGCCAAATCTCTCAGGTTCAGACCTCAGCATCTCCAGGGTTCAGCTGTAACCCTGTAGAACCACTGTCAGTCAGTGTCGACAGTACTAAGCTAGGTGTACCAAGGGTATGACTCAGTATAAGGTAGTTTCCCATGTACCTCTGTGTACCAGTTGCTGGGGATCATGAATGGGTGAGGGCTACTGAATGCAGATCTTGCTCGTAGGCAAGATCCTTCTGGTTGGAGGATGCTAGACTAGGTAGAGCTTTTGTCTGACCCAGCAGAGTTCTGTCGTTCTAATGTATGTCAGATTGCTGTTAAAAATGCCCTTTCTCCCATCACATGGGGGTAAAACCAGGTTTGGCTTGCTGAGGACACTTGGCTCGTGCATTTGTCACATTCACATATTACATTTTTAGATGCACTTTAAAAACATTCAAGCCGTGTGTAGCAGGGTTCTCTCCATCTTCACTCTGGTACCCCTAAAGAGGAAAAAAAGAAACAGATTTCAGTTAATAACGAAAATGTGTGAGAAATGGAGCAAACCACTGATGTGTAGACTGATAAAATAGTTATCTGCACATAGAAGCAAGCATCCAGATCTAGAGAGCAGGTTTCTTTCCATTGAATAACGCTTGACGCAGTGCTGACTTCCTTTAAAGACGAAGCGCTTGTGTAACCGAACGAGGAATAATAAGGGAAGGGGGAGGAGGTGGGAGAGGGCATTGCCTTTATCAGAAGAAAATTATCCCAATTTCTAATGCTGCTGGCGGGAAAAAAATGTTAAAGTTATTGCCACACAAAGAACCTCTTGAACTGCTCTGGCTTCCAAAATTTCTACTGCACTCTCTGCGATTACTTGTGTATGGCAGAAGCAGCATCTTTGTATTATATGAACAGTCTGCTTCATAATCAAATACCATCTGTCGGTACATCTGAACTTGTTTTCAACATCTGTGCGTTCTGGTCTTAACAAAGCTTTAAAAACTAATTCAAAAACTTTCACAGATCACTGGCTAAATATGTACATTTACCATCTTTCGTATTGCTTTAAAATATTTCTTTGCCTTCCCTGCACGCCCGCTGGCTGGGAAACGCGGAAGATGCCTGCCTCTTAGAGGCTTTATTAAGCTTATTTTCTAACGGCCTTGGGTAGCCAAGTGCAGAGAGGGACTCTTGCTCAGGCACCGAAAGGACCCATCACATCCTTTCTTGGTGCCAATAGCAGTCCCTTTCTGCCAATGAGAAACCTGAAAGTTGATCAGCTACCATACCCCAATTACTCAAAATGACACTACAGATAAAACGGCAACCAAGGGGAGAATCAACTCTATGGCTTATATGCTGCTAAAGTGCGTCTGAACAAATGGCGAAGTAAAATCATGAGAGCTCTCCGGAGGATTGGGGGAACGTTGTTACTTTGCACATGCTTCAGAAATGTGAAGTACATCTTTACCGAACTTCGGGCCAACCCACCAGCAGATGTTGACCGGTTTTGCTTATGTATACATCAGTTGCAGAACACTAAAACAGAGATTAGAAATTTTAATTTAGTCAAGGCAGTTGGGCTAAAATGATGGCTTTTGTTGAAACCATTAAATAGAGCTGCCTAATGAAGTACAGTACGGAGCTGGCAGAGGCATTCCTGATGGGAACACGCCTGCCGTTTCCAAATGGCAGCCTTGGAAAAGGGAGAAGGAGGAAGTGTCAGAGTCTTTAGCTGAAGTGGAACAGCGTGGCAGCCCTTGTAAAAGCCGCGTCCGATTTCGTGTTGGAGGGCAGGGCGGCACTTGGACGCCATTACCCTGACATTTTAACCATTAGCTGGAAATGTGCCGTCGTGAGGCGTGTGTGTTTTCCCCCCTTCCCCCACCCCCCCTTCCCAATCTCCACCCTATATGTCTTATTCCTATTTGTTAGGAAAGGGAGGTGATACAGAAGGTGATGAAACAGCCATAAATTCGTTCTTTCAAAGGTCATTTGGGTTCAGAGCCTAAAGATTGAATATGGCCAATTTCTTAGGCATAAGGAAGGCGGTGGGGGGCAAGGAGGGGGTCATCCCCACTGATGGGTTCAGTGACTGATTTCCCTACACAACAGCATCGGCCATTTAGTTTGGAATAGCTATTACCAGTTCCTTGCCCATTATTCCTCCACTTCTTAGGGTCAGTACATAGAGTTGAGAAAAATATCGCCTTGACGGCAATAAAACACACATTAAGATTACCGGGTGTTCGGCAATTGGAAGGTGCCTTCGTTATTAAGGATATCTAAGTTTAATATCTCTATTGATATATCTGGGGAAGTTCTTTTGACACATTTCAGTTCATCTCGTAGTGGTCAAAAGAAGGATACGCGCTCGGTGTCGTTGCGGCTTCTAGAATCGGTCTTTTATTGGCCTTTTGGGCCATTTAATAATGTGTGTGCTGACACAATCTAGCAGAGCCTATAAAATTTCACATGGATGTTTCTCAGAATCCATGTGTCTAATAATCCATGTGATGTGCTTCTGTTATGTGATTCTTCTGCTGAGGGCTTGCCCTGCACCATGAATGAGCAACCTATGGCCCTGCAAATATTGGTGGACCCCAGGTCATCATTGTATGGGGTGATGGGAAGTGTGGTCCCAAAACCTCTGGAGGGCCATGGTTTCACCACTCCTGTCCTAGATCAAATGGCAGCAGACATACACATCGTTCTTGGATTCTGTCCTGGGCCCATTGTTATTTAATGTCTTTAGAAATGACAGGGGAATTGAGGGGATGCTCATCTTTTGGGAAGGTAGATGTTTTAAATAAATGCATACAAAGGGGATAATTACAGCCCAGTCTGGGACACAGCCTTAGGGTGTTAGAGATCTCCGTCTTCATGGACGGAGATACAGAGGTACCTTGGGTTAAGAACTTAATTCATTCTGGAGGTCCATTCTTAACCTGGAACTGTTTGTAACCTGAGGTACCACTTTAGCTAATGGGGCCTCCCGCTGCCACCGCGCCGCTGCCACACGATTTCTGTTCTCATCCTGAAGCAAAGTTCTTAACCCAAGGTACTATTTCTGGGTTAGCGGAGTCTGTAACCTGAAGCATCTGTAAGCTGAAGCGTCTGTAACCCGAGGTACCACTGTAGAGATTTATGAGTGGAGCAGGACGTTCACTCACAGAAGTCAGCTTGTTGCAATGGTATAACTGGCTGCAGTTGCCCATTACTGCTGTCAATGGTCTGACAGCAGCGAGGGCAAAGATGAGACTTTCTGGGGCATGTCATTGTGGATCAGGGCAATCTGAGTAGATCTCTCTTTCTCCCCCCTTCTCTCTGTGTAAGTGTGTCACCCCTGGAGTTGGCATACACATTTTCTTTCCCATTGGGACCAATGGGAAGATTTTTTTTAATTAAAAAAAAAACCAGAAAAGGAAGGACGTAGGGAAACACAGCCCTGCTGCCACCTTCTGCTCTGCTGGCACAAGCCCAGCAGGCCTTTACAATTGAAGATTTGTCTGCCACAACCACTCCCTCCTCTGACCTGTTAGGGTTGCTGTGCCAGATATAAAGATGGTAGGAATGAAAGGTCAGCATTTTTCAGACAGTCTTACTTCTGCACGTGTTCACCCAGAAGTCTATTTCCACATTAAGCTGCACCAAAAAAAATGCATTAATCTGTATTAAAATAGGGATTGTTTTCAACACATTTCCCCTCAAAATACACATTTCTAAACACATTTTCGCTCAGTCAATGCATTTTTAAACACACATTGGCCTGTGGGAATCTTTGAGCCAAAAACTACATGGCACAACCGTTTGGACTATTGGCATACAGAGTATGTAGAGTGCGGCTTGTGAATTTGGCTAGACTTTACCTGTTGAGAGTCCCATGGACTGCAAGAAGATCAAATCTATCCATTCTGAAATCAGCCCTGAGTGCTCCCTGGAAGGACAGATCGTGAAGCTGAGGCTCCAATACTTTGGCCACCTCCTGAGAAGAGAAGACTCCATGGAAAAGACCCTGATGTTGGGAAAGATGGAGGGCCCAAGGAGAAGGGGACAACAGAGGATGAGATGGTTGGATAGTGTTCTCGAAGCTACCAGCATGAGTTTGACCAAACTGCGGGAGGCAGTGGAAGACAGGAGTGCCTGGCATGCTCTGGTCCATGGGGTCATGAAGAGTTGGACACGACTAAACAACTAAACAACAACAATTATCTGTTGCAACAGATGTTTGTAGAGTAAGAAAATAAGTTGTTTATTACAGTAAGTACACGACATGGGCAGAAGTGCTACTATTTCTAATTTCTATTTCATGTAGCTAATGTAGAGACGACAAAGGCAGCCTTACTTGCTCCTTTGTTCTCAGAGGGCAGATCCAAGGTGAGCTCTGAGAATGAAGTGCAAGGAAGAGACACAAGTAGTAGAGAGAATGTAGCCTAAGACATATCAATAAAAACTTCAGAGGATAGAGAGGTTGGCCCAGAGATCAAAGGTTCACCAAAACTTCACAACACTCAGAAAAGTGTGAAACACAATAGATAATTATGTTTTGATCTTCATATCAGTCCGGGAGTTGCAGATCAGTTCAGTAAGTAAAGGGAGAGAGTCTTGCTTCAGCATCACCAGAGGCCTTGAGTGCCACAGCAGAGCACTTGATTTAACTCTGCCAGTGACTCCTGTTAGAGCTTTAAAGCCCTCAACGGCCTTGGCCCAGTATACCTGAAGGAGCATCTCCATCCCCATCGTTCAGCCCGGACACTGAGGTCCAGCACTGAGGGCCTTCTGGCAATTCCTTCCCTGCGAGAAGTGAAGTGAGGTTACAGGGAACCAGGCAGAGGGCCTTCTTGGTGGTTGCACCCACCCTGTGGAACACCCTCCCATCAGATGTCAAGGAAATAAACAACTATCTGACTTTTAGAAGACATCTGAAGGCAGCCCTGTTTAGGGAAGTTTTTAATGTTTGATGTTTTATCGTGTCTGGGGAAACCCAGCCAGATGGGCAGGGTATAAATAAGTTGTTGTTGTTGTTGTTGTTGTTGTTGTTGTTGTTGTTGTTGTTGTTGTTGCTGCTGCTGCTGCTGCTGCTGCTGCTGCTGTTAGTCGTCGTCTTCTTCTTCTTCTTCTTCTTCTTCTTCTTCTTCTTCTTCTTCTTCTTCTTCAGCGATCACTCATACCCCAGTAAGATTTTCTTCCATAAACACGGTTTTAACAATGAGTCCGTAAGTCACTGTGGAAGCCAATTCTGGATCCACATGTCCTTCCACAGTGGAGACAAAGGCTTCTGGGCAGGAGCTGATCATGGTGAGGGTTTGCCAAACATGCCTTCCTCTTAGCAGGTTTGATCCTTGCATCCTGAGCACTCCTCACCTCCATGGAGGCACCTGAGGCCAGACCAGATTGTGACCCCCATCTCTGCCCCCATCTCCAAGGACATGGCGACAGCTGTGCCACTACAAGCAGACACAACCTACTCTCAGGAGTGTCCGCCCGCTTGCCCAGTCCCATGGCTCAGGACGACAACCGTGTGAATGATTGTGCCTGCCCCACTCTACCAAAGGGAAGCTCAGCGGGGGTGTCAAGTGTTGGGACAAAGTTTTAGCTTATCCCTAGCCATTTACCTCAGAGCTCTGCTATGAACCTTGGAATCGGGTAACCTGTGGCCTGATCTAGCATTGCAGTAAATTTTGGAATAAGGCCTTGGGCAACAGCCAAGCTGTGAATTTGAGTGGGGGGCTGGACCATTCCAATATAGCAGCACCTTATTTCTGTTGGCTTGGTTTTAGGCTCCATATTTCCCCCCCAAAAAAATCCCTTCAGGAATGTGAAATAAAAGAGAGTGTTCTGTCCCTTCTGACTGTGTGTCTCACCATCTGACAACCACTTGTGTTGTTAGTTTGTTTGGTACAGAAGGAGCCAGCATAGACAGAGGCTTCTTGTTTCGCTCACTCTGTGACTGGTATCTACCACAAGGCCCGGTGCTAAGAAACACATCCATGTGACGGTGGTGTGTGAGAGACAGGACTTCGTGCTAGCCATGTGCACAGAGGTTAAATCAATGTAAACAACGGTTTTTTATATGCATCTTTAACGAATCTAGAAGCAGAGCCTTTCAGGAAATCCAATACTTGTGAAATTAATGCAATAATTGAGGGCCCCTTTTCCTTGCTGCCGAGAGACCTTTTGATGCTGCAATACTCCTTTGGTGATCTTTTAAAACACCACCAACCCCAGAAAGCAGTTTCCCTCCCTGCCACAACGCCCATACAAGCCAGGCCTACGAAGGGGGGAAAAGAGAGAGGCACGGCAGAAAGGCACCCCCTTCTGAATTAATGATTAAAAAACTATCAAGCACAGTCAAACTATGAGGGCCACTTCTGAAGTATCTCATGTAGGACCAGAATGAGGTGTTGTCAGGAAAGGCAGCAAATAGACATTTAATATAAATTCTGTTGCAAACCTATACTTATTTACCTAAGAGTAAGCCCCAATGAATCAGTACGCTTACTTCTGAGTAGACATGAGCAAAGCATAGAGGCTCTGTTAGCGTTTGGGGAATTTATGGGAGCTTTTTTAAAAAAGAGGAAAACTGATTATTATTATTATTGTTATTGTTAACATTTCTGAGTCCAGGCATACTTTTCACCTCCCATGACTTTCAAGCTAGAACTGCACCCCCAATATATTTAGATATCATTTGATTGTTTATAAGATTAAGTAAGAAATCTTTTCAGAGCAGACCTTGTAGTATTTTATTTGAATTTAATCCACTGAATCCTGGATTTAACTTGTAACTGGGCTTCTATAAAGCCTACTATGGCAAAATATCAGATTTCATCATAGCATTATCATTATTTGTGTCCACATATTCTTTGATTTATAGCCCTACAAAATAAACTTACACCTATCAGTACAGATCAAGCAAATACACACAGAGAGACACACAAAATCACCATCCTAGGAATATTAGTATTCATGCTCCTAATTTATTAAATTTAAATGCTTACTTAAGAGTAAATAAAAGTCATATATTTTGCTTGGTCTGCTGCTATTTGTTTCATTGAAGGCACATCCCTCCATTCGGCCTGTCATATAACAAAGATGCATAAATGGCAGACTCAGAATTAGAGATGGAAGCTTGAAAAAATGTAAGATTAATTATTTCACTGCTGGTAGTATTTTCTAAACTTGCAGTTGTATAATGTGATATTTCTAATGGGAATATTTTAACATTTATACAAGATGCACAGACAGGGTTGTGGTTCTCTTCATTAGAGCAGAAGACTTGTACATTCACACAGCACTTTGTTTGGAAGCATTGATGTTGGCATGGGATCTGATCCACCTCCAGTCGGTTGTGATGCATGTAATTTCGAGTCGACAGCCATCCATCAAGTTCACTAGGGCTCCAAAGAGCATCACAGTGTAGCTCTTCAGCCACAGACACCTCCCTTGCTGTTTAAGAGCATATTTGTATGTCTGTGCATATGGTTGTTTTTCCTCTCCCCGCCCCACTCCTCCCTATTTGCTTTTGCTTCATGTGTTTTAGACTGTAAGTCTGAAGACAGGGAGACAGGGACTGCCTCCCTTACAATCTGCCTCAGTTGCAGAGATCTTCTGATGGTGAATGTTTAGCGACCCTCCTCCATGATTGAAGAAAGACACAAAATGGATGCCACATCTAAAAGGAGCAGAAAATCGCACCTCCCAAGTGCACTGGGGAAAAGGGACACCCTGTTTTTTCCGTGTGAGATTTTGAGTGCCACAATCTCGCGTGCTCTCATGCCTTGCTCTCAACCCAGCGGGGGAGGCGGCGGCGTTTTCAGGATGAGAGTGAGGTGCAGGTCTCGTGACTCACCCAGGAGTGCATCTCAGAAGACGTGTGTCCCGGTTTGGAGCTTGGAAAAGTTGGATGTATGGAAAAGGGGATCAAAAATGTCACGGTTGTGCGCCCCCCCCCATCAATTGGGGATGGGGGAGAAAGGAACTTTACATCAGCCACCGCTGAGCTTGGCCACAGAGATGAACCCTGGCATGCCCTTTGCATTCTGCAATACCAAAGACCTTGAGCCTCAAGATTCCATCCTCAAGACATATATATACACATATATACATACTCTCTCTCTCTCTCTCTCTCTCTCTCTCTCTCTCTCTCTTTAATTCTTGTACAGTGACACTCACTCTCCTTTCAGCCCTTCATTCAAGAGTCCTCAGTTTCTCCATCTGCACAACAGAATGACAATTTTCTTCCTCCGTAAAGGCTCCTTGTGCGACTGCCGAATATTCTCATCCAAAAATACCCCCTTGGCTTTCATCCTAGGCACACCAGCCCCCACCCACCAGGCTTCCGACTGTCGCAACAACCGTACTGCTATCAAGTGTAATTTGAGCGCCACTTGCCTCCAATTCCCCAGTATTTAATTTTTCATAGCGTTCTCAAAACCTTTCACATATTTGTTTTGATTTATTCAATATTGATCCCTTCTCTGACTTTCGACGAGCTATCACCTTCCCCGCCTGTTCTCAAATAAACTGCCAGGCCAGCAGTTTGCGATTTTGTCATAATACATGTGTTTAGATCTCTGAGTGGCTGTCACAAGCTTCTGGATCTCGCAAATGTCACACTCTCTCTTTTTTATTCACACATTTTATTCATACTATGTGATGGCTGTGGAAAGCAAGAGCCCTTTTCTTGTGAAGAGAGACTTAATCCTTCGTTGCAACCGCTTAGTAGCGGTGCTGACTACAGCATCGTATTATTATTATTATTGCCTTATGGAGGGGGAGCAGGGTGTGTGGTGGGTGGGGGTGACTTTGAGATTGGAATGACTCCTACTGTTAAAGGCTAGAATCATAGAATCATAGAGTTGGAATAGACCACAAGGGTCCAACCCCCTGCCAAGCAGGAAACACCATCAGAGCACTCCTGACATATGGTTGTCAAGCCTCGGCTTAAAGACCTCCAAAGTAGGAGACTCCACCACACTCCTTGGCAGCAAATTCCACTGTCAAACAGCTCTTACTGTCAGGAAGTTCTTCCTAATGTTTAGGTGGAATCTTCTTTCTTGTAGTTTGGATCCATTGCTCTGTGTCCGCTTCCCTGGAGCAGCAGAAAACAACCTTTCTCCCTCCTCTATATGACATCCTTTTATATATTTGAACATGGCTATCATATCACCCCTTAACCTCCTCTTCTCCAGGCTAAACATGCCCAGCTCCCTTAGCCGTTCCTCATAAGGCATCGTTTCCAGGCCTTTGACCATTTTGGTTGCCCTCCTCTGGAAACGTTCCAGTTTGTCAGTGTCCTTCTTGAACTGTGGTTCCCAGAACTGGACACAGTACTCCAGGTGAGGTCTGACCAGAGCAGAATACAGTGGCACTATTACTTCCCTTGATCTAGATGCTATACTCCTATTGATGCAGCCCAGAATTGCATTGGCTTTTTTAGCTGCTGCGTCACACTGTTGGCTCATGTTAAGTTTGTGGTCAACCAAGACTCCTAGATCCTTTTCACATGTACTGCTCTCAAGCCAAGTGTCACCCATCTTGTATTTGTGCCTCTCATTTTTTTTGCCCAAGTGCAATACTTTACATTTCTCCCTGTTAAAGTTCATCTTGTTTGTTTTGGCCCAATTCTCTAATCTGTCAAGGTTGTTTTGAAGTGTGATCCTGTCCTCTGGGGTGTTAGCCACCCTTCCCAGTTTGGTGTCATCTGCAAATTTGATCAGGATGCCCTTGAGTCCATCATCCAAGTCGTTGATAAAGATGTTGAATAAGACCGGGCCCAAGACAGAACCCTGTGGCACCCCACTAGTCACTCTTCTCCAGGATGAAGAGGAACCATTGATGAGCACCCTTTGGGTTCGGTCAGTCAGCCAGTTACAAATCCACTGAGTGGTAGCATAGTCAAGACCGCATTTTACCAGCTTCTTTACAAGAATATCATGGGGCACCTTGTCGAATGCCTTGCTGAAATCAAGGTAGGCTACATCCACTGCGTTCCCTTCATCTACCAGGCTTGTAATTCTGTCAAAAAACGAGATCAGGTTAGTCTGACATGACTTATTTTTCAGAAATCCATGCTGACTATTGGTGATCACAGCATTCCTTTCTAGGTGCTCACAGACTGTTTGCTTAATGATCTGCTCCAGAATCTTCCCTAGTATTGATGTCAGACTGACTGGGCGGTAATTATTTGGGTCCTCTCTTTCCCCCTTTTTGAAAATAGGGACAACATTTGCCCTCCTCCAGTCTGCCGGGACTTCGCCTGTTCTCCAGGAATTCTCAAAGATGACTACCAGTGGTTCTGAGATCACATCTGCCAGTTCTTTTAATACTCTTGGATGCAGTTCATCTGGCCCTGGAGACTTGAATACATCTAAACTAGCCAAGTATTCTTGTACTATCTCCTTAGTTATTCTGGGCTGTGTTTCCTCTGCTGAATCATTTGCTCCAAATTCTTCAGGTCGGGCATTGTTTTCTTTATCGGAGAAGACTGAGGCAAAGAAGGCATTGAGGAGTTCAGCCCTTTCTGTGTCCCCTGTTTGCATTTCACCATCTTCTCTGAGTGACCCCACTGTTTCTTTGTTCTTCCTTTTGCTACGGACATACCCATAAAGGCCTTTTTTGTTGCTTTTAACCTCTCTAGCAAGCCTGAGTTCATTCTGTGCTTTAGCTTTTCTGACTTTGCGTCTACATGTGCTGGCTATTTGTTTGAATTCCTCTTTGGTGGTTTCCCCCCTTTTCCATTTTTTGTACAGATCTTTTTTTAATCTTAACTCAGTTAAAAGTTCTTTAGATAGCCACCCTGGCTTCTTTAGGCACCTTCCATGTTTCCGTCTCATTGGTATTGCCTGAAGTTGTGCTTTTACTATCTCCCTCTTAACAAACTCCCAGCCATCATGAACTCCCTTTCCTTTTAGTATTACTGTCCATGGGATCTCACCCAGCACTTCCCTAAGTTTTATGAAGTCGGCTTTCTTAAAGTCAAGAAATTGAGTCCTAGTATGCTTGGCTGCTCCTTTCCGCTGTATAGTAAACTTCAGAAGAGCATGATCACTCGTGCCTAATGATCCTTCCACTTCTACCCCACTAACCAGGTCATCAACATTGGTTAGGCTAGTTCTCACATGCTTTGTATCTAGGATTGTAAAGCAAGCATCATCATTGTTAAAGAAAGGGTGGAACTACACAGCCAACGTAGTTCTATTATTATGATTATTAAACTTCTTTTAAAAACAAGAACAACACATTTTGCACTGCGGCCACCAGGACCACAGCCTGAAATGAGGTGATGGAAGAGGTCAACTCCATTAACATCCCTCCTGCAAGGATTCTGAGTATCATCAAGACTCAGATGGTGTGGCAGGAAATGCTCTGGTGTCCTGGATCTGATCTTGGGGAAGATGGGTGGCAGCTGGAGCCTATTGGAACTCGTAGCATGGAATACGGAGAGGTAAACAGTGGGTGGAACCAATGACAGGAAGAACCAACTAATTCTAGTTTCGTCCCAACCTCCTCCCTGCAAAGTTCCACAAGAGCAACACTGGGGGAGGAGTTCACTTCCACCTGGAGTTGGATTGGGTGGTTCCTGCGGACCAATCAGACTGCGGCATTCTGGATCCTATTGTTCTAAGACCAATCAGACTGTTGCATTCTGAATCCTATTGTTCTAGGACCAATCAGACTGCTGCATTTTGGATCCTATTCAACTCAGTACATAACACCAGCCCTCACAGAGCTGGCTGAAGCTGGGCTTTGAGAAGGAGCTGTGAGGCTCTTGCAAGATCTTAGAGCCTTCCTGCTTCCTTCCCCAAACCCAGTAAATGCTGGGAAAGAGAAAGGAGGACTCTAGGACCCTGTCAGAGCCCTCTCACCTCATTCCCCAAGCCAGGCAAGTGCTTACATGGGCTTGCCATACGTCAGGAAAACTCCTGGCATGTCCTAGTTTTTGGGTGTAAAAATGGTGTCAGGGGGATTTTTTCAAATTTGGAAAACCCAGATGTATGGCAACACAATGGAAAAAGCAATGTAAACAGCTCCAAAAGCTTAAAATCACTATTTGGGGGCGGGGAAAATTTGGGTTTGTTCCCAAAAGAAGCTCAACAATTTTGGTGGGTTTCCAAAAAAACAAAACCCTCAATAATTTTGCAGGTGTCAGGAATTTCGAAATATGGCAACGCTATGTATCACAGGGCTTTGAGAAGGCACCCTTCTTGACTGCATGCCTGGTGCAACCGCACTGCCCTAATTCCGCCTCTACAGTTGTCACAGCGTCTGACCAGATGCCTGTTGGAAACCTGCAAGCTGGGCATGAGCGCAACAGCACTCTGCCCACTTGCAGTTCCCACCAACTGGTATTCAAAGGCATGGTGCCTCTGACAGAGGAGGGAGAGTGGCTACTGGATGCTGGCTAGTGGCTAGTAGCAAGTGGACGTTGATAGCCTCAACCCCCATGATTTTGTCCAGTCCTCTTTTAAAGCCATCACTGCCTTCGGTGGGAGCAAGTTCCATAGTTTAACTATGCACGGCTTGCAGAAGAATTTCCTTTTTCTCTGCCCTGAATCTTTCGACATTCAGCTTCATTTCATGTCCATGAAGCAAAGCAAGTTAGCTTTTACGTGTGTGTGTGTGTGTGTGTGTGTGTGTGTCTATGATAGGGTGAATGCATTGCCGCATGTGAAAAAATGTGCTGAGAAATGGGTCAAAAACAAGTTGGCCAAATCCCCATACAGGGGTACCTCGGGTTACATACGCTTCAGGTTACATACGCTTCAGGTTACAGACTCCGCTAACCCAGAAATAGTGCTTCAGGTTAAGAACTTTGCTTCAGGATGAGAACAGAAATTGTGCTCCGGCGGTGTGGCAACAGCGGGAGGCCCAATTAGCTAAAGTGGTGCTTCAGGTTAAGAACAGTTTCAGGTTAAGAATGGACCTCCAGAACGAATTAAGTACTTAACCTGAGGTACCACTGTATTAGAAGTGTTCATCACTCTGGCCTGTGCAGATGCAAAAAGGGGGGGGGGGAGAAAAGGAATAAAAACATTGCTAGTATTCATTCAATAAAATCCTGATGAGCATAAATGGCCATGCATTCTTGATTCGCAAGGAAGAGAATTTCACTGGCTTTCTGTCTTAATTCTTCACTTCGAAAATATGCCCATCTACTGAAAGGGATGGCAGTGCAGTCCTGGACCTGTCTGCTCAGAAGTAAGTCTTAGTCAATTCTTTGCAGGCAAGTGGGTATAGGAATGCAGCCCTACAGGGAATCCTTCTGACCATCGCAGGATTGAGAGTTGCATTATTATGGATGGTTCCGCATTGATTTGTTGAAAGGGGATTTAACGAACATTCAGATGCACTGCCATTTTTTGGTTGCTGTTGCATCGGGTCCGGCAGGGTTGCTGAAGAACTGCTCAGCGTAAACACCTCCTGAGGAACCGTTCCAGAGGGCAATGCCAACCTGGGACAGCTGCTGATTATGAACGATGCCGTCGAGTGCCTGGTGCCCCTTCCTGCCACTCCCCCTTCTTCAACCCCAGTGAAAGAACTCTGAAAAGACGAGGCGCTGGGGTTCAGCCAACAAGAACTAGAGATCTTGCAGCTGGTAGCAGCACCTGGGCCTTGTTGCACTCCAGCCAAAACAACTCCCTCTCTCCTGCTTTCAGGAGTACCACCCTTGCTCGGCTCATGGGTGAGAGGGAGACAGAGACGGTGCATAATTTCATCATCGGAGCCGCAGGCCAAGAGCGGCAGAAGATCCAAAACCGAGCATTTTGCAGTCTCCAAGTGAAGACTGATCTTAACGATGCCACTGTTTGCAGGCAGTGGTGCAGTTGGGTCATTTTGGAGTCTGGATGGACTTTGCAGTCTTACGGGTGTCCTCCTTCCTCAGATGGGAATGTGCATTTCTTCCCCTGCTTCAAGACTGACTGATTGATTGACAGATTGGTTGGATTCCATTAAAGAATTGCTTCCTGTACATTAAAGGTAAAAGTAAAGGTAAATGACCTCTGGATGGTTAAGTCTAGTCAAAGGTGACTATGGAGTTTCAGCACTCATCTCGTTTTCTGGCTGAGGGAGCCAGCGTTTGTCCACAAACAGCTTTCCAGGTCATGTGGCCAGCATGACTAAACAACGGAACACCGTGATGGAAACCAGAGCACACGGAAACACCGTTTACCTTCCTGCCACAGAGGTACCTATTTATCTACTTGAACTGGTGTGCTTTTGAACTGCTAGGTTGGCAGGAGCTGGGATAAAGCCACGGGAGCTCACCCTGTTGCATGGATTTGAACCGCCAACCTTCTGATCGGCAAGCCCAAGAGGCTCAGTGGTTTAGACCACAGCACCACCCGCGTCCCCTGTACATTAAAGCCACTGCATGGTAAAGACATTGACAATGAAAACAATTCCATGTATAAAAGCAACCTTCTATGTAAAAAACAAATTTCAGATCTGATACAGAAACAGATTAGAAAATTTCCTGCTTATTTAGTTGAGCCAGGCTCTGGAATTCTGCTCCAGAGGCTTACCCTGACTGTAACATTGTGTGCAGACAACTGTCCACAAAGGACCAGGTAAAGGAACACTTAAGCTACAGCAAGTTTAAAAGGCCTATATCCTGAACTGGACCTCGTCAGCTATTGTTGCTGATGTGGACACCTGGCGCCATGCCATTTTGATATAATTTCTGCACAAATGTATAAACACCATGTGACAAACAATTATGGGGCCAGTAAGAATATTTTCTGTTGTAACGAAATGATACCATCTTGTTTCCTTTATTTGTTTTTTTTTAACTAATTATATAAAACTTGAAATTTAGGAAGAGGGTTGTATTTAGAGACCCTGAAATGTAGTTTACTTAGCTCATGTGTAAATCTGCCCCCCTGTCCGTGTTGAGGTGCACACAGTTAACTGAGCAATGCCCACAATAAGTCTTTGCTGCTGCCCAGCTAAATCTATGCCACAATAAATCACTGAGTTCTTTTTAAATAAAAAATATTTTGTAGAGGTCTCAGCCAATCGGAAGCGTTTGTAAAATAGCTGGTTTTCATTACATTTGTGAAATGATCCAGATATGAAATATTTCGTGCTGAGATGCAGCAGGTCAAAATAAGGAGTTTTTATCATTTCCACAAGTTATTTGGGTCCCATCTCATCCATTTTATTAACCAGTAGTGAAGCAAAAATACAGCTTCTGATGAATGAAACATCTGGGTTGGCTTAATGTAATAAATCAATGACAGAAGGACATTGTATATTTGAGTTAGAATGTGCCACACAATTTTAAACATGTCGTTTCCTTGTTTAGAGATTTGTTTTTTAATTTGAAAGTGTTTTAATCCTCCGTGTCAGCTGTTCCTGGTGGGTGATGACATATCTAATGTGTGTGAAACATACTGGTGATATATAGTGTGTTGGAATCAAATGTCATAACCATAAATATTTAAGCAATAAGACATGACAGGTAGAGCATTTCTTGGCCATTACAGCACACTTCGGATGCTGTTATGATGAGGCATCCATCCAAGGGCCAAGTTACTTTAACCAGCCTAGCAGCATAATTGCCTGGTGAATGCACTTCATGAACTGGCTTATTATGAACATACTTCCTTCCCGTTGATGAGTCCTCCACTCCCAAGCTACAGGGTCACCATTTCTTTCCACTTTTGCTATGTTCCTGCCCAATTTCCAGCTGCTTTGCTCATTTGAATTATCCACATAGCTGGATTATCCCCTTAGAAAAAGCATTCCTTGGCTTCAAGGACCAGAGATTCTCAAGCTATGTTGTCCTGAGCTCTTATTAAATTGAGTTTCAAGCCCACTCTAAATGAAGTATGAAACCAATGTACACTTTCCCAAAAGGCATATCTCACAGTTCCTCCAACACACACACACACACACACACACACACACACACACACACACACCCCATTATCCTCACAAAAACTTTGTGAGGTAGTCAAAAATAAAAAAATTCCTTCCAGTAGCACCTTAAAGACCAACTAAGTTAGTTCTTGGTATGAGCTTTCGTGTGCATGCACACTTCTTCAGATACACTGAAACAGAAGTTGCCAGATCCTTCTATATAGTGAGAAGGTGGGGAGGGGTATTACTCAGAAGGGTGGTGGGAATGGGTGATTGGCAGATAGCTGAGATAAGCGTGTTGACGACTCTTTCGTCAACACGCTCATCTCAGCTATCTGCCAATCACCCATTCCCACCACCCTTCTGAGTAATACCCCTCCCCACCTTCTCACTATATAGAAGGATCTGGCAACTTCTGTTTCAGTGTATCTGAAGAAGTGTGCATGCACACGAAAGCTCACACCAAGAACTAACTTAGTTGGTCTTTAAGGTGCTACTGGAAGGAATTTTTTTATTTTTGACTATGGCAGACCAACACGGCTACCTATCTGTATATGTGAGGTAGGTTAGTCTGAGAGATAGCGAGATAGCGTCTGGCCTAAAGTCACCCAGAGAGTGTCATATCTGAGTGAGGATTTAAACTCAGGTCTCCTAGGAGCAATAATCTTTGGAGTTGTTATTCTTATTTGTGCTATTTTTCTAGAAAAGGAGGTGTCGGAACTCACCATGAACGCCTCCCTCTTTCTCTTAGAGTGGCAATGGCGCCCACCTGAGAGGTGCTAGAACTGAGTTCTGGCGAGTTCCCCCTGAAAAGAAGCCCTGATGATGATGATGATGATGATGTGGTATTTACATGTGTATGACGTGTCTCCAACCAAGTTCTGTTGGCAGGCTAAACAAATTTTAAATTACAAAATACAATTCATAATAAAACGCAAAAACCAGGCAAAATAAATCAGAATAGCAAAAAGCTAGAGACTTGTGCAGGTGTTTTGTGAGGAGGGGAAGCCTCAGGTGTACACAGACTCCCTCACAGGATCACAGGGAGCAAAGGGGGGCCTTGTCAGCACCCAGTCCAACTGCCTACTTAGTGCAGGAAATCCTCAACTTGTGTTCCTAATGTTCAGTCGAAATCTACTCTCCTGTAACTTAAGCCCATTTGATCAAATCCTGCTCTCTGGGACAGCAGAAAACATATATATTCTCTCTTCTGTCTGCCAGTCCTTCCGATATTTTAAGCCTTTTACCATGTCCCCTTTCAGCTTTCTTGTCTTCCGGGGAAAAACAATCCCCCATCCTTTCAACCTATCCCGATAGGACTTGTTTCCCCCTCCTCTGAACCTGTTCCAGTTTTTCTACATCCTCCTCAAAGTGTGTCACCCAGAATTGGACCCTCTCATCCTGAGTCTTATGGAGTTAAACACATGTTTGCGGCCAACTACCTACAGTATGTGGAGCATCCTCCTCTACCAAGCTGAATATCCTTTTGAGTTCATTTCAGCCCCTCTCCCTTTCCCCTCTTTATAGGCCCTGGCATCGCTTCAGCACATTCTGAATTAAGTGGATGCAGAGAAACATGGTGACGAGAAGCTGGTAAATTCCTCCAGCTGGACCCAGCACGTGAACAGGATTCAAGATACAAAGCATTAAAAGCAGCCACTTATCTTCCTGTAGAATTGCCCTCTGCTACTTATCGCCCTTTTCAATTGCTCTGCTTTTATTAGGAAACTGCCTGCATCCAGGACTCGTCGTGTAGCATCTCAGCAATCTGGGTCGCGCTTCTCCAATGTATACTGACTGCTGGAGAGATGTTTAACACTGTGGTCCATCTATCGGTCAACCCTTTTTCAATGAACAATGGGCAAAGAAAACCTCATTCAGGTTCTTCCCACTGGGTCTTGTCTCCAGGAGATCATGTGTGGGTATGGAAAGCGCCTCAAAGGTCATGCAAGAAATCTGCTGGTCCAGGATTCCTGATATTATTATTATTATTATTATTATTATTATTATTATTATTATTATTATTAAAATACCACCCTATACCTGGGTGTCTCAAGGCGGTTACCAGAATAAAATCAAGATATAAAACCACAAAACACATAATAAAAATAAAAACAACAACCCAATAGCCCACCACCACACAAAAACCACCAGATTTTAAAAGGGCGTAGGGTGTCAATCAGACCAACCAAAGGCCTGGTTAAAAAGGAGCATTTTTGCCTGGCGCCTAAAGGTGTGTAATGAAGGCACCAGGCGGACCTCCTTGGGGAGAGCATTCCTACAAACGGGGAGCCATTGCAGAGAAGGCCCGTTCTCATGTTGCCACTCTCTGGACCTCTTGAGGAGGAGGCGCACAAAGGAGGGCCTCAGAAATTGATCTCAGGGCCTGTGTAGGTTCATATGGAAAGAGGCAGTCCTTAAGGTATTGCGGTCCTGAGGCAGCCCTCCGGCTCTTCTTTAAAATATCTATTTTATTTATAAACCACACTTTCACATGAAATATTTCAAGGCACTATACAGCCTGAAAACGAACAAATTCAGTAAACGTGAGTAAAAGCCAGCTGGCAAAGAAACTCACATACAAAAGGCCTGTCTGAATAGTACAGAAGACATCGAAAGATGAGCAAGGATTGCTCCTGCCGAATCTCTATTGGCAAGGAGTTCCACAACACATTTACCTCCAGCCTCCCGATTCTGCCTTCTCTGTGCGACAGCTCACAACATTAGGAAGTTCCTCCTCATGTTTAGCCGAAGTCCGCTCTCCTTGCAATTCCCGATTGATTCTAGTCCTGCCCTCCGGAGCGACAGAGAAGACATCCGCTCCGTCTTCTTGAATTTCACATCCAGAAGCAATTGTAAAGGAGGTGCCGATGCAGACCATTGATGAAAGCAGGGGACCCAGAACCGGAATCTATAATCTGCTTTAGGGCCCCGCCATCCCCATGGAAGCTAAATATCCATTTCACTATCTCGCTGCTCCTTACATAACAGCCCATCGAGAGACAGATAAGTGCCAAGAAGGAAGAGATGGCCGCAAAGTTTTTTTTGGCGACCGTTGCTTAACACTGTAAGAATTAAATATTAATGGAAGTATGCTCCTTTCATTTTGCAAGCAATTTAATTCAATTAAAAATAAATGGCTCTTCGTGGCTCACTGGATATACTGATATTCCTCCCCGCGCTTAACTTTGCTTCAGTTGCATTTAACTACAAAGTGTCATCGCATAAATATAGCCGCCGGCTAATACCCATAACTCTTTCGCGTCCCCAGTGGCACACTCTCTCTCACCCTCCTCAAATCGACAAGACCTCGCTGGGGGAATATCAGCCGTGTGGCTTTGACCTGCGGCGGCTGCCATTCGCGCCCAGTGTGTTAGCTCTGATACCTTGCACTGGGGTCTAGTTTCCCGGGAAGGAAGCCGATTATTGAAAGAGTCCAGCATGCTTCTCAATCTCCTAGCACACAGGGATCTTGCGGAGTAATGCAGTCTTGGAGCTTTCAGAGCAGATCATGTAGAACTATGATTTTACTGCACAGATAAGAGCTGTTTTAGATGCCCTTTGAGGCTGCATCTTTCTGCTACCCAGGCTTTAACGCTGAACACGGCTTTTGAGTCTATGATTTTGTCACAAAACCGGGCACTCTTTGAATCATGGAAATGTAATAATAATAATAATAATAATAATAATAATAATAATAATAATACCTCAGGTTAAGAACTTAATTCATTCCAGAGGTCCATTCTTAACCTGAAACTGTTCTTAACCTGAGGTACCACTTTAGCTAATGGGGCCTCCTGCTGCCGCCGCACCGCTGGAGCACAATTTCTGTTCTCATCCTGAAGCAAAGTTCTTAACCCGAGGTACTATTTCCGGGTTAGCGGAGTCTGTAACCTGAAGCGTCTTTAACCTGAAGCGTATGTAACCCGAGGGCTGCCTTCAGATGTCTTCTAAAAGTCAAGTACAGTCATACTTCATGTTACATTCGCTTCATGTTACGTTCTTTCAGAGGGGCGCAAGAATTTAGTACCTCTTATTATTAAAGGCTGGAGGAGGATTAAAACTTTTCTTCAACATTATTTTCAGTTTCAACCTGGTGATATGCCAGCAATAAACAGAGGCATTTTTTAAAATTATTAACTTGCACATAACATGAGTAAGAGTGAGTGAGAGAGAAAGAGAGAGAGAGAGAGTATGATTTTCAAGTACATATAAATGTATTTATATGTGATTGAAAAGGTAATCATGTCCTTGTTGAGGATGTAAATATTTCCTCACTGCCATGATGATGAGTAATCGGTGGCACTGAGAGATCTTGGTAGAAGCCTGGTGCAAGGCGGGAGCAGGAAGGAAGGACTGCAGCCTGTAGTGGCTGTTGGAGCTGAAAAAGGTAAAGGTAAAGGTACCCCTGCCCGTACGGGCCAGTCTTGCCAGACTCTAGGGTTGTGCGCTCATCTCACTCTATAGGCCGGGAGCCAGCGCTGTCCGCAGACACTTGCGGGTCACGTGGCCAGCGTGACAAGCTGCATCTGGCGAGTCAGCGCAGCACACGGAACGCCGTTTACCTTCCCGCTGGTAAGCGGTCCCTATTTATCCACTTGCACCCGGAGGTGCTTTCGAGCTGCTAGGTTGGCAGGCACTGGGACCGAACGACGGGAGCGCACCCCGCCGCGGGGATTCGAACCGCCGACCATGCGATCGGCAAGTCCTAGGCGCTGGGGTTTTACCCACAGCGCCAACCGCGTCCCTGGCTGTTGGAGCTAGTGGCCACTAAAGGTGTTGAGAGGCTTCTGTGTGCAACAGATCTCATTAAGAAGAAAAGTGGGCAGTGATAGAATAAGTTGTTCCTATGGAAATTGCCTCTACTTAAAAAAGAGAGCCCTGTTGTAGATTCCATAGGAAGCACTCTTACAATGAGGCAGACTACTGGTCCCTCTAGCTCAGCATTGCATACCCTCCAATGCCTCAACGGCAAATTCCAGGACACAGTCTTCTGGGATGCCATCTTTTCATTTCTTCTTGTGAGAGAACGGCAGCCATTTTGGACACTGTGATCTTGCACAATTTCACACTACAATTCCCTCTCAAAGGTGCTTTTACAGGCATGGCGCCCCAAAAAATAGCTCATGAGATTGTGGCCCTGAAAAAATGGTTGGGGGGGGCGATGAAATCATGTTAAATCATGGCATCCAAAATGGCTGCTGTTCTCACAAGAAAAAATGGGTTGTCCCAATTATTCCAGGATGCTTGTGGAGTATGCCATTGTCTGCACTGACTGGCAGCTCTCCAGAGTTTTAGGAAAGGGGTCTGTCCCTGCCGTACCTGGAGATGCCCTGGAACCTTCATCAAGCCAAGCAGATGTTCCACCAATGAGCTGCAGCCATTCCCTCATGAAATAGGGCAATCCTGATCGCATACGTCTGGGACTCATGCGATGTTCATGAAGTCTGGCCATGTATTTCCTTGCCAGATAGGAGTGGATTTTAGATTGGAAGTTTCCTCTGTTATGTTTGGGTTAGCAATTACCAAGGATGAAAGCCAAGATTTATTAAAGGCAGCATATAGTGAAGAGTTTTGCGGGCTGTGTTGAGCTCTTTATGCCGCAGTGTCAACAAGGGCTGTGTAAGGCAGCTAAATGATTAAAAGATGAGCAATCTGATCACTGCTAGGTGAGAGATGCCTTTTTACCTAAAGGCTCACGTGTTTGGAGACTTCCCAGCTTGTTTTAATCTCTCCAAGCAAATGAGAGCCCTCAAGGCTCATTAGGGCTATTTACACAGTTCTTAACTGGAAAAAATTAGATCTACACAAAAAAATGAATAAATAAGTAAACTAATGTGAAATATGAATTAGCTAATCATGTTTGAAATGGAGTTCCAAGTCGGAGAGATGACAGGCTGCGAAAACTCCAAGCAGCTGAGACCGTTTCTTTGACTTGACTTTCCCCTTGCTTATTATCCTGGAGGCCAAAGTGGGGAGGAACGGAAACAAAGAAAGGGGTGGTTATACTCAGGGCTTGGCAAAGGGCTGGAACAAGGGATGGACATGGAAGGAAGCCCCAAGGCCTGAGCCCAAGTTGGTACCCCAGAAATAGGACCGCTCGCCAGTTAAAAAATGGCATGGAAACGGTGGACATGCAAGCTGCCTTCTCTCCATTCGCTGACTAATCACCAGGTTGAGATGGTTCTGCTGGAGCACAGAAATGGTGCGGAATGTAGAATCCGATGCAGAATTCACCTTTCTGATATGATAAAGAGAGGATGGATGAATCCGGATAAATTTCAGATGTACTTATTCATGGGTCAGTTTCCTCCTCTTTTCCACATGGAACAGATAATTCCTTCTTGTTACTCCATTCAAAAAAATTCATTTAAATGCACATTTTATCACAAAACACATATTTAGATGCATATTTCGTCTCCAGATGTTGCTCAATCGCCATTCTCCTCAGTTCTGGCAAGCTAATGGCCAGGGATGATGTAAATTGTATTTCAGCTGTTGTGGCTGGGGAAACCAAGTCAGATGGCCAGCATATTGTTATTGTTATTGATGTTATTTATTCAGCAACATCTGGAGGGATAATGTTTTCTCACAACTGGCCCAGGAGTAGTTATTTGTTTTATTTAACACTATTTATATCCTTCTTAATCATTAAAAAACTTTTGTTTACATAAAACCGTATAGATAGAATCTTCTTTTTTTAAAAAAAATGCCAATAAAAGCAAATGTTAAAAACATGCAGTGTAACACCCCTACACACACAAATACCAAATTGGCACAAAACTTAAATAAAACCAGAAATTTTGAAACCAGTATGCACAATAAAATCACATGCTAAAAATGATATGTTTGGGAAGGTTTGCCTAAACAGCAACACCAAAAAACGGTTTTTATCAGGTCCTGGCATTCACAGGTAGGGAGTTCCAGAGATTAGTCACTGCCACTCTGAAGGATCGATTGCTTGCAAGTGCAGAACAAGCACCATGTGGCACTTGTGGAAGAGTCAGTTCCACAGATCCAGGTGGTCAAATAGGCAGGTATGGGGTAAGTAGTTTTCCCTTACAACAAACTCATATGACTGAAATATGTTGATTGCAGACATTGTGTGCCACAAATACAGCAATCATAGAATCATGGAGTTGGAAGGTACCATGAGGATCAGTATACCTGAAGGAGTGTATCCACCCCCATCGTTCAGCCCAGAAACTGAGGTCCAGCTCTGAGGGCCTTCTGGTGGTTCCCTGACGGCGAGGTTGCAGGAAACCAGGCAGAGGGCCTTCTCAGTAGTGGCACCTGCCCTGTGGAACGCCCTCCCATCCAATGCCAAGGAAACAAACAACTACAGTGGTACCTCGGGTTAAGTACTTAATTCGTTCCAGAGGTCCGTACTTAACCTAAAACTGTTCTTAACCTGAAGCACCACTTTAGCTAATGGGGCCTCCTGCTGCTGCCATGCCGCCGGAGGACAATTTCTGTTCTCACCCTGAAGCAAAGTTCTTAACCTGAGGTAATATTTCTGGGTTAGCGGACTCTGTAACCTGAAGCGTATGTAACCCGAGGGCTGCCTTCAAATGTCTTCTAAAAGTCAAGTACAGTCATACTTCATGTTCCATTCGCTTCATGTTACGTTCTTTCAGGTTACGTCCCGCCATAGCTGTCAAGTGTCCCTTATTTTAAGGGTACCGCTGTACTTGACTTTTAGAAGACATCTGAAGGCAGCCCTGTTTAGGGACGTTTTTAATGTTTGATGTTTTAATCACATTTTCAATATTCTGTTGGGAGTCACCCAGAGTGGCTGGGGAAACTGAGGCAGATGAGCGGGCGGCAGGTAGGTAGGTAGGTAGGTAAATAAAAAAATAAATACTATTACTATTACTAAGTAGTCCAACTCTCTGGAATGCTGGAAAAAATTACCCAACATGGGGCTCAAAACCGTGACCCTGTGATTAAGAGTGTCATGCTCTATCAACTAAGCTAGATGAGGCTTATTAATTTCTTCTCCTCACATCCCTCCTCCTCCTCCTCTCTCTCTCTCTCTCCCTCCCCCTCCCCACCTTGTGGTGTGTCCTTCTTTAGGGTCACCGCTCTCCTCCCCCTAAGAGCTGGTTGTGGAACCATGTGCTGTTCAAAGTCCTTTTGTCAGAAGCCATCTACTCTTAGGGCGGCCTAGTGAAAGAGGGGCGGCTTGAGGCGTTTTCCCTGCATGTTATGGCTGCGAGCTCAACCCTCTGCCTCCAAATGGTACCAGGGGGATCCAGGACCCTCACCAGAAGAAGGTATATCCTGAGGCCTCCTCGTATTTTAAAGAGCTTTCATTAAAAAATATTTGCAAATTTTCAGTGTCATTAGTATAATAAGATACAAATATCGCAACATAATGCAAGCATTAACTATGAAACATGCCCCGGGGCGTTACCACCTGGGGCTGTGATCTGTGCATCTCTCCGACGCGGAAAGCAAAGCTGGCCCACATCCGCATTTCGATGAGAAGCCTCAAAGCAAAACGGAAGGGCTGCGGGGAGCGGTGCTGGCCGTTTAGTTGGTGACACTTTTTTTTGGGAGATGTTTATTTCTGACCCATTTGACGTTAATGCGACGCCAGAGATGCCTTTTGGCACAGCTCCGCTTCTGCTAATGATTCCAGAAGCCTCCATGCTGGAAAATTAAGGATACCCATCATGTCTGCGCTTCCTTGCAAAGTATCTCCAGCTTACTTCAATTCCCCTTTGTTGTTTTTTTAAACAGCGCTTCCAGGCTGAGCCTTTCAGATTTTAGCAACAGCTGAAGGGGGGGGCAGAGAAGATTTGGGGAGGTGACACATGATTCCCCGGCAAGGTTTCCAGACCCTTTGCAGCTGGAGTTTGCACGCCGCTTTCAGAGCCCATCTTTGATGGAAGGAAAGAGTCAAACTAAAGAAGTTGCAAATAAGATTAAAGGGAGGGGAAGCTGTGCGTCTTAAGCACATTTATTGTGGATACTACTTATACCTCACAAGAACTGTCAAAATATTATCAACACAGATGAACAGCCGCTTGAAGCTAGTGTCGTGCCAAACCCTGAATGGTTGTGGGTTGTTTGTTTTTTGCAAATGCATGTGTAAATATATTTGCTTCGTTCGTCAGGGATAGACCTTTTTTCTGCTTCTTTCACAGGGTCGCCTCAGTTCAAGGATATTGTAGAGTTGGAAAAGGTTCAGAAAAGGGGCAGCTCAAATGATGAAGGGGATGGGGCATCTCCCCTATGAAGAAATCTTGCAGCATTTAGGACTTTTCGGTTTAGAGAAAAGGTGAGTAACTTCACTTCTCCTTCTGCTTTGACCATAAGGTCAAAATGAGGCACCATGATATTAATCACGCAGGACGACATGTTTGTTTCCCTTGGTTATGACTCAGTCACTGATGAATGCCCCCAGAAATGTTTTTTAGAATTTGCACTTCTTGAGTTTTATCTTATTTTCATCTTTGTTTAAGCTGCTTTGATGGCCTGAAGCTGTGAAGCATTTTATAAAATTGTAAGAGAAATAAATAACATTCAGACCATTTAAATGTTCAGTGCAATGTCACTTGAAGCAAAGGGGTTATGGTGCCTTTCACAAACATAGCCAGCACAGAGGCTTTTTTTGTAAAAAGTAGGGCTGTAATCGCATCCCCTTCAAAAAGTTTAGTCTGTGCTTCCTGGTTCTCCCAGTCCCAACTCTAGTGTCCACATGCTCAGCACAATGCACAAAAAGGACATCTCCCTTTTATGTATGTTGACACTTCATAATGTAGATCATGTGTGTAGAGCATGATAACTTTTGAAAATCCTGTACTCGTTTTTCCAATATATGGGGGTGAGGCAGAAGACCTCAGGTCACTGAGACATCAATGCTGCTGTTGGAGAGACTCGACCAAATATTTAAATTATACACAGTTGTGTGACACATGGTTAATTTGTGTCTTGTAACCTTGTGGAGACATTGTTGTGGATTTTAAAAAAATGTTTATTGTAGTAGAAGGAAAAAAGATATATACAAATGCTTTTAAAATAGGCTGGTCGGAGTTGAGGGCCAAAACATCTGGAGGGCACCAGCTGGCAAAGCCTCTGCAATGGTCTTTCATCTGCACATAAATCACACTGAAATATGCGTTTCGGTGCACAGCTGCAAGCATGCACTCTCAAAACACACATTTATAAAGTGTTCTGTGGTGTTTAAATTGCCATAATCTGTGTTGCAAGATTCGCAGATGTGTGAAATCCAGCGAAGGGTTAAGCTGCTGTCCGCACATTAGTCCATCTTGAAATTCACAAAGACTGAATTCCTCAAGCATCCTCGAGAAAGGGTCAACACTCGGAGATCTTTCCTGAAGACGACAGCGTTACAAGACCCAGGTACAGACGAGTCAATCCTCTTAACAGTGTAAGAATCAAAGTCTCTATCAGACCCTTGAGGAAATTGCCCGTGTACCTTGACAACAGGGCCATGTGTCACATAGGTAAACATTCAATGTTTCAAGTCCTCTTCTTCCTGGATACCGCCAAGCAACATCGCAGGGGCTAGTCTTGAACGAAAGAATAGGTACTTCAGAGCAGCGTTCGCAAGAGATGACACACTAGAAACCATCTAGAGATCTCGCGCAAAGTAAGATGGAGCCTTCTAAACACGTTGCCTTTCCTTGTGTTTGCTGCCAAAGGTAAGAGTCTCAGGTTCAGTTGTTAAGCAGGAGGAAGAGAATGAACGATAAGATCCCAGTGTCAGCCTTGACAAAGCACCTGTTAAAAATTGCAGATAACGGCCACTTCTGCCTGTTCTCCTTTGCTGCCCTTTATACAGGGAACTAGATTCCCCTCAGCATCTACAAGACTTCCTCATTGTCCTTGCCAGCCTCTGCACAGCATTAACTCTGCCTTTGCAAAGCTCCCTCTGAAAAAGCTTGGCGAGACTCGTGCTGTTGGCACACAAAGATCATTGTCTTCAAGTAAGCAATGTTTGCGTACTTGTGCTACGCCATCTGTGCGGTTTTTGACATATAGACAATACTTAGGCCCAGTCCCTAAAGGGATCATTGGGATGCAGCTATTATTTCCATGCTGGCGGCAGTGCCAGGAAAACACAGCAACTGCCCTCCTGACATAAAATACCACAAGATGAGAGGAAGGGAGGTGGGAGCTGGAAGGCTGCAGTTTAAGTACCTGCCAGGTTGTTGGAAAGGGTCTAAGAGGCCTGCTGTACCTCACAGTGGGGCCTCTGTGCAGATCCAGTCTGGACCAGACATCAGACTAACTCCATAGTCCGCTCAACATACCTGAGGGACTAGCATCCTTGCAAGACTCAATTAGCATGGTGCTGGAGAACTGCTGGCCTTGCCACCCTCCAGTCACATTCTGCTGGGAGGAGCAGATAACCCAGCTATGCCTCTGCTTCAGATGTTCTTGGGTCCTTCCATTTGATTAAGTTTTCCGAACCACAGAATCTGATCTCACTTACAATGCCTGTCCATTTTGTTATGGTGCAAGTTGTCAGGGAGAGATGCTGGGGATTATAGCAAAGAGAGGGGGAATCGGGTGGTTCTGTGGTCTAAACCACTGAGCCTCTTGGGCTTGCTGATCGGAGGGTTGGTGGTTCGAATCCGTGCAACAGGGTGAGCTCCCGTTGCTCTGTCCCAGCTTCTGCCAACCTAGCAGTTGAAAAGCACACCAGTAGATAAATAGGTACCACTGTGGCAGGATGGTAAACAGCATTTCTGTGGGCTCTGGTTTCCATCATGGTGTCCCGTTTTGCCAGAAGCGGTTTAGTCATGCTGGCCACATGACCCGGAAAGCTGTCTGTGGACAAACGCTGGCCCCCTCAGCCTGAAGCGAGATGAGAGCCGCAACCCCATAGTCGCCTTTGACTGGACTTAACCATCCAGGGATCCTTTACCTTTTTTACCATTTATAGCAAGGAGGGAGTCTGTAAGATTGTTTCCACTTCTCATATCACTAGGAAACACCCTGTCTCGGGCTTCTTTCCTACCCAGAGCTTGGTGGTTTTTAAAGGAGAGGGAAGTGGGAATGGCTCTACCCAGGATTGCCTATGGCAACTTGAAAACATGCAGTATTTCCCATTGCACACATGTTCTTGATGGGGACCATGATTGGGTTAGCTTGGTGTGTGGTTTTATACTGCAGGGTCTTCCTTTGTGTAAGCCGATGAGGCACGCTGAAAATGAGCATGAATGTGGTAACCTCCAGACCATAGAGACAGTACTGAAGAAAGTCTCAATGTTGTCACTATTGCTACTTCACACACTATGCCCAGCCTTAACAGGCCCCCCTGTGTGGCTGATAATGGCAGCCTACTGTGGATTAACCACAGAAGATATGGAAAAAGGGACTGCTCCAATCTCCAGCTAACACAGCGTTTTATGCCACTGTTGACGGGTGCGGCACTGCAAACCAGCATGGCAATAGAAATGCTCCAAAACACAATCCACATTACAAAATAAAACAAAGAGGATCACTAATAACGTGGCAGAGCAGATTTAGGGGAATATGAACAGTTCAGAAACGTTGGGCATGGAGCGTTGGGGCATCACAACTCTGCTTTTGAATGGGGAGTAAGAGGCCGAGGGCACTGAATTTTGGCCTCGCACAGGACACCACTGAAATTTGAGACCCTAAGATCTGCCACTGAACATGGTCATGCACTTCTACCTATAAACCATCTCTCTCTCTCTCTCTCTCTCTCTCTCTCTCTCTCTCTCTCTCAGAAAGAGAGACCAAAATAAAATAGATAGATACACGAAAGAGAACAAATGCGGAAGGATCTAAGCCACTGAACTTGATGCTACAGTGAAACCGTTAGGCTGCCTCCAAGTTGGCGCTCTTTTCGGGGGCAATGCAGTCGTATACCAGCAAATCCAAGTAGTGCAACTGAAGCTCTTGTGCAATAAACCCCCCTCCCCCCAAAGTCTGGGCTTTTTGCAATAAGGGGGAGAGATTGGGGGAGATTGCTCTGCGCTATGTCATCTAACCTCTCCACAAACCAATGGGAATGACTGCTCAATAAATAGTTGGCATCGTCTAATCTCCCTGCAAACAAATCAGGGTGGGTGCTCAACAAACGGGTCACCTGAAAGTGAATTTGTGTCTGTGTGTTTGCTTAAAATCCTAAGAGTGTCAAGTAAGGGGCAAATGGGCCATATGCAAAACATTTCTCCCCAGTTGTGTGAATATTTCCCCAACCTGCTGCTAATATACCAAGGATAGATATCCTTCCTTTAAAAACTAGCTGTGCATACAAGGCAAATTTATCTTTAAAATATCATCTCTGTGCCACTTATACCTCGTTCATTGGGGAGAAGCCACACTGGGGCTACTCGGGGGGGTGGGGAGGGATATTAAGTGCTGACATTTACCAGGTGGCAACAAGGTCACGTCGGGTATTTTGTACCAAGTGTGTGCATGTAATTATCAGGTAGAATTACAGGTAACAGAGGCTCAGCACATTTCAAGGGGCTATTATGAAGTAGCTCTCTTGCTTACCTTAGCACTCCCCTCTTAAAGCAGATAAGGGCCAGGGGGAATTTTGCGCATATGAAAAGTGTGTGTGCCAATAGGTGCAAGCATTGGCCTCAGGGCAAACAAAATAACAGATACAGGAACAGTTTGTGTACTGAACAAAACAGTGCTCGCTACTTGCTACTGAACATCTACCAAAATTTAAGGCCAGAGGAAAATCATATACTGTACCTTAGATGTCCCAAAGCAATAGGAGATAATTTCTCCTGTGCATTCATTCCTGGGCCCTGCCATCTACTTTTCATCCATCCTTGCCGTGTAACTTACCAGGTGGGCATATGACGGAGGATTTGGACAAATCCTCAGGCAAATTGAGCCGTTTTCCAAAGTGGTTCTGAACCACCCCTAATACCTGGAGCCCTGATCAATTACAGCAGGTTGTGGATGGGGTGGGTGATAGTGCTTGGGGATGGGGGACGACAACGGCAGGCATCAGAAAGCACAGCTGCCTTATCTCCTGCTGTATGGAGAGATTTAAAGGACTATGAAAATTCTCTTTGAATCTGGCAACCCTACTAACATCTAAAATCCACTAGAAGAAATGGTCTGAGGGTTTTCCCCCCCTTTTTTAAAAAAGGAAACTTGCAACCAAACCAGATTTTCTTTTCTGATGTCAGCCAATCAATCCGTATCTTCTTAAAACCTCAAAGGATTTCTGCTTTCAGCTGCTGAAAAGAGGAAAGAAATCTGCCCATTTTCTAGATTCTTTTCTTCTGTGCCTAGAAGAGAGTCCGACAGAAGTTACTTAAATCAATAAGAAGCTTCGCTTGGGATTAGAGTATCAGGGAGTAGATCTGACAAGACTGGAGTTAAATTACATTTCAAAACGGCGTTTAAAATAGAACAATCACCCTTTCTGAGTCTTGGGTGCCTGGATTTTAGCTTGTTTGGTTTCCTTTAAAGCGCAAAACCTTCCCGTCGCTGAAGAGTTGCCGTCTTAAGTGTAAATCCAATCTAAGCATCTTCTGGCAGAGAAGAAAAGCCTCCCACACCCCCCAAAAAATCTCAATTTGCACTTGAAGCTTTAAAAGAAGCACAGCGGGCCAACTTTGCACCCATATTTTTGCATTTCCCTGGCTATTAATGGGTAATGAAAATCAGATGACTCACTGCCACCTAGTGGTTTCTGGAAAGAGTGCATCAAGCTCTAGGGGATGATATTCAGAGTGTATTCCATAGAAATCTCCGTCATTTTCCGTAACTCTGAAAAGCACACAATTATCAAATGTAGCCTTTCCCGACACATGATGATGAGCATCCAGGCACCTTGTGTAGCTTAATGTGAGGCACATATATTGCATGCAGAAGGTCCACAGGCTACATGGGCTAAAAACTAAAGAAGAATGGCAACTTAAACTGATGGAATATGCGCAGCTTGCGGACCTGACATATAGAATAAGAGAACAAGAAGAACATACATTTAAAGACTGGTAAATGGCCATTGAATATATGGAGGAAAATTGTGTATATTTGAAAACGTGGCCAGTATTAAGATAAATTCAACAGTGTAAATACGTTTTGATGAATGTAATAATGGAATGCTGAATGATTTAGTTTATATCAAATATGCAGGGATTTATGCCATGCAAAATGAACCATGGAAAGAGAAGAAGGGAAGTCACTGATATTTTAAGGTTGTTTAAATGAATATTCTAAAATGTACAACAGAAAATTTAATAAAAATTATAGGGTGGGGGGAACCATCTCCTGTCTGAAAGCCACTGCCAGTCAGCAAAGACCAGGGATGGCTAAATGTTTTTGATGTTAGGGCCAGATTCACAGTCAGACAACCCTTTGAGGGCCACATGAAAGTGGTGAGCACGACCACTGTATATGCATACACGCACACATACAATTAAAAAAAAATAGTTTATTTTGCGATACATAATAAACAAAAACTGTTACAAACATCTTGGCTGTCTTTGGATTATTCACAAGAGCATACAAGGTCTTGAGAATGAAAGTAAAATACCATACAAAGAGCATACAATAATACCCTCTAATCCAGGAGATCTCGCCAAAGTCCACCATGCGATTGTGGGAGAGCCCTTGCCTGTTCTTCCTGCCTCATATAAGATATAAACGTTTGTCACACCATATAGAAAGAAGAGGGGATTCTCCTTCCTTCAGCCACTTGCATTTGGCATGTTCGTTTTTCTGCTAGTGCTGCTGAGCAGAACCTTTGGTACCACAGTTCCATTGTTGGAATTCCCCATGCTTCCAGGAAGAAATATGTTCGCAGCCCTGCTGATCCAAAATAATCACAGGACAAAATTTGGAGTGGCGTTCCAGCACAAACTTCTTTCCATGGGAGAATCATGGGGGAGCTGAAGCGAACATGGGGGAGCTGAAGCGAAAGGAGACATATCTGGCGATATCTGCGGTTGTCTCACAACATGCCCGCTGGTAGGAAAGAAATTTAGAATGGTGGTATACCAATCAAAAAGCAACCATTCCATAATGCAACAGGTAAAAAAAAGGTAAAGGACCCCTGACCGTTAAGTCCAGTCGCGAACGACTCTGGGTTTGCGGCACTCATCTCGCTTTACTGGCCGAGGCAGCCGACGTTTGTCTGCAGACAGTTTTTCCGGGTCATGTGGCCAGCATGACTAAGCCAGAGCAGCACACAGAAACACCGTTTACCTTCCCACTAGAGTGGTACCTATTTATCTACTTGCACTTGTTTTCGAACTGCTAGGTTGGCAGGAGCTGGGACAACTGGGAGAGAAATGCTAACATCATAACCAGGAAAACTAATGCAGTAATCCCCACGTCTGCATTCACCTTCAGATTCAACGGCCTCTCCAGCTGGCTTCTGTGAGTGGAACAGGATGGGCATCTTATCCTTCACCTTAGACAGCAATGTATCAGGCCATCCTGGAATGGACATTTCTGCCCCAATCTCATCTGATACAAGAAGGAAAGCAACCGCCACTTTCACAATGTATTGGCCAAACAAGACATCAAACTCATCTCCCATGGAACTTACATGCAGCCTGCCCCACTTGAAACTGCTTCCAGTGGCTTCCAGTCAATCAATCCGTGGCCCGTTTGAGAATGGGCACACCCTGTGCAGCCATTTGGCACAAACCTACACAAGATGTGAAAAATCTGCAACCTTTAGGGATAGAAGTAAGTCACCCAAGAATGTCACCTCACTGAAATATTTTCGAGATGATGTTGTTATGATTATGAGCAGGTGGGCCATGATTATTCAAGAGAAGGAGGTTAAATCAGGAATGAGAAGCACGTATAGGAAGGACAGCTGGGTGCTTTAACTATAAGGTTCCTCCTTGATCTCATTTAGCAACCATGCTGTCTGTTATTATAAAGCTCTAATGCCAAATCTTGAGGATCCAGCCTCATATTACACTCTGTGAGATCAGTTTCAATCTCACTTATGTTATCTGAACTCTGCAGGATTTACATATTTATTCATCCATTTATTGCCTGCTGCCCATCCTCAACAGTACACAGGGGTGTTGTTGTTGTTTTACAATATTGTGAATTTTTGTGTTTTCATATTGCAAACTGCCTTGTGGTCCTCGGATGAAGGGTGGCATAGAAATTTAATAAATAATAATAAACAGTTCCTCAAATTCCCAGCAGTGTTTTTGAAGGCAAAGCTGCGTCAAGCCCAAACTTTTCCCCCCTCCCCCAACTCTGATTTCAGGAGGATGCTCTCTCATAGTATAAAAATGTGCTGGGGCTTGGGTGTACAAAGCCATGTTTACTGGCACCAGTTCTGTTGTCGCCACCTCCTCAGTTTAGCAAATGCCGGCCAAGAAAATCCCACGAAACAAGAGTGTGTTAGTTCAGGGAACAGCCGCAAACCCAAAGTACAGAGAAAGAACGTGAGGAACCGTGGACCCTCCAGATGTTACTGGACTTGCAACATCCATCAGCCTCAGCAGGCATAGCCAATGGCCAGCGAGTCACAGTTCAGACACACCAGGTGGGCCAAAGTTTCCCCACACCTGGCATACAAGAAGTGGTCATAGACGTGAACTTAGTTAGCTTCAGTTTGTTCTGTGATGCTTCCCCAGTGCAAACACATCACTGAGGTCCAGAGGGGTTTTGTTGCAACAAAAGCAGGACCAACATTTGTGGCATAAAGTTACTGGATTTCAGCACAAAGTTACAAGGCATGTACTGATAGGATATACATGTATATATTGGGAGAAATTCACACTAAAATGCAGGTGAATTTTCATGAGAATACATACACACACACACATGCACACACACACAGCCCACAGCTTAAAGGTAAAGGTAAAGGGACCCCTGATCATTAGGTCCAGTCGTGACCGAATCTGGGGTTGCAGCACTCATCTTTATTGGCCGAGGGAGCCGGCGTACAGCTTCCGGGTCATGTGGCCAGCATGACTAAGCCACTTCTGGTGAACCAGAGCAGCACACGGAAACGACGTTTACCTTCCCACTGGAGTGGTACCTATTTATCTACTTGCACTTTGATGTGCTTTCGAACTGCTAGGTGGGCAGGAGCAGGGACCAACAACAGGAGCTCACCCCGTCGCAGGGATTCGAACCGCCAACCTTCTGATCGGCAAGCCTTAGGCTCTGTGGTTTAACCCACAGTGCCACCCGCGTCCCACAGCCCACAGCTTATGCACATTTAATTTGTGTACATTCAGCTTTAGGTGCGTGACAAAAATTTAAAAAGTGAGTAGGGTTCCAGGATAAATGACTTTGGCAAACCCACCCGCCATTGAACCCAGTGGGTTTTGACTATACACAATTTTGGCTTCAGGCACATTTCCATGTAAGTTTGCAGGCTTAGTGTATATGGAAATATGAAGGACTGAACTTAGGAGTGGAAAAATGAGAAACTGAGAACTGAAATGGACAGATTCGCCCATCCCTAGTTAAGAGACACATGCTGCTACAGGCCTGGTTGGCTCAAGCTGCAAATTCAGATCATTTGTGTCATTTTGGAGATGCAGGCTGATGAAGTACAGAGCTGGAAGGATGGAAAGAAGGAGCTTGAAGGAGCAGGCGACAGTTAAGCGTACTCTCTGAGATGTCTAGGATAGAGCATGAAAGATCTGCAGATGTTTTAAGGGAACTTTACTGCATAGGATTTGGAAAACTCAATTCCAAGGATTGCAAATGCATCAGGAAAGACATAGAGCTGCTCCTGAATTCTTTACAGATCACTTTCTGACAAAGAAACAGATTTACAAGCCCTTTCCACATTATGGTTTTAGTTATGGGGACAATCTATGGGGGAAGTCACTCCCCATGGCTGCAAAGAGAGTTGGATGTGGTCCTTCCAATCCATTCTCAGCAAAAAAAGAAGTTACAAGTCATTTGCTCTTCTCATGATGAGTTGGGAGGAGACATTATTAGAGACAGAAAGTGCTGAGTACAGAACCATTTTTTTCTTCCTTCTGCTCTCCTTTTATCTGATCATCTTCTCATGTTTTTCCACTCTCTCCCTCTTCTTCCTTCATCCTATAGTGGTGGCTGTGAATGCTAATGAGATGATAAATGGGCCAACCCCAGGCAATCATTTTCGGGTAATTAGTTCAACTACTGAACTTTGAAGAGTCATTTGCTTCCAGCCAGGAAACTTGGGCGGTTAGTTACCTGGTTTCTTGCGATTCTTCATTGAAGGTGTGGTTTTCTTAAGCACAGGTGTTTCACTTTGCCTTGTGGGCATGTTTTGGTCAGAAGGTGAGGGTATTAATTTTGGGGGTTGGGGAGACATCCAGGATATTCAACTGAACAAAGCCTTTGTCTTGCAACTTTCCTCACTTATTTTTAATAAAAAAATTTTTTTAAAAATAATAAAAAGAATTTTAATAAAAAAAAATCCTTCCAGTAGCACCTTTAAGACCAACTAAGTTAGTTCTTGGTATGAGCTTTCGTGTGCAAGCACACTTCTTCAGATACACTAATACTCTAAGATACACTAATACTCTAATAATGTCTTCAGATACACTAATACTCTAATAATGTCTCCTCCCAACTCATCATGAAAAGAGCAAATGACTTGTAACTTCTTCTTTTTTTTTTTAAGTTCCTCTACTTAAACCAGACATCAGAACAAAATACATGTAAACTACCAGTTATTTAGCCATCTAAAATAGATGGTCATTCTTAGCAAATTGTAGTTTCTCTAAAATGGTAGGTCAGTGCTAAGAATCAGCAGCTGGTAGTCCGCAGGCCAATGCCAGACACTAAAGAGTGTAGCCTAATTGTCTTTCTTTATTTTTCTTATCTATCTGTCTGTCTGTCTGTCTATCCATCATCATCATCATCATCATTTATATCCCACCTTTCAAGTTATCCTTGCCATTTTATCACAACAATCCTGTGAGGTCGGTTAGTCTAAGAGGCAGTGACAGGCCCAAGGTCACCTAATGGCTGAGTGGGGTTTTGAACCCTGGTCCTATTCAGACATTTTAACCATGGCCCCCCACTGTCTCTCTTTGCTCCTTCCTGCCTATCACAGGAAATGACCCATGCAGGCCAGATTGATAAATTTTGGCATCTGAGGCAAATCACAAAACACCCACCACCACTGGTGAAGAAGGGTGAATGAAGATCTGCCTCAGGAACGGGGGCTGGGGATGAAAGAAATATCCTACACTGGGATCTGCTACCCCTGTTGATCCTGCCCCCTGAGGCAGTTGCCTCACCTTGTCTCATGGGTGAGCCGTCCCTGTTCTTATGTAGGAGTGAGGGGCAAGAGCTCTGAGAAAGATTTCCTTGAAGCAAACAAAAAAGAGGGTGGCGGTGAAAATAAGCATAGACAGAAAGGAGAAATGGTGGCACAGAGGAAGGACATTGTGTGGTGGTGGGGCTTGCTAATGACTCAAGGTGCTCTAGTGGGTCGTGGGTATCTTGTGGGTAAGCTGTTGGCCTCAAATAAGAAACGAGGTCTACATCAGGGGTTGCCATCTTTTCGGGTCAGCGGACACATATGGAATTTTGAGGAGGCGCCGTGTGGGTCTTGGTCACAAAATGGCTGCTGTGGGGTGCGTAGCAGAAAATGACTGCCACAAGGGACATGGCAGAACAAAATGGCTGCCATGGTGTTTGTGGCATAACGCAGAAAGGCATCAATAAATCAGCCACCAAGGGCAGGGCTATTCTCTAACTCTTCAATGGTACTCCCCACTTCCAAGCATTTGCTATCTGAGGAAGGGCCTCACTCTGTTTAATGAAAGGGACTGATTTTCACTGAGATAATGACCAGGGAGGGAAAAACCACCCCACCCCACTAATAATAGAAAGTGCAGGTTTCCCCACAGTGAGGCCACAGTGAGAACAGGCTGCCATTGGCCCAATCTTATTTTATTATGTGCTTCCTAATGACACATCTAGTATCACATCTAGGGATCGACAAATCAGTCAATTTCAGTTCATCTCAGTTTTTCATTTTTCCAGTCTCAAATTCATTCATTTCTGCGTTTTTGTGCACACTTTCCCATAATATATGCCTTTTTTTATTAAAAACAAACAAATAAATTTCCTTCCCACTGGAGAACTGCATTGCAAAATTCAGAGAAATGTGTGTTTCAAAGGAGAATTGGCATTTCGCTTTGTGTCTTGATACAAGAAGTGCGAATGAGGGTGGTTCACATAAAAATGTGATTGAAATGTGAACTGAACTAATTTCTCCACTATCCCTCGGCACATCTAGTTTGATTCAGAGCTTCTGCCAATTCTCTCCCTTTTATGCACCTCAGCTACTGATTCAGATGCATGAGCCAAGAGGTTGCCAAATGGGAATGTGCAGCTGAGGTACAGGAAGATGAAATTCTGCCAACGCTACTGTTGTGCTCACATTGGAGAAGAAAGGACTAAAAGATCCCTTCCTTGTGTCTTGGCTGGCGCAAAAGAGAGACGGTGGACATGGCCAATGCCGAGGAGCCTTCAGCTCTTGCTTGATTCAAAATATGGCCTTTATTATTGATTGATTGATTGATTGATTGATTGATTGATTATTCCCTTTACACCCTGACCTCCCTCCTAAAAGAGCCCATCAGTTCCCCACCACAGCTGCAACAAACCAAACTCTGGCGTGTACACGAATTTGCAAAAGGAAAACAATTAAACGGGGACAATAAAAAATGTTGTCTGAACAGCTCGTTTCTATATGACAAATGTGCGCTAAAGACTGCTTCCGCAGAAAAACTTGGACGTCGTCCAAGTTGAAAGAACGAACAAAAAAGAGAGAAACGCACACCAAATAAGTGAGTTAAGTGTGACCCACCGCATATTATAAATAACTCATAGGAGGAGAACGTTTTAAATCAAATATCTGAACTAATATTTTGCAAGCCATATGATAAAATATTTTTGCTCAAGCCATCTGTTCAGCAATTTGGACAAAAGTAATAATCAGCCCTACAGCTTTCATCTCCTCAACCGCTGGTGTAGAATCTGCATGTGGAGAGATGACCTTTCCTTCTCCGTAGTCCCTATGCACACCTATCCACTATGTTGGGCATGACATAAAGAAATAGGAACTTATGCTTTCTCTCGGGTTCTCTCTGCACAGGTGAACTAAATATGCGTGTACTTGTTTTATATCTTCTACTAAGGTCGGAATGAAATGGGACGCAGGTGGCGCTGTGGGTTAAACCACAGAGCCTAGGACTTGCCGATCAGAAGGTCGGCGGTTCGAATCCCCGCAACTGGGTGAGTTCCCATTGCTCAGTCCCTGCTCCTGCCAACCTAGCAGTTTGAAAGCATGTCAAAGTGCAAGTAGATAAATAGGTACCACTCCAGCGGGAAGGTAAATGGCTTTTCCGTGTACTGCTCTGGTTCACCAGAAGCGGCTTAGTCATGCTGGCCACATGACCCGGAAGCTGTACGCCGGCTCCCTTGGCCAATAAAGCAAGATGAGTGCCACAACCCCAAAGTCGGTCACGACTGGACCTAATGGTCAGGGGTCCCTTTACCTTTACCTTAAGGTCAGAATGAGATATGATGTCAGAACACCTGTGGCCCCGTGCTTTTTGAGAAACAGGGCAGGGCAGCTTGGATTGGTGCTGAAGAGATAGGGATTTAACTAGGACGACCACATGCCCTGCTTTACAGTAGAGGGTCCTCTATTTGAAAGGTTGTTATAGGACAGACCTCTATTTGAAAGACTGTCTGGTTCAAGTCTAGTTTAAAGATGCAGAACTGTAAGAAGGGAGAGCAGGGGCCTGTTAGCAGACTGAGCAGGTGCACTGATCCTGGCCACATCCTTGTTCCCCCTTATGGTGAGAGGTATTGTTTTTCTATATGGTTTTTTCATATTTTTGCATCAGTACAAATAAAGTAGCACATGCAAATCATGGGGTCCTCTTTTTTGGTGATTCCCTAAGTTACATGCAGCTACATTAGTAGAGAAATAATGATTTGTATGTGCTATAAACATGCAACACCAGATGGTGCCAGAGAGCAGCAAATTTTTATACAAAATTTTCATACGGGTTTTAAAAATTTCGTTATAACTTCTGACTTATTTATAGTGTGTGGTTTTCTGTTGTTGTTTTTTGCTGCGTGTAGATCCTTCCTAGGTTGAATTCCTCTGTCTGACCACTGTGGAAACAGAATTATGGACTTGATGGGTCTTTGGCTTGATACAGCAGGGCTCTTCTTATATAAGGGGGACAGGAGGGGGGCAGGTGTGGAGGACTCCCTGGTCCTGAATGGGGTAACTGTGCCCCTGAAGGACCAGGTGCACAGCCTGGGAGTCATTTTGGACTCACAGCTGTCCATGGAAGCGCAGGTTAATTCTGTGTCCAGGGCAGCTGTTTACCAGCTGCATCTGGTACACGGGCTGAGACCCTACCTGCCTGCGGACTGTCTTGCCAGAGTGGTGCATACTCTAGTTATCTCTCGCTTGGACTACTACAATGCACTCTATGTGGGGCTACCTTTGAAGGTGACCCGCAAACTACAACTAATCCAGAATGCAGCAGCTAGAGTGGTGACTGGGAGCAGCCACCAAGACCACATAACCTACCAGTACGTTTCCGAGCACAATTCAAAGTGTTAGTACTGACCTTTAAAGCCCTAAACAGCCTTGGTCCAGTATACCTGAAGGAGTGTCTCCACCCCCATTGTTCTGCCCAGACACTGAGGTCCAGCGCTGAGGGCCTTCTGGCGGTTCCTTCACTGTGAGAAGCCAAGACCAGGCAGAGGGCCTTCTCGGTAGTGGCACCCACCCTGTGGAACGCCCTCCCACCAGATGTCAAAGAGAAAAACAACTACTTGACTTTTAGAAGACATCTGAAGGCAGCCCTGTTTAGGGAAGCTTTTAATATTTAATAGACTATTGTATTTTAATATTTTGTTGGAAGCCGCCCAGAGTGGCTGGGGAAACCTAACCAGATGGGCAGGGTATAAATAATAAATTATTATTATATTATATTATATTATATTATATTATATTATATTATATTATATTAATTATACTATACTATACTATACTATACTATACTATACTATACTATACTATACTATACTATACTATACTATACTATACTATACTATACTATACTATACAGCACAGTACCAATCGTGCTAGAAATAATTAAGTATGGGCCTGTAAGATAATAAATATGGCATACAATTTATCCCAGGAGATCCCTTCATAATGTTACATCCTAATGCTGAGGATGGACGTCAGTCTCTGCGGTTCTGCAGACATCTGAAGTCCAGCTACTGGAACGCCAAATAGATGAGATTTTGAGGATTGATTTCCTCATGTCAGATTTTAGGAATGATAATTTTCTGGAGGAATTCTATGCAATTGGGACTATTTGGATTTGCTTGATGTCCTTGCCACTCAGACCCTCTCAATTCATTTTGGCTCCGGCTTAAAGAAGACACTTCATTGAGTAACATACCAGCTGCTCAAAGAACTTCTGTTGACCTGAGCACAACCACTATCGATCCCATAGCAGGTCAACTTTTGGTATTGGGTCAGAAGGTCACTTTAGATGGCCACATGGACACTGAGCGATGCCATCATTGCTCTAGACTCTCGGTGCATAAAGAAGAGATCAGCAGCAGAGGAGTTGCCCATGCTACTAGTTTCGCACGATAACCTTGCTTGTCACATTAATATCTCACCCAGGGAATCTAACCCACAACAGACCCTCGCACTACAATTGAATTAGCATTGGGCTTGGTCCAAAAGCCGTATGTGGATTCCCTCCCCCTCCCCCACCTTCTGGACCTCCGGCTACCGCATGAGCCACATTGACACCAATACCCACAATCAATTTGTTAATAAGGATCGTGGGGAGATTCTGCAGATGGGAAGAGCGAAGGGGGAGAAAGGAGATCATTATTTTTAATTTAAATAAATCAATGTGTTAATAAGAGATGTGAAACATGATGGGTGGAGGAGGAAGAGGAGGAGGAGGAGGAGGAGGGCAAATGGGAACAGCCTCCTCTTGCTTTGACAGTTGTTCGATGTGTTTCAAACCTAAAAAGATTCTCTACTCCTACCCTTTTTAGTAATAGCAAATAACTAATTATATACTCGTGAGTTTTAGGGGCATGGGCAGTGCTTTCTTTCTTTAACACAAATTAGAGAATAGGGAGGCTTGATTCCCAGAAGGGTTTATTTTCAAGCCGTCTCTGTTCTAATACACATCTAAGAGGACAGAGGAAATATCTTTTATCGTTCAAATCTCCCTGAAATTTAAGAGCAGCTGGGGATTAAAAAAAAATATTACAGATATGATTCATTAAATTCATCTCATTCCAAAGACACCTTCCTGCCAGTTTATCTTTGTAACTACAGTCATCTCTCCAGAAGAGCACCATTTCCTGAATGTTGTCAACCTGAACAGTTGTGTGTGTGTGTGTGTGTGTGTGTGTGTGTGTGTGTGTAAGGGACAGCACTTAGTCTATTTTTTCCCCTTCAAAATATAGAACCCCAATCTTTATTGCTCCCCTTTGCTCCTAGCGTGCTCATTTGTAGAACTAATTATTCAAATTAATAGGAACCAAGGAAGTTACCTTATACTGAGTCAGACCACTAGTCTATTGAACTAGTATTGTCTGCACTGACTGGTAGGTTTCAGACAGGTGACATTCCCAGCCCTATCTGGAGACGCTGGGAACTGAACCAGAGGCCTTCTGCATCCAAAGCAGCTGCTCCACCACTGAGCTAGGACCCCTTCCCAATTAAAAAGAACAGAAGAGAAATAGCAATCGGGCTGCTATTTCTCTTTTCCTTTGCAATCAAAAGCATAGCATTTCCTATAGGCCCTACTGGGTGCTAAGATCCACAGAGGGGACCCCCTTCAGCTCACTCAGAAGTTGGGGTGGCGGGGAGAGGGCATTTTCTGTGGCGTTGTGGAATTCCCTCCCTATAGAAGTGCGTCTGGCTGCTTCACTATACACCTGAAATGTGTGCTTCCAGGACCCACCCCATTCTTGTGCTGTAATAATTTTTAACTGATTTTAATTCTGAATTTTATATTGCTGCAACCCCTCTCTGGGACCAGGCAGATGATAAATTTTTCATGAAGAAAAAGAAAAGAGGAAGAGGAAGAGGAGGAGGAGGAGGAGGAGGAGGAAGAAGAAGAAGAAGAAGAAGAAGAAGAAGAAGAAGAGGAGGAGGAGGAGGAGGAGGAGACAGTGGACCCTCCTTCCTTGGAGGTTTTTTAGCAGAGGTTGGATGGCCATCTCTCATTGGATGCTTTAGCTGAGATTGGTCTAGATGGTCCTTGGGATTCCTTCAAACTCTACAATTCTATGATTCAAGAAGAAGAAGAAAGAAGAAGAAGCAGCTCTCAATTCCTTGTATGCCCATGTTAGCAGAGACCACAGGGAAACTGCCCCGGGATCTTTCATACTTTTGAGTTCTGTGATCTCTCCCTACATACCCACACACGCACACCCCTCACACACAATATTTCCCATCGTGAAGGGCATGTAGAAAAACATTAAAATATGAATTTCTAGTGAGATTCACCTCCATCAAGCATATGCTATAAGAAATTTGTTAGTCTGCAAAATGCCACCAGATTCTTTGTTGTTTTAACAAGATGTCGTTGCCAGCCAGCCCAACCATAAAGGCAAACCAGGCAGCTACTTCAGATGCCAAAATTCCAGAGGAGCCTGTCTGGGCTTTGTAAATGCCTTGACGGAAGGAGATGGCGCCTGCTCTTTTGGGAATATCCACTTTGCTTACGACTGCGAATAATAATCCGGAGGGGGTTGTATTTAGTTCGGATTAACGAACAGGGAGCACAACAGACTAATAGGTAAGACGTACTGAGCATAAACAGTAAAATAAGAAAAGCATATCCTGGTCAGCCCCTGACCATTATGTGCTATTGCTGTGGCACAACGAGATAAGCCAAACAGGGACTTACTGAGATTGTGATTTTCCCATAATTATACACTATTTGTAAATTAAGTAGTGTATAAATCTTCCTAAATAAATAAAACAGAACTGTAGCCCACAGCAAGTGGAAGTTCAACTTTCACAGCCACAAGTTTGTCTCAATATGACCTTCGGCAGAATCATTTGCCCCAATCCCGGTAGGGGTCATTTGTCCTAGGGAACAGGCATCCCTAAATCGGATTAGGAATCCTGCGCTCGATGGTGTGCTAAGCATACGGTCCCTCTTCTCTCCACCCAAATCCAGCTGCAGCAGAAGTGGATGCAAAACTGAACTAGAAAATCAGCAATACTTCTATTCTGCTGTTCAGAGGAAGGGGGTGAATTTAGCCCTCCCTGTCCCTGCCTCTGCCATTCCTTGCTAAACAGTTAATCTGCACATTTGCTGCTTTTCTAACTGGGATGCAGCCCACAGAACATTAATAACTTACTTTTTAAAGTATTATTATTATTATTAAGCATATTAAATTAGTTAATCTGTGTGATAATGTTCGCAATGTGGCTTCTGTCTTTGAGGGAAGCCCATTGTTACAGTACCTGACCCTGCCACCTTGTAACCTAAGTGATCAGATTATTTCATTCACCTCTAAATACATATGTACCCTACGCATCCGTATAATATAACTCTGCAAAAAGCATTCAGAATCCTCAAGTTTTAAGTGCTCGATTGTGTGAGAAACCCTCGGGGTCAGGTCCTGTAATTCTATATGAAATAGATTATTAAACATTACATGGGTATCAGGTGCTCTTTGTTCCACAAAGCACTTAAAAATGTATTACCCATTGAACTTAATTATTGGTGGGGAAAGTCATTTCTTTTCCACCATCCTGTTAACTAAAACACATACATTGAAATGATTGGCTGCTTGTACGAATCCCCATTATAAAGCCCAGACCAAATCCTTTTGCTTAAAAAATTCAGGGCGGGGGGAGCGAGGGGGAGAGGAAAAAGAAGGCTAGAGCTTATACCATAAGTACTTTGATAAAAATTTATATATAAGATCAGTTTCGTCCTGAACTGCAAATACCAATCTCCATCTAAAACTGCCTGATTCTAAAATATACTCGGAGCTTGTTCTAATCACAGGATACGTATTCTGAATAAAACAGCCCCTCTATCAGCAGCTAAGTCTCTCTAAGTCATCGTTTTCAATGTGTCCATTTTTTTAAAAAAAAAATAATTAATTCCTTTTCAGAAATATTCTCATCTTCTACTAAAAGGAGGGAGTGGGGGGGAAGCATTTTGATGTTGAGTGACAGGATTATGAAGTGACCCTTCAGGTCAGAAGGAGACTTTTTCCTTTTCTCATCAAGGAAATCAATTTCTAAGTCTGAGTCTCTTAAAATAATATATTCTTGTGGCACGCATGCAGCTTCTTTCTCTCCCCCCCCCTTCCCTGATCTGCTATGAAAAGAATAAGAGGTAAAGAGGATCAGGGGTGGCGCTAGAATATTATAATCTGCCACACTCACACATCAGTCTTTCACTAAGTAATTCCAGATAAATTGAGGATTTACATATTTAAGATTAAACGGGGGGGGGGGGGAGAGAGAAGCCGAGCATAAATAGAGGACCATGAAGAACCAACTGGAGACGTTAACTCTTAAAACTTATTTTTTATATATATATTAAAAAAACCACACACACATACATATCTATTATTACCCTCTGAATGCAATGTTTACTAGGAATCCGGCAGGGTAGTCTCAATCAGATCAACAGAGATGCCTCAGGCTTCCACCGCCTCACCTCCTCCCTGCCAGGCCTTCCAGTACTCAGAAATACCAATTACCATGACAGGAAACAGTTAAATGCCTCCAAAGGCTCATACAGGCAGCAGATGGAAAACAGGAGGAAACCAGCTGGAAGTGTGTTTCCCTTAGAACTGATTTTCAACAGCCCGTGCACAAATAACGTCTCACTAATACAGAGATAAAAATAAAACATAAATATTGAAAAGGTGACTGGTCAAAGCAACAAGATGGCACTCGAGAGAGAGAGGTAGCTGCTCCCAATTCCTTTGCCCTCAGAGGCCACCACGCTCCTACAAGTGCTTCAGAGAAATCGCACACCTACGCACCAAAAGAGGTAGAACGAAGCTCCGCTGGTGTGACTTTTAATCTCGCAGCTATGGATTCTGGCTAGAACTTGGGGTCATGATCTCTTAAGTCCCAGAGGCTTCCCTCTTTCGTTGCTCATCCCTTACGCCTCTGGGTATTGCCCTCACCTTCCTGAGTTTGAAATAACCCATCTTGGACTCCATCTTGGACTCCAACTCCAACCAGCCGAATCCAGCATGCCCAATGGTCAGAGAAGTCATAAGTAAGAAGACCCCTTCTGAATCAGGCCATCTCGTCTAGCATCGTCTTCTCTCCACAGCCAACCAGATGCCTATGGGAAACCCCATAGGTAAGGAGCACTTTCCCCATTTGTGATTCTTAGTCACTGGTTATCAGGAGTGGACAGCCTCTGATATATAGGAAGCCGGTGTAAGCTTTTCAACACTGGGGTTATGTGTTGGCAATAACTGGTAGGGGTGCCAGTATGGCATGCCCTCATATCACCACCATACTTATGCCACTGAAAGCCATTTTTACTGTGGTTATACGCAATCCCAGTTTCAGTGCTGTTTGCTCCTGTGGACATTTCAGGGCGGACATACCACTCTTTTTATGCCCCGTAACTTCCTGAAATCCTGTAACTTCTTACTGTGTCATACATTCCGGTTTATTTTTGGTCCCACTTTGGTTGTGCTATAATACCAGAGTGCCCCCCCCCCAGGTGACAGTAGTGCAACAACATTGGAGAAGCATTGCAGAACATCAAAGGAAGCAGAATGATGTGCAGGCGGTCGAGTATAAATCCCCAACTAATGCGCTACAGTGGTACCTCTGGTTGAGAACGGGATCAGTTCCGGAGGCCCGTTTGCAACATGAAAAGAACGCAACACACAGTGGCGTGTCTGCGCACGCACGGGTTGCGATTCGCCGCTTCTGCGCATGCGGGTGATGTCATTTTGCATGTCTGTGCATGTGTGAATGATGAAACCCAGAAGGAACTTCTGGGTCGCCGTGGGACGTAACCTGAAAAAACGTAACATGAAGCAGACATAACATGAGATATGACTGTATTATTGCATCAATGGCATGTTGCCAAATATATCAAGGAAAAGTTGCAGAATTACACACACACACACACACACACACACACACACACCATTTTGAAGAGGCCAAAGGAAGAAAACTAGTAACTTGTTATTGAAATTGTAGTTACAAAGACACGCTTACCATAATTATTGCAGTAATCCTTTTAGAAGTGTAACACAAAATAAGTGGGGCCATACTTTTCATTAGCCAACTCATTGCGGAGTCAATTGCTGATTGTTGTTTACTAGTGTTAGCACGAGTCATTTACTGTTTAATAAACAAAATTATCTCATTTCATAGTCTCTCTCTCTCCCCCTTTCCACAGGACAGATTGTGGATAACTCTAATCTGAAAAGCAAAGCTCTGAGAGTGTATAACGGGTCTGAGCGGAAGCTAGCTGGATCTACTGGGAGTAGGTTCCTTAGCATTTGATCTGCCAGGGTTTCACAACAGGCAACAACAAAAAGGCACTTCCCTCTCCACTTAAATTAGGCTGGTGAAGTGAAGAAAGTATGGGGAATGGAATTTGTGTGGGGAATGGAATTTGTGTGTAAAAGGACTGCGAAATTAGTACTACTGGTAATAAGAACAAATTCTTAGCACACAGAAATACACACAGAGGCCCCCTCCTCTTCAGCTGTATCTGTGTGTCTTCTGCACTTGGCAGCAGGTGGTATATCTCAGGGGCCATAGTTTAAAGAACAGCCACAACTAGATCCAACAAGCTTGAAGTGTGCCCACCCTTGGCGTAGCTTATGAGCATGCAGAACTTCCAAGTGTCCCTATTTTCCAGGGACGTCCCTGATTTAGAGAAGCCATCCTGGTTTCTGGTTTGATCCCGGAATGTCCCACTTTTCCTTAGGATGTCCCTATTTTCATTGGAGAAATGTTGGAGGGTATGGAGTTATGTGACCTCCCCCAAAACTGTCTGAAGGCAATCCTATATAGGGAAGGTTGCTTTTTTAATGTTTTTTTATTATGTTTTTATATATGTTGGAAGCCGCCCAGAGTGGCTGGGGCAACCCAATAGGATGGGTGGGGTATAAATAGTAAAATTACCGTATTTTTCGCTCCATAAGATGCACCTGACCATTAGACACACCTAGTTTTTAGAAGGGGAATGCAAGAAAAAAAAATTTTTTTAAGGGAGCGCTGAGCAGAGCCTGTGTGCATCCCAGGCTCTGCTCAGTGCTCCCTTTCACGAGCCGTGTGGAGCGTGTGTGCAGTGCTTGCAGGCTCGTGAAAGGGAGTGTGGCTCTTGGGGGCTGCCCTCTATCCCTTCCCCCACCTCCCGCAAAAGCCCCAACCTCATAGAAAAGCCCGCAGGAACCGCGCACCCTTTAAAGAGCGCACGGCTCCTGTGGGCTTTTCTACAAGGAGGGAGATAGGACTGACGCGGCCAGTCAGTCCCTTCTCCCTCCATGGGGAAAAGCCCCCAAGAGCTCTTTAAGGGGTGCACGGCTCCTGCGGGCTTTTTTATGAGGTAGGGGAATTCCCCCACCTCCCGCAAAAGCACGCAAAAGCTGTGCAGCGCTCCCTCTAGCTGTTCTGGCTTTGGGATAGCCCCACGAAGCCTCTGCAGTGCACGGGGATGAAGGCTGCCCATGCCCTGCGGAGGTTTCGCACGAAGCTAGAACAGCTAGAGGGAGCGCTGCGCAGCAATCCCTCTAGCTGTTCTGGCTTCTGGGATAGCCGTGCAGCCTGCATTCACTCTACAACACACACACACATTTCCTCTTACTTTTTAGGAGGGAAAAAGTGTGTCTTATAGAATGAAAAATACGGTATCATTATGGAATGGGGCGCCCCTATTTTCGTCAGCTAAATGTTGGAGAGTATGAGCACGTTTCATTACAGATGTACAGAATTGATGAGGTTGTTTTACATTACATCTTTTTTCGGGCTTTTTTTTTTCTTCCCCTTTTTGGTGCTGCATCTCATCACCACTGTGTGATTAGCTGGGCCTCAAATGAAAGACGAGGAGCTTGTGGCACGTTTGGCAGGGCTTCACTTGCTTTTGTCACAACATAAAGCTGCATTTGAAACACTATTTGATGTATTTCATTTCCTTGTTAAAGAAAGACAAGAAAATGAAAGGAAGAGGTGTTTCCTCTGATGTTTCTTCACCTCCCTGAATGAATCGGGCCTTTATTTTGTTTTTTATTGTGCGGCTGTATTTATTTCTGCCACCTTCAAATGCATATTATTTTAGAGATCTGATACCATCTACTGTTATTGCAGGCTTTTCACGTCTTGCACTTATCAAACGGCAACAGTCAGATACATGTCAAGGTTCACACAGGCACCGCGTCAGTCGAGAAAAAGCCCCTCTCCTCTCTCTCCCACCTCAGTATCTATATCTCCACACCCAACAGCTGGCTGAAATTTATAGTTGATCTAGGAGGTTTACCCTCATTGACTGTCCAGAGATCCACAGTCTATCTGCTCATATACCTGCCATTATCTTTTTACTGGGCTTCCTTCTCTAATTTATTCTGGTCACAGAAGCAAAGGGACTTCTGTCGCCAGTAATGCCTGGCAAACTCTCCTCTGTGATTCTTGATCAATTTTATGTCCATGTTCGATCTGTATGAATGAATGAGGGTTTTTCACTGAACGATTAAAGATGGAAGCTCTTTCTACTGAACTTGTTAGTGATTCAGTAACGAAGTATCCCTAAGGAATGGAGAAGAATTTCAATTTAGTTTTCCATTTTAACCTACTCAATCTGCACTTCCCGAAACAATATGTGAACAGAAACACAGTCATTCTCCTTTGAATATTGACATGCAGTTCTCTAGCAAATTAATTTGTACAAAAATGCATATATTGGGGTGGGGATAGAAAAATGCATTATATCATATAAATTGGCTTCTCAAGAATTATTTATATTAGGCATCATCACACTCCCAAGGCAGTTTGGGAATTGTGGTTGGCAAGAACAGCTTCTTGGGGGCTATGCTTTCTGATGAGACCTTGTAAGATAAGTAGCAACTCCCACCTGAAAATTTCAGGACCGCCAGCCTTTGTCCCACAACACTTCACTTCATCCTGCTCCCATGTTTCTATCTGTGCAAGGGTAGAAGGTAGAGAGTGCAGCAATTCAAGCAAGAAATTATACCAAATTATACCAAATATTACAAGACATAGAGGTTGTTAAGAACAAACCATTAATAAACTTTTTGAACAGGTTCAGTGCAGCTGTTGCACTTAAAAAAAAAATCCTGACATTTTCAAAATTTGTCTCCTTCCAGCCATTGCAGGTAATGACACTCCCCCACATCACCTGTTGTGGTATTTTTAGACTAACTTAAACTTATTGGGAAACGCCCACTCAGCTTTCCAAATACTGAAGGCTTGTGGGAAAGAACTTTTGGCAGGAGCAGAAGGGGTAGGAGAAACTTTATCATCTGTAGCCAAGGATAGGGAAGCAAGACAAAGCCCAAATCTCTGCTCAACAAATATCCAGCCTAGGAAGGCACTAAGGAGATTGTATCTAACCAAATTGATTCAGAGTGAGCCTGTTGAAACTCATGCCCGTTAATTTAACGAAGTCTACTCTGAGTACGGCATAGGACCCAATCCTATGCACAGAATCTCACTTCTGAGACCACAGCTTCCAAAGAGCATGGCAGAGGCTTTGACAAGTAGCAGCAAAGCATTACGCCATTAGACGTTCCCTCCGCCATTGCCAGTTCTGGAGCCTACTGTGTCTCATTACTTAACCAAATATGGAGACCAGTAATGCATATAAAAGCGGATAAAAGAATATCAGCTGGATGGAAAGTTTTAATATTGTTGCATGCCAACCCAATCTCTGAGCAGTGCGAGATTCCAGGGCTTCCAGGCTCCTTGACCTAGGGTCAAGTTTCCTTTTGGAAAATGAGGCACAGCAGAGACTGTGGTATCTTTAGGATATGCAGTATGGTTTATTTACACATATGAGCCTATGAGGGAGGTATTCACAGCATTAAAGGGTCTTGTTTCTGCCATAGCAGCAGCCTTACATTCAAGCAGAAATCAATCATCTCTCTCTCTCCCTTTGCAGCCTGCAATCTTTTTGTATTCAGCTTCTAGCTCGCATAACTCCTTCCCTAACCTCTCGACTCTAAACAGTTGCTTTATCTGCTGAGGGAGGGGGTCCCCATCCATTTACCATCTCACACCAATCCGCCTTGCGCCTTTGTACTCTTAATGGCCCATCACCCAGGCGATCACCTCAACACAGGGAACTAACCTGGCTTAATTAGCTTTTAACACTCGCCAAATCCAGGGAGTAGAAGCCTGTCACCCACAAACTCATAAAAAATATGTTTTATGTGCGACATTTATAAATAAATTACTTGTTCAAAAGGGATGTGTAACCTGTTGGGTTATTTTCAACTTGGTTGGATATTTTTATTTGTAGGCTGCTTTGTGTTTTATAGGATAGTTTTAATTTTTTTATTGTTCACACATGTATTATCTTGTTTATTCAGGTGTGGGATTTTATTGTACCTGTATCTTTTTTTCTTTCTTTCTTGTACAGTGCTTGGGTATTTTTGTTTGAAGATGGTTCATGCAAGAGAGAGAGAGAGAGAGAGAGAGAGAGAGAGAGAGAGAGAAAGAAAGAAAGAAAGAAAGAAAGAAAGAAAGAAAGAAAGAAAGAAAGAAAGAAAGAAAGAAAGAAAGCGATGGGTGAGTGGGTGGAGTGCCAATGATGCAAAAAAAGAAAAGGATAAAGCTCAATCAAAGACCAGGAGTAGAGAAAAAGAGACGGTTGCACTTACTCTCAGAACTTCCTTCGCCTCCTCGGAGAGACTGGACTCTCACTGTTCCTTCATATATTCAAAGCTTCATTTGCATTTGCACTCAGAATAGCCTTTTCTTTTAGCTCCAGACTTCTAACATCCGAGAACATTTAAAATGCATTTTAATTTTTGTTTTCACCAGTTATAGCTCTTAAAGGTTTCCTTATTTTTCCCTCAGAGCTCATTCTCTCACATTAGCAATTAAAACGTGCCAGTACCTTTTAAATCTTCCCCATAATATGTTGTTACTGCTGCATGCCTCGTGCAATATACAGGCAGGCACATCTCGTCCCCTTTTATGCAGCAAGCCTAAGTGATCGAGAGATGTTAGCAATCAGTCTAAATTATTATGAACCTATATTAAAAGCCTGGTTCTCATAAGCAGTTAGCAATGTGTTTTCTGAAATCTCCTGCAAACCCACAGTCCAGATCTTCTTCTTATTCTCCCCCCCCCCCAATAAATATTTTAATGGGGGTGTGGAATGTGCTTAGAAAACAAATCTTACATGTTTTCTGCTTTGCGGTTCTCCCTCCTCAAATGGCACCTTCCCAGGAGAGTGGCTGCTTAAAAAAACAAATCTAATAGTAAGTCTTGTTTTCCGTAGAAAATCTCCAGATAAGCACAAGGTGAAACATGTTTTATTTTAATCAAAAGCCAGTTTTTAACATTCTTTAACATTGGTATTCTTCTTTTTAAACTGAGAGAGATTCTGCAAACTTCTGAATTCAAAAAGCCTGAAGCATCACTTGGGATCTTTTTGTGGGTGAATTTATAAACGCAACATTATCCTCAGATGTGATTTCCAGCAAATGCATACTGATGCCACAGTGAAGGTGGGAGAATATAGGCCTCATGGCTAGTAACCCTGATAGCCATACGCCAATCTAATCCAACATCCTGTTAGCCAACTAAATGATCATGGGAAGCCGACAAGCCATACCCAAGAACAACATTTCTAATTCCCAGCCACTGATATTCAGCAACAAAAATTGTCTTATATCTTTATCTGTGCATTTTAAAATATTCCTACATGTTCCTGAGGTGTTTTGTGTTCTCTCTGCTTTGCATTCCTATCCACTCTCTATTCACTGTAGCAGGGAATCTAAATACAGCTACAATGTTTTCCTCTTTTGGACAAAGTAGATGAAATTAACAGGCACAAGAGATCCTCCACAGTAGACTAGGCCTGCCAGACTGCAGACAATTACAATATGTCCATGGCTTTTTGCGGAAAGAAAGGGGATTCAGTTTCCTCCATCATACATATTCCGGCAGTACATTTGTTAGGCTGATTAAAACTCCAAAGTTCATATTAGTTTCATATTGTTTAAGGGTAGCAGGGACTTGTCTCCTGCTGTTTCTTACTTTAAAATAAGGTGGTCAAGTGGTATATATTGTTACTTGTGAATAATTTATAAAAAGGCAAGAGGGCAAGCTCAATATAAGACATGGTCATATGCTGGCAATTTTACCAGAGCTGGGCTAGGAAGCCCGTGGACCACCAAATGCTGCTGAACTACAGCTCCCAGCATTCCTGACCATTGGCCTTGCTAACTTGGGCCAGTGGAAGTTGGAGTCCAACAACATCTGGAGGACCATAGGTTTCCCAGCCCCTTGCACTAGAGAAAAACTTTGATTTTCAACATCGTTTAAGGGTGAATTGTGAGCATTTTGAAATTATTGAAGGTTAAGTTGATTCATGTGCAGAGAATTATGCAAGGGCTATTCTTTGACTGTGCATGGAATCAAGCACAGTTGTGCCAGTTTGGTTGAAAGCAAAAAGCCCAGGACACAAATAATAACTGAATAATAATTTTATTATTTGTACCCCAGCCATCCGATTGGGCTGTCCCAGCCACTCTGGGCAGCTAAAATAATTGAGAAGATCCATTTGGGGCTGTCAAATTTTGGTATCACTTAAGGCGCCATACCACTCAAGATTACCAGGATCCACCCCTGTTTCTGCTCTCTCGTTCTTCCATAACTCCCACACTCCCAAGGAACCATTCCCAAGAGCTACTTTATACACTAAGCCTGCAACTTACATGCATTTAACTTGTGTGCATTCAGTTTTATGTGCATGGCAAAAAACAAAAAAACAAAAATTAAACCGGGGTGGAAAGGGAGCGGGGTTCTGGGAGAAATTACTTTGGCAGTCCCTCCCACCATTGAACCCAATGGGTTTTGACTATACAGTGGTACCTCGGGTTAAGTACTTAATTCGTTCTGGAGGTCCGTTCTTAACCTGAAACTGTTCTTGAAGCACTACTTTAGCTAATGGGGCCTCCTGCTGCCGCCGTGCCGCCGGAGCCCGATTTCTGTTCTTATCCTGAAGCATAGTTCTTAACCTGAAGCACTACTTCTGGGTTAGCGGAGTATGTAACCTGAAGCGTATGTAACCTGAAGCGTATGTAACCTGAGGTACCACTGTACACAATTATGGCTCTAGACGTGATCTCCGGAATGTAACGCCCACATAAGTTGCAGGTTTCCTGTATAGCACTATCATCTTTGTGTAATTTATTGCCCTCAATAAGAATGACTGAAATCTATAAACCTCCAGTGTAAAATTCTGCTGCGGCTTCTTCTGGTTGCTTTGAAGAGTGTGTGTTGCATCACTGGGGCTTTCTTCGAGAGAAGCTGAAGGTAAACTTCACTTATGCCTGACCTCCTTGGCCTTCGCAGCTGGAATGTGTTGGGAATCACTTCTGGCACAGAAAAGGTTAATTGTCTCCTGCTGTGAGGTAGAAGCTGAGCAAAGGATGCCACATTTGGTCAGAATTAGAGTAAATGAGGTTTCCTTTATACCGCTGCTTATTCTCAACATGTTGAAAGGGCATTAGTTCACAGTCACTTTTGCTGGAATTATCAAATCTGCTCAGGAAGCTTCATTAGGATATTAAACAAGACTTAATAAGTGAAAGTGATTTGCATTGCTGATAATCGCGCGCATTAATCAAGGCAGCTTCTGTCCTTCTCCCTCCTCGCGCGGCAATATGCTTCATGCTCTATTGTAAAGCCTCTTTAATTCTGCGTGGCGTCTTAAAAAGGGAAGCGTTTTGTTTTTAGAAAGCCATTTTTATAATGATTTACTTAGCAAAGATCACTATAAATAATGTCCAACTCACTCCTTAGCTTTGCCCATCAATATAATTAATATTGTGTGGGGTTTGTGTCCAGAATATGGACCAGATGTGCTTCCATTTATCAGACGTAGATTGCACTTACTTTAATAAATTCAGACGGAGGAACTTTGGAAGCCAAATGATGACATCTCACACTTTAATCTGAAGTCAAAATGTTAAATTAAAGTACAGATATTTTACGTAGGCTTTGCTGCAATATGTTTTGTCTCACCTCAGTATAAACAGAGAAAGCTAAAGCATGCAGCTAATAACTTCTTGAAATCATTTCAACCATTATTATTAAATGATGTTGCTTGTGTGGTCATTCCATGGGTTATCTATGCTTTGTTCCATTACTCCTGTACAAAGTGCCTTATATTTCTTATGGCATACACAACAATCTTATGAGGTAGGCTAGCCTGAGAGATATGGACTTGCATTCATGGGATCACCTAGGAAATTATATGGGTGGGGCTGAGGTTTTGCTTTCTAAAAACCTTGCAACCTAATGGGCTTTTCCAAATAAACACAAGAGTCCATGTCTGCAGATCTTTAAGAAATGTGTACAAGGTGTCGAGGTCCCCTTTTTGAAGATGGGGACAACATTTGCCCAATTTCAATCTGTAGGGCCCTCACCTGTTCTCCAAAAATTCTCAAAGACAGAGGCTCTGAGATTACATCCAACCATAGCTGTCAACTTTCCCTTTTTCTTGCAAGGAATCCTATTCGGAATAAGGGAATTTCCCTTAAAAAACGGGAAACGTTGACAGCTATGCATCCACACCCAATATTCCTGACTGCTGCTTATGCTGGCTGGAGATGATGAGATTTGGAGTACAGTAACATCTAGATTGCCACTGGTTCCCCACTCTTGACCTAGTGGGTGGTCATGTGGTCCAATCACAACCCAGTTATTCTGCTTGGAAAGCTGGCTCCTCTCCGTTATTGTCCAATTAGCTCCCTTTGCGCCCTCCAAACAGGGTATGATCAATCTTAGCGAATAAACTCTGGCCCATTGCCCATGGGCTGCTCTTGAAATTGCCCTATACAGTAAACTGACTGGTAATTCCTATAATGATGTGCCAATGGCATTGGGTTGCTGGGTGCCTTGCAGGGAGCCCTTGTACAACGTGTCAGTGTCTGTCATGTCATCATGTCATATCACATTTTGTGTGACATAGCCTTTGGAATTGCATCATTTGAGGTTCATCACCTCCCCCCACCCTCCATCCCCCTTTCTCTAGTGGTCATTGAAGGGTGTTCAGAACAATGCTATCTTTGTCAATAGTTTAGGAGTGAGAACACTCCTCTTGCATTTCCAGGAGAAATCCCTAGGTCAAGGAGACAGTATTCTTCAGTATCATCTATGTAGGCAAAGGGAGCATTAAAAGAAAATATGGACAGGATCTTATCCTTTTATTTCTTGTTATGCAAACAGTTTTCTTGGCCTTACTTGTCTTATCTCCCACTTGCAATAGAGTTTTGCTGGAGTGTTATTCTGGAGGGTGCACTGTGTAAGGGAAAAATATATACCGTATTTTTCGCTCTGTAAGACGCACCAAACCATAAGACGCACCTAGTTTTTGGAGGAGGAAAACAAGAAAAAAAATATTCTGAATCTCAGAAGCCAGAACAGCAAGAGGAATCACTGCGCAGCGAAAGCAGCAATCCCTCTTTCTGTTCTGGTTTCTGGGATAGCTGCGCAGCCCGCATTTGCTCCATAAGACGCACACACATTTCCCCTTCCTTTTTAGGAGGGAAAAGTGAGTCTTATAGAGCAAAAAAATACGGTATATTTGTGGGGGGTAAAAAATTATTTGTTCTATTGTTACTTGATGTATTGCATTCATCAACCTTTGCAATAACAATTACTGACCCAAAAATAACAAATATCTGTACTGCTGAATACATCTTTATTATTCTGTACCTAGGTATTATACTTGAAAAGAAATAAAAAATATGCAAAAAATAAAGTATGGACAGATCCACACAACTCAAGCATTTAACACACATTCAATGCACATTCAATGCACAAGAGTTTCCCCACAGAATCCTGGGATCTCTGGCTTGTTTAGGGTCCTGTGAATTGTAGCTTTATGAGTGGGAAACTGAAATTCCCAGGATTCTGTGGGGGGGGTGCTTTAAATGTATGGTCTTCTTGGGATTCAAGTAGTACTGCCAGACTACTGTGGGATCAGCATCAGTTGCAGAATCAGGAGGTGAAGAGAAGTGGTTGTGACCTCACAAGTACCTGCCAATCAGTGCTGTGTACAGCTGGCCATCACCATTCCAAACTAACTGTTTGGAAATCTCTGCAGAGATTTATGTTTATGCTGCCAGCAAGATACAAGAAAAGTGTTGGTGCATTTCGAGAGCAAATCAACTCTTCTTTCGATGTCTCTCAGTAAGCAGTCTTCATTTAGCATCCAGCTACAATTCTAGACAATTTGGGTACATCTCAAAAGCACTACTAGAATGTTCCAGCCATCCCTGATTGAAAGCCAACCTAACATTCGACCACATGTAAACACAAAGCTCAAAAGGTCGCTGAACGGAAGACCTTCTATTCTGAAACACTTGATCCAGCACATCAAGGGAAATCGCCAGCCAAATTAGTTCTGTGCTGGGGCATTTAGAAAAGCAGCAGTACAGACTCAACATTCATTTGTTTGAGGTTTCCTGCTCACAACTACAATGTCTCCTCCCTCTCCTACAAAAAGAAGTACTCGTCATTCAAAGCATCTTCTTTTTTTTGAAAAACTCCTCTTTTTTTGTTAAAATTCTTCAAATACTTTCCTCTTAAATGAATGCATGAAATGATGGCCTTCCAACATTTCCCCTTTGCCTATGAATCCGAACGATAGGAACCAGGTGCTAAGGCTGAGAGGACATTGTTCCACCAGCAACATCTGGCTCTTTAGGAGGCCATAGGAGAATCTTCAAAGATGCATCTCTGCCTCTCGCATGGTTGGGCTGCCCGTTGCCTGTCGCTTTCTCTTCTTGGATGTAATTTTCCCTTTGATTCACCTATAATTCTGAAGGAACTGATGCATTTGTATCCATTTTGAATGCCGTTCTATACAAACGCTCCATTTGATCTCAAGGCAGATCTTTCTCTTTTTTTATTTCCTCTTATATGATCTCAGTGTTAATTTAGGCTTTGGCTCGGGAACTGCACAGATCCACCCTGGGTGATATTATGCATAGACTACCATTTCTTTATCCTGACCTAAAATCACAGCCATGCATTCACCTTGACAAAACTCTTAACGTTTGTTAAGAATTAATAGCTTCTCTTCCAGTGTGTTTCGCAAATCAAGTACAAGTTAAGCTGCAAAACTTTATCATTTCCACAATCACACATTGCAGGTGTCGTGGGTCTGGAATATTATTGTGGACTGGAGTGGAGAACAAACAGCAGAACCTTGACTTCATGGAATATTGCATTGTGATTTGGTATGCCCCCAGTAGAGCTTTGCACCTGTCAGGAAATACAAGATTTTCATATATATATATATATATATATATTCATATATTTTTATCTATCTATCTATATCTATATCTATATCTATATCTATATCTATATCTATATCTATATCTATATCTATATCTATATCTATATCTATATCTATATCTATATCTATATCTAATGCTTTTCTTTATCTGAACATTTAAAGTTGTTCCAAAGGGGCATGCAGAAGTGTAAAAATATAGAAGTATAGACTTGCTTGTGAATATGTTGTTAGTCCACTGTCCCACCCACCGGTATAATCTGCTCTAGCCCTTGCTGTTGGCTTCTGCCTGTCTTGGTGAAGACATACAGGGATTGGAAGGTGTTTAAAGGATACTTGCAAAATCATATTGAAAAATGAAAAATATTGAAGAACTCCTATTAGAATAAACAAGTTCCGTTTTAAATACTGAAATACTAAATAAGATGGATAACAATGTGTAATAATAAGATGGATAACAATGTGTAATAGAAAAAGAAGCATGAAATTAGGTTAAAGGTGTGTGAAAGAAAGTAATAGAAGTGGAAAGAAATTGCAATTGAGTAGATTGGAAGTCTAACACAAAGATGGGGTGAGGGGTGGTGGATGGTGATGGGAAAAAGAATTATCTGTGGGACTGAATGTAGGTATGTTTGAATATTTTTAAGGATTGTATGAAATGTATGTTTGTATGCATGTAAAAAAAAGGGGGAGTGAAGTCAAACCAGTGACGAGTTACAGTGCCTGCTGTGGCTGTAGAGACCGATACAGGAGAGACATGTTTTGCTGCAGCTGGGCCAGATGAAAGCATCCAGTTGTGCTACTGCACAGCAGTCATTCCTCCTCTGGTCATTGCTGTGGATACTTGACCTGACTGTCTGTCTCCAGGCACTGTGATTGTCTGCAAGGGCTTCCCACATGGCAGGGTTGATGTTCCCAGCCTTCTGGCACATCTGCAGCCATCTTTGTAACACAGAGTTGGTCTGCCAATGGGCTTAGTGCCTGAAACAAGCTCCCCACAGAGCTCTGAAGGAGCGTATCCATCCCCATCATTCAGCCCGGACACTGAGATCCAACTCCGAGGGCCTTCTGGTGGCTCCCTCGCTGCGAGAAGTGAAGCTACAGGGAACCAGGTAGAGGGCCTTCTTGGTGGTGGCACCTGCCCGCCCTGTGGAACGCCCTCCCATCCGATGTCAAGGAAATAAACAACTACCTGACTTTTAGAAGACATCTGAAGGCAGCCCTGTTTAGGGAAGTTTTTTATGACTTCTGTTTTAGTGCATATTATTATTATTATTATTATTATTATTATTATTATTATTATGTTAGGAGCACCCAGAATGGCTGGGGAAACCCAGCCAGATGGGTGGGGTATAAATTTGTTGTTGTTGTTGTTGTTTACTTGGGGATCCTGTTCCTGCCATCATCCAACCTCAGATATAGAGGCTGACATTAGAGGGAAGCTACTTTTTTTTTTTTTTGTAGATCAGCAATTTCACATTAGAGTTAAGAACTCTCAGGTGGATGCTGCCCAGACCCGGTGATTGCCAGTTTTTATTTTGTTAATAAAGTCTTAGAGCTTCATGTTTTGTCACCATCATTTGCCTTGGTTGCTCAGACTCCCTTTCTGTGAAAGTTCAGGCATAGAGATTTCCCATATATCTTCCACTAGGATGATAGATGTGAAAAATTCATTCCACTTCTCTGCAATCTCCTTATCTTCCTTTATCACACCATTGGCTCCCTTGTCATCCAAAGGCCCAACCATCTCCCTACCTGGTTTCCTGGTTCTAATATATTTAAATTTTGTTGTTGGTCTTCATGTTTTTAGCAATGTGCTGCTCACACTGTTTTTTAGCATCCCTTATTTTGCCTTTCTTTTACCAATGTGTGTGTTCCTTTTTGTTCTCCTCTTTTGCACAAGACTTCCATTTTCTAAAGGAAGCCTTCTTGTCACTAATAGCTTCTTTGACCTGGAGGCAGTGGCGTAGCATGGGGGGTGCAGGGGGGGCCGGCCGCACCGGGCGCAACATCTGGGGGTTAGGGTTAGGGGGCGCAAATCCACGGGTTAGGGGGCGCAAATTACTTGCCTTGCCCCGGGTGCTGACAACCCATGCTGCGCCTGGAGGTAGCTTTCTTGAGCTGCAGTACGCACTCTTGATGAATGTCTGATATTGTGGTTTTAAACAACTCTCAAGCATTCAGAACATAAGTGACCTTCTTGCTTTTGCTTTCCAGCCTCCTCAACCAGGAGAGCACCCATGGGGCCGTGGAAAATCGTGTCCTCCCTAAAATAAGGCACGTGTTGTGGTGAGACCTGGAGACTGACCTCCGGGTTGTGGGTGGGTCTATTGGTTAACCACAACACCCGATTGGTAGGTCCCTCATTGCTGGGTTTAATCTGGCCAATGGGGTGCAGTCTAAAAGGATCAAGGGGCCCATATAAACCCATGCACATGTCCCAGAGCTTCCTCTTTTGGCTCGTGCATTGGAAGACCTGCCCACCTCTCCCTACTTTTAGGGCATTGTGCAATTGACCTTGCTATGCCGTCATGTGTCGTTAGGACAGGGGCATGGCAGGAATTTTCTCCACTTGGCTGATTGGCTGTGGCCATTTGGGTTTTGCCTGCCGCATAGCAATTCGGCACAACTTGTAAGGTTGCGGATAGGCACTGGTGCAGGTGATAGGGATGGGAGAATGGTCTCACCATCCCTATGTGAAGGGTATTCCGTTAAAGGAATCCAGGGACTCAACTTGGTTTGGCCAACCCCCGAAAGGGGGTTGTGCCCATGCCTGAGTCCAGGGGAGCATCTGGGGAGTGAACAGAGTCTGTTCCCAGGCTTTTTATCTGCCTCAGGTGTTCACCCTTGGCTGACTATGATAGAGCTGTGGGTCAGCACTACCTGCAAGGGTGTAGGGAGCTAGTCAAATCAGAGCCTATGCAACCACTCACTTTTCTGTAATCAATAAAGTTGTGGCCTAAATTCTGCCAAAACCCCAAACTATAATTTCAGTCAAATGTGTCTTTATTTAGGGGGGAGGTCTCTGAGTTTGAACACGCAACTAGCAGTGCTTTTTAAACACTGGAAACAAAGTTTAATGTTGCTGTTTTTTTAAAAAAAATCAACGAGTGGAAATACAAAAATATTCCATCATTATAATAATAAATACATTGCTTCTACAAAGCGCTCAAGATAGACACTTCCAATTTCTTCTAACTCCACCATTGTCATCTAATTCTTCTATTTTATCACAAGAATATAATATCAATTCCTATCCCTGAAATTCCTAACTTTTCCTTGATCTGTTAAACCACAGGATCCCAGCTACCTTCCATATCCTCCTCCTGTGTTTTCATCATCACTGATAGTTTAATTATCCCCGACTGCTTCCGTAACTGTCGGATCTGCTCTCTTTAGCAATCCTCCCTCCTCGACATTTAAATGGTTCTTCTAGCTGCCTCAGTAAGCAATGGCTGCAGTGTAGGCACCATCCTGGTAACTTTAACCAGAAGGCCTCACGCTGAGGAGGCCTTGGCCCTTACATACATACAGATATGCTTCGTTTTATTTGTATGTTGCTTTTCCGTAGTTCAAACCTTGCTCAAGGCGGCTTAAAACACATTTATCAGTTACATATGATGTGAGACATTAGTGTTGTATACAGAATAAGGTTGGGGAAGAAGAAAAGAGGGGAGGGAGAAGTGGTAAATTTATATTCTTATACTTAGTGTGTACAGTGGTACCTCTGGTTGCGAATGGGATCCATTCCAGAGGCCCGTTCGCAACGTGAAAAGCCCGCAACCTGAAGCGCCATATCTGTGCAGCTGCGTGGCAGGATTTGGTCTTCTGCGCATGCGCAAAGCGTGATTTAGCACTACTGCGCATGCACGAGCAGCAAAACCCGGAAGTAACCCTTTCCAGTACTTCCGGGTCACCATGGGATGCAACCTGAAAAAATGTAACATGAAGCAAATGTAACATGAGGTATGACTGTATGTGGGATTTTTATGTCAGCGTCATTTGGGTAGGTTCTTTTTCAACCTGAGAAAAGAGATAATGCACATACTTTTGTAAACCAAGAAAATCTTTAATAAAAATTAAAAATTAAAGAAAGAAAAAAAACCCCACATAATTAAAACAACAAGAATAGTCATAAACAGTAAATGAAACATAAAAAACCACAACCAAATTGATACAATTTCCACATAGGATCTAAAATAAAGATACAAAAAAAATTATATCAACAACAACTACCGCCAACAATAGCTCCTAAACAATATATCCAGCCCACGAGTCTGTTCAGCAGCTTCAGCTTTTGTAGCTGGAGTGTCAGCCCCGCCCCCTTCCAGGCCAGGTGAGAAAGAGCATGCAAGGCAGGGGGGCAGGTCTTCCAGGGCTGACAACCAAGATGGTCTCTTTTGCTAGAGTGAGGCAGGAAAGAAGGGAAGATGGAGGTGTTGTAAGCACTGCTGCAACAAAAGAAATGCGCAAAAGAAGTGTGATGGCAAAAAAGAAAGTGGGAAGTGAGAAGAGGAGGAAGGGTGGCTGAGGAAGTGGAAGAGTAGGGGGAAGCAGTGGTTGTATGAAGAGGGGGCAAGGACCCTCATAATATCCAATTTATTATGATATGTTGACAGTCCAAGAATAGTGAGCTGGCAAAGTGTGGTGTAGTGATCAGCGTGTTGAAATTTGGCTATACAAATCATAGTTCACATCTCTGATAATCTTGAGATGCAGTCCATCTTGCAATGAGATGTTATAATTAAAGCTGCTAGCAAGATCTAATAACTCCATTAAAGAAAAGGAGCAAAGTACCCAGCCTCTTCTTGATTTCCCCCCACCCCACCCCACTTCTTCTCTGCCTTTCTTTATGCTTGAAATCCTCAATATCACCTCATTGGGCTGCCAGACCAAAGAGGGTCTTCCGATTACCTTGGCATTCTGGCAGATGACATCATTGCTCCCAGAGCTGCATTCCCTCCCCACTCCAGCACTGAATGGCAGCAGCAAAGCCAGTTCACCCAATACAGACAGGGGGATGCTATATCTGCAATGAAGCCTCAGCTGCATCTCTGGAGTGGTAGTTCTGTGTATCACCAAAGCATTCATAGAACCATAGAACTGTAAAGTCGAAAAGGACCCAAGGGTCATCTAGTTCAGGAATAGGCAAACCCAGCCCTCCAGATGTTTGGGGACTCCAACTCCCATCATCCCTAGCTAACAGGACCAGTGGTTAGGGATGATGGGAGTTGTAGTTTGCCTATGGCTGATGTAGTCTAACTGCCTGCAACACAGGATTCTCTTTTGCCCAACATGGGGCTCAAATCCACAACCCCGAGATTAGGAATCTCATGCTTTACCAACTTAACTATCTACAATATATTATAGGGGGAAATCAGAGATATTCAGGCCAAGTTGGGCTGCTTTGTACCTTTTTGTTAAGAATGATCATTATATAAAATTTAAAAATGCACTTATGCTAAAGCAGTGTTTATAGTTATATACCTATACAAAACCCTCCAAAACTACCGATTAAAATTCTGATGAAGGAAAGTGGAAAGACAAGCAAATGCCATATTATACTTTTAATTTATAGTTTGAAATAACTTCTGACCAATTGAATTGGTTCTTTAAGTAAGCAACCGCACAATCTCCTGAAAGATCTGGATACTACCGTATGCTGAAACGCAGAACAGAGTCTGTCTTTTGCTTAAAACAAATGCAAAATTCTAATTTTCAAAAGTATTGACGGAGCGTCCTTAATCCATTGAGATATTGAAAGCAAGTCCTTGGATTTCCATATCTTTTACTTTAAAAAAAAGAAAGGAAGGAAGGTTGTGTACCTTTTCATGCAGCTGGACTGACAACTCAAATCATAGCCACTTGGTAGAACATGAATAAGACCAAGAGACAAATCCGTCCCCCAAATTAGGGTTTTGCTTCCCCAGAGAAACACTAATGCAAGGCTACACATTGTGGCTCTAAGTGAAATAGGTGCTGTGCTCTTCTTGATAGGCTCTATTAGAAGTCAGTCGCTGATCATTTATGTATACATGGGAGTGGGGTTCCATTTCTTGTCTCCCTGAGTCAGGGAGAAAATGCAAGGAAGCAAATGGGACTAGAGAACAACTGCTTCCAGGCAGAGCAGCAGAGCTCCCTCCTCTTTCGTTTGCATCAAAGGAAGCCCCCTACCATTCAACACCTTGAGCCCACTCAGGGTGACAGTAAAGTACAGCAGATATTTCCGCCCACTTGACCCAGCCTCGTGTGATTTCAAGGAACGGGTCTCCGGGGGGGGGGTAAATGTTGCGGGCGTGAAATTCAGACCGCCACCCGTCATTGAAGATACCGAAAGCAAAAACTTGCAGTCACTGAATCACTGGCTGATGTTGACAGACAGAGAAGAGCAAAGCCTGGGCATCCAGGACCACAGAGTCATGTCTCAGAGGCCATCTAGTTCTCGGTGAAGGGTCTGCGATGCAGGACACAACAACATCCACCCTCTGCTTGCTGTGGAGAATAGGCCACCTTCTCCTGGGGCAACCTGCGGCATTCTTGAGCAGCTCTTAGGAAGAATCTCCTAAGGTTTAGCTGAAATCTGCCTCCATGCAATTTCCCGGAGGTTCTCATCCTGCCCTCCAGCGCAACAGAAAACAAGTACGCTTCATCTTCTGCATGACGGCTCTTCGGATATTCAAAGACCATGAACATGCCTCCCCTTAACGTTCTCTGGATGAAACACCCGCCACTCTTTCGACTGATCCTCATAGGACTTGCTTGGGGCAGAGGGCGAGGAAAAAGAGGTATACTGCAATCCTTTCAGAACACAGAGGATCATAGCTATTCATTTGTACATATTTATGCAGGTAATCCCATAAACTAAAGGCTCAACAACCAGCTAAAACCTCTTCACATGCTGGGCTTCTCAGGTAGACTGGGGTGGGGGCAAGAGTCTTGATTACCTATTTCCTCCCAAGGTAAGCGGAAGTGACCAAGATAAGCCTGCAGGATAACTTATTCTATGGTATTAACCTCTTCATGCATTGATTAGATACGATGGTGATATGAGGCTGGTCATCCCACACTTTGCATCCTGAAGAGTTTTGAAGAGGTGGACTATCTAAGCCATTTGCAACTGACAGGGTATTGTTTTTAATATTAGAGTCAAAAAGCTATGGCGCATTCTGAGGCCTTATGGTCTAAAATCTTAACTTATACATTTTTATTTTAAAAAAGTATGTGACTTTCTCCAAGAAAATTGGCCTGTCGATTCCCCCCCCCCTTTCTTTTCAACACACAGATACGGGCACTAGCTGGGGGCACTCTTAATGTTTTCAGCTCACAACTCTGCCATTTTGATGGCTTTCTGTTCCTCCACCACCCCCGCCTGCATTTCATATTGTTTTCAAAGGGTCTTTTTCTACAGCTTCTTGTCAGGCCTGCACCCACTGATTCCTGGACTGCCTCCACAGACGGTGGCAGGTCCTCTTCTCTTCAATCGCTTTTGTATGCCATGTACGTGCCTGAATTTCAGCAGTGGTAGACTTATGAAGTCAGGGGACAGTATTCTTTTATTAACTGCTGATAATATTTCCTTTGTCTCCTGTGTTCCTTCCCTCAGAAAAAAAAGCACCTGGGATAAGATAACAGCAATTAGAATTCATTTTCTCTTCATTTAACTTGATATTCTATATAATTTCTTTCTGACACATTCAGTCTCTCTAAGTAGCTTGAGATTAGAAGGGCTACAATGACCTGTGACACATCTACAAAATACCCAGGAGTAATTCTTGGTGTTAACCTTCAATAAACGGATGGATTATATTATAAATAATAAGATAGCTAAATATAGGCACAGCCTATGAATTAAACATGGCCCCAACTTTGCATGATGCTAATTTATTCTGGCACATCTTGATCCTTGTGAGGCAGCTGTGTCCTTCTCAATGTTTTTTAATTGTCCAGTAGTTGTCCTTTATCATCTAGCTGCTGCCTGCTGTACAATGTACAGTAAATCTGTTGCCAACCCCTTTACATCATATATGATCAGAGAGGTGGGCTCAGCTTCCGGTACAACTATGGAAAAATCAGGGAAGAATATAGCTACAATAAATTGGTTGCTGTCTCTAAGATACCCTATTAACAATATAATGGTTAGGCAGAAACAGCATGTAGAATGCTGGCCACAAAACAAACATATTCCTGTGCTTCTGCTAAAACAATGATAAGTATTTTGGCACCTTCAAGATGTAAGAATGCATCCAACAAAGTGGTCCTTTTCGCACAAGTACTTCTACTTACACTATGGACCTTCCCCTTCCTCTTCTCCTCTGAGTGCCCCCCCCCCCAAAATATGAGAGTTCATCCACTTCTCCAATTTAGATTTGGGGACATCCATGGGGCATATGAGGAAAGGAGAGGATTGAGAAATTGCATTACGAAAGTCCTTGCATGAACAGGCCAACTTTGTTGGATACAGCCATAACAGATTTCCTAAGGAATAAGTATTTGTGGCCTAGAGTCAACTTCATCAGATCCATGAAGTGTAATCTTAAGTAGGCAGGTATACATATGGGTGTAAAAGGGAAAACGTGTCAAAGAAATGATTCATTTAGAGATTAAATGCACACACAAAGTGTTTCTTCACAACGGTTATCAGAGATAACACCAGTTGTTGTTTTTTCTGGGGGGACACAGGGCGACACATATCCCTAAACATTTTGTGAATCTAAGTTTGGCCTCATTGAGGGGCAGTGTTTCAATATGAGTAGGAAAATGAGAGTATCCCTAAATATTTTTTAAGGAAAAAAAGCACTGGATAACGCCATCAGCATCACTGAGTAAATCCACATTTCTTGTGGGGGCAAGAAACCATTGACTTAGACCCCCAAAAATGGAAGTGAACTTCCTGATATGCTGAAATTCAAAAGTTTCATGCTAGAGATTCCCTATGAAGTTCCCTTTCTTCAAGGTTGGTCACTTTAAGGTAAGTAATGGAGAGAGTCCTGCTGTTTTCTTGATATTGCTATTTCAGATATGTGTCCAATGATACTTTTGGATAGAGACCATCCTGTTTTTTGTTTTTCCTGCACAAAACACAGAAGCACCAGATTGAGCACAAAATCACTCTGAAAAGTTTCACTAAGCAACAGTGGAATAATGAAATGGTGGTGGTGAAGTAGTGGTTCTTCACCAGCATCACAGTCACAGCTTGGCTCTGTCATGAACTCTCACCTGTGCTTTATGATATTTGCTGCAAGTATTCCACTACCTGTGTTCTGGTCTATTTACCTGACTGCTTCCAAACTCCCAAGTAACCAAATAGTTCTCACTGTTGCTTGCTGGGAAGGAGAGGGGATGGAGTAAGGAGGTTGATAAGGTGCAAAAGCACCAGCAGGAGCACAAGATTGGCTCTTCTGGTGTGTTAGCACTGTGCTGACCTCCAGTAAGCAACACCAATGCACCTGCTGGACAGGTAGCATAGTGACTCTGCCCCACCTTGACAATCTACCACTTCCTAACCATCCAGCTAAGCAGCAATGATGCTTGTGTTGCGAGGGTGGCTCCATCCCAACATACATGCCCATTACGGCTTGTGATCCTCTATATGTGGTTGGACTTCCCCTGCAATCAGCTCCAGCCAGCAAGAACAATGGTCAGGGATGATGAGCATTGTAGTCCCATCACAACTGGAGGACCACAGGCTCCCTATCCATGTATCCCAGAATGCTTTTCTGTGGAACAAATTTACACATTTAATTCCTAGTGCTGAATAGCTAACCATTGAGTAATCAGGTGGCGATACATTTTGTGAACCTTTGATGCATGCAAGCCATCCCATCATGTTAGGAGAACGGAAGTCTGAAGAATAACAAACATCAGCCCAGTGGGGCATCTAGGAACGATCAACATACTCCCTATATCTTTAATCTGCTGCTCTTTGAAGACCCCACCTCCCCAACAACCATGCCTCATCCACTTCTTATTTACTCAATTGGCAATCTGAAAAATTCTACATAGACCCACATTCCCTTTAAAACAGAAACCAAAAAAAAAAAAAGGAGAGCAAGGAACCAACAGTATATGAAACAATAAATGCTGTACCTGCAATTGTATGTTTAATTCATAGAGCAAATTACCAGAGATTACTTGTGCAAGTAGCTACAGTGTCCTTAAAAATATTCTTTAACTGAGAAGTTTTCCGACCTTTGGAGGAAATGCTTGCTTCTAGCTATGAGTAGAAAGCGATTTCCTTCTTTCTCTGTTGTGTTAAGAATCTTTTCTTCTTATAAAGAAGGCACCACAGTGGTTTATAACTGCCATGAAAGCCTGACAGCCTTTTGAGGTTAAGCTACTCAGCAATTCAACTTTTACTACAGAAACTTTGAAATTCAAAAAAGAAAAAAAATAATGTAAGTTTTTGAAGGACATGTGTTGCTGTAGGTGATCCTCTTAATTAAAAGTGATTGCCTGCTAGGAAATCATGCTTTTAAAAGTTTCATGAATTTATTAGAACCCTGAAGGTATCTTTGTATGCATAGGACTTTACATGGCGTTTATGCAATTTTTTTTTTTGTTTCAGATCTGTTTAAAGCCTCACCAACACTCCCTGAGCAGGGAACAGCTCTGCTGGCGTTTGTATGTATTTTTGGCTAATTGAATTATGTGAAAATACATACTAATGAAGCTTTACTAGTGATGTTTGCCGAGGAGAGCATACGACTCATTTCTTCTAAATTAGGGGATCTCTCCCCTTCCTTCCCTCCTCCCTTTTTAGTAATGAATTAACATTTTTGATAGGCAGATTCCTGCCGAGTTTTGTGACACAGATGACAATTTGTTTTGAAGCATTACACAAGAAAAATTCTTGGGTATATATGTGTGCTGAATTTAAACACACATACGTAATGTATGCAAATATTTAAGCAACAAACAAATGAAGCATAATCTGACAAAGGTTAGTCATGATAGGCAGCAGGATCCTGTGCACGTTTACTCAGAAGTAAGTTCCACATAGTCCAATGTGACTAAGCATAGGAGGGCAACCTCAGGTGCAGTCCTGTGAACATACAGTGGTACCTCGGGTTACATACGCTTCAGGTTACAGACTCCACTAACCCAGAAATAGTACCTCGGGTTAAGAACTTTGCTTCAGGATGAGAACAGAAATCATGCTCTGGCGGTGCAGCGGCAGCAGGAGACCCCATTAGCTAAAGTGGTGCTTCAGGTTAAGAAAAGTTTCAGGTTAAGAATGGACCTCCGGAATGAATTAAGTACAGTGGTGCCTCAGGTTACATACACTTCAGGTTACATACGCTTCAGGTTACAGACTCCACTAACCCAGAAATAGTACCTCGGGTTAAGAACTTTGCTTCAGGATGAGAACAGAAATCATGTTCTGGCGGCGTGGCAGCAGGCAGGAGGCCCCATTAGCTAAAGTGGTGCTTCAGGTTAAGAACAGTTTCAGGTTAAGTACTGACCTCTGGAACGAATTAAGTACTTAACCTGAGGTACCACTGTACTTGGAAGGAAGACTCACTCAACAGAGTGAATATATATATTCATGTGGAGGCAAATCCCATATATATATGGGTCATGAACATCCTACTAAATTTATGGGGCACAGCATAGTCTTTTTTAATTGTTGCATTTAAATCCCACCTTTTTTCTCCAAGGAGCTCAAGGTGGTGTTCATGGTTCTCTCCCTCTTCATTTGATCCTCACAACAACCCTGTGAGGTAGGTTAGGCTGAGAGGCAGGGACTGGTCCATGGTCACCCAGTGTGCTTCATGATGGTGTGGGGATTTGAACCCTGGTCTCTCAGGTCCTCGTTCGATACTCTAACCAGTGTGCCACACTGGCTGGTGACTTAGCTCCATTCTAATCCAGTGAGGATTAGCAGCGACCCTAATTTATTATAGATTTATAATGCGCCACATCAAACCTCGCCATCTGAAACCCTGGAGACCCACTGCCAGCCAGTGATAGCAATACCGCATTAGCTGGGCCAGCGGTTTGATTCCTATGCTCCCAAGTTGCTTAGGTTGTAATTATTGATGTGGTGTGTTTTAAAACTACAACAGATTGTGGGCACAATTCAACAGAAGAAAAATCCCTCACTTGTGCCCAGTGGAAAAAAAATAGGATGAGACTTTGGCATGACTATGTGGCATCCCATAAATTTAACCGGGATGTGCATACTGGTCCACCTAGCTCAGTATTGTCTACACTGGTTTTCATTGGCTCTCCAGGGGACTGTCCTAGCTGGAAATGTTGAGGATTGAACGTGGGACTTTTCTTCATGAAAAGTTCTCTACCATTGAGTCACAGAGTTTCAAAGCTTTGCATCAAACCATGTATCCTATGAGAAGGAAATCTGTCTTTTGATACTGCCAAACATGAAGGCAAGAATGGGGAACCTCCAGTCCATAGGCCAATCTTTGCCTGCCATGGGGTCCAATTTTATCCACAAGCCATCTCCCCAAAACCATGCCTACCTGGGTGATGTCAGCTGATGGGTGTTGGGTGGGGTTCAATCCTCCTGGATGATGCTTTGCCATGGTGTTCCCTGTAGAGAACTTGCTAGAGAAGCAGTTGTTGTTGTTTAGTCGTTTAGTTGTGTCCGACTCTTCGCGACCCCATGGACCAGAGCACGCCAGGCACTTCTGTCTTCCACTGTCTCCCACAGTTTGGTCAGACTCATGTTTGTAGCTTCGAGAACACTGTCCAACCATCTTGTCCTCTGTCGTCCCCTTCTCCTTGTGCCCTACATCTTTCCCAGCATCAGGGTCTTTTCCAGGGAGTCTTCTCTTCTCATGAGGTGGCCAAAGTATTGGAACCTCAGCTTCATGATCTGTCCTTCCAGTGAGCAGTCAGGGCTAATTTCCTTAAGAATGGATGCGTTTGATCTTCTTGCAGTCCATGGGATTCTCAAGGGTCTCCTCCAGCACCATAATTCAAAAGCATCAAATCTTCGGCGATCAGCCTTCTTTATGGTCCAGCAGACCCTGCAGAGAAGCAGACCCTGTAGTAAAGAGGACTGAACTCTCCACACATCAGCTGCACTAAGCAAGCAGACCTCTCCCCATACTCTGCAGGTTGATGTTGACAAATGAGTCAGGTGGATGGGCCTGCTGTCCCGCCCACTTGTCAGTCACATGGTGACATCTTGACATACAGTATAAGGATCTCACCAGCTGAGCCAAAAGGTTTCTCCACTCCTGCATTGAAGAGTTGAGTGAAAACTGGCCACTAAGAGGATATAGACTCAAACTGCAGAGAGCTAACATTCAGCCTGGCTCAACAACCTTCCAGCTGATCTTTAATCTTCCTGTTGATTCAGATCTGACTTTTATCAGGTCACATACCCAGAATCAGGACTTGATAGCTGCAGGAAAGCTTGTGTAGGCTCACGGCCTCTTTGAGTCTGAGGTCACCCCACTGCCAAGCACATACTACTGCAAATGTTTACATGCCACAGCAGTCCCCGCAGCATGCCAGACTGCCAATCAGCCACCATTGCAGAGATTCAGATAGTAAGGTTGTCAAGTAGTTGGAAATGGTCCTAAGAAAGATAGAAATAGAAAAGATAGAAGGCAGCCACTTCTGCCCTCACCCAGGTTTGCATAACATTGGCAGGTGCTGATTTCTATGTATAGGTGCCAAATACTATCATTTAAATAGGGTTCATTTACATTTGTGAATACTAGGGTGTTATACAAAGGGGTATCACTAGCTAGTTACACCAAAAATAAAATACAATTTTACTACAACAAACACCCATCACACAAAGCAATCAAATAAAACACATTTCAAAACCATTCAAACCACAGAGCCACTAACTGACCCAAACTTAAACGTTTGGACGAATAAACAGGTTTCAGCAATACAGTGGTACCTCGGGTTAATTACTTAATTCGTTCTGGAGGTCCATACGTAACCTGAAACTGTTCTTAACCTGAAGCACCACTTTAGCTAATGGGGCCTCCTGCTGCTGCTGTGCCGCTGGAGCACAATTTCTGTTCTCATCCTGAAGCAAAGTTCTTAACCTGAAGCACTATTTCTGGGTTAGCAGAGTCTGTAACCTGAAGCGTATGTAACCTGAAGCGTATGTAACCCAAGGCACCACTGTATACTGAATACATTGTATAATGCAATGCATTGACTACAATACATGCAATGCATTCCCTAGTGGGAAGCAGTACTGTGACCAGTCGGCTGTCCATGTGCAACCTCCTGGTGTGCAATTTTAAGGTTCCTGCTCTCCCTTCTTATAGTTATTTATCTTTAAACCAGACCTGGACCAGACAGTCCTTCAAACGGGGGGCTGTTCTCTGCAATGTGAGGTGCCAATGGATTTTAAAAGCCTGGGAACAATAAATGGTATTCATAACCAAGGGGCCACCTCCAAAATGGCCCTGTCACCCACCCACAACACTTGACTTTACATGGGCATGTGGAGCAGGGCCTCTGAAGGTGATCTTAGCATTTGGGTAGGTATATATGTGGGAGAAGGTGCTATTTTGGGTAGTCCAAGTGGCAAGCTTTTCCCATGACATGTGACTTGAAGCAGAGAGGAGATATTAACCAGTCCCCGTTGTTCATTATCTGAGAAAACTTTCAATGACTGCAAAATGCTTATGCTTTAGCATAAAGACAATAAAGATATTCTTATTCTATTCTTTTTCTGTCCCCACAGCAAGGAACAGCTCTCTTAAAAGCCACCCAGCAAATGCTCCACAAAGTCAAAATTTGAAACGAGGCCCCACCTCTGTTTGGCCAGAGTCCAGATGCTACATTCAAGGATTAAGCAGTGGAACGATTCAACAAGAGCATCTCCTTGAACGAGGCGAGAAGTGTCCAAAGGATGACAAGCACATTGTCATGCATTGCGCAAACACCATGTTAAAGGAAACCTTGAAATCAAAACAAAGATTCACTTCTCGTCAACAGGAGATTGCTTAACCTTTGTTATTGTTCAGCTTGTCATATCTATGCCATATCGGAGTATCCACTCGCTACCATCTTGTAGCCTGCACTGCAAGTCAAGGCTAACTCAGTGACAGGCTTCCCTGGCATAGCTACATATTCAGAAACTCTCACGTGCTGTTTCAGTGCCCCCCACCCTTCTCAGGGTCTCAATGCCTGGCCTCCCTACCAAATGCTAAGAAACCTCGTTGAGATGCAGGCAATGTCTCCAAGCTCCCATTATGTGTTTTCAGCTCCGAGCTCTGAAAAAGTATTGATAAGGGGCAGCAAATGAAAGAGAGAAGTCACAAGATGCTGGAGAGGGTTAACTCTGCCTGTGAGTCTTCATTATTAGTCAGTTTAAAACAACACAACCCATTTCGGAGAGGCACAATTGAGGGTTTCAACCTTCGTGTTGATCCTTGATTGTTTTGATCACTTCTTTTTTCTTCAGTGGGAGAGCAAGAGAGAGAGAAAGATTATGTCTTTTATTTCTGCAGAACTCCAATAATTCACATTTGCTCAGGTTCTCTAGTCTCACCAAAATGGTCAGACTATGGTTACAATCACAGCTATTGTAACATTTCACCCTGAATTATATATTTGTGGAGGGAGGCAGCAGGCTTTCTGGCCAAGCCGTTTCCACACTGTCAAGCGTTCCCCTTTATCAAAACAGAGAAAATGTCTGTTTTAATAAAGGGGGATCTCTTGACAATATGGTAAATGGCAATCTAGCAAAACAAAACAATAGTACTCAGAAAGCGCACTGGATTCTTGACAGCCCTTTCTATAACTAGGCGCATGTTTGCTATTAATCCCTAAGAAGTCAGCTTTGGCTCTCTGTTCCTAAAAGTCCTAAAACTGAGGTCACATCCATTCAAAGCACAATGATCCCACTTTAAACAGCCATAGCTTTCTCCCACAGAATGCTGGCAATAGTAGTTTCTAAAAAGTGCTGAGTGTTGTTAGGAGACACTGATTCCCCTCAGCAGAACTTCACCCTGTCACCTCAGAGTTTGCAGCTACTGTGTCTAAGATATTTTGCTGGGGCACTCCATCTTCCAAAGAGCACCCTGCCTCGCTAGGTGGTCAGAAGACAGGCCTTCTGGGTGCTACCTCTCTTTCTCAATTTTTGCAGAATAGCAGCTATTCCTGCCGATTCATAGAGTTAAAGAACCCACATTTGAGTATTATGGGTTCCCAAGGAACACTGGTGTAACGCTGACATATTCATGGCAAATACATACTGTACTTTTCCATGTATAACACCCCGCTGTGTATAAGACGCCCCCTATTTTGGGGGACTAAAAATTAAGAAAATGGGGGGAGATTGACCAGAGTTGCTGAGCTTTTTTGAGGGGAGGGGAATCGTTCACCCGCCTGGCCAACACTGCCAATAGCACACGTACCAGAAGCCAAAAATCGCCTGCCCAATTGCCAATCAACAGCACCCCTCGCCGCAGCTACCAATCACCAGAAAAATTGCCGCTGACAATATCCTACTCACGGCAGCAACCAATCACCTGTCCCCACTCTGAACTACCCATGTATAAGACAACCCCAATTTTTGACATTATTTTAATGGAAGAAAACATAGCCTTACACATGGAAAAGTACGGTAAATCATAGAACTGCACCCAATATGCTTAGGAGTGCTGTAAAACAGGGATCCATAAAACAAGGGCAATCCTAGGTATATCTATTCAGAAGTAAGTCCCACTAAGCCAAATGGGCTTTCTTTCCATGTACAAGGGTACAGGATTACAGCCTTAAGTGTCATTTCTGAAGATGCAGGTAATTTGAATCCATATAACCTCAAACAGGTGTGTGCCCCCCCCTTTTGTTGTTTAATTAGCAAAGCTGGAAGATAAAGCAAATGATGCTAGTGAGATTTGTCACTCTGCCTGGAACATAACTGGTCTGCTCTTCAGATCTCCTCCAGTTGAAATGCCCACTAAAACCTTCTGAAATAATGCATGATGTAGCCAGTAGATGTCAGTAAGTGATAATGAAAAACGGATTACATTAAACTCAGCCAAAGTATTGCCACAAGTTTCATTTCAAGTATGTACTGCCTGGCTGCAAACCAGTAACCATAACTCTGTGGCACTTTCTGAAGGGGCCAAAATGTCCAAAATGTTTCTTTTCTACATTAATAGACGTGGAACTTTTTTTAAAAAAAAAATCTGTGTTTGCCTGAAATACACAATTTCCCAGATTCTGTCAGCAATGACTGTGGTGAACAGTTCCGCAAGGAAGAAGACGTGGTATCTGACAAAATTGTATTTCTAACGTGTCCATTTTTCAATCCTCCCTCCAAGCATCTGAATGTCTGAATAATCCACATTGGTGCCATCGAGGCTCAACTCCAGCCTTGAGGGAGCAAAAGTGTGTGGACCCCTCCTGTGTCAGAGAGCTTTGATGGTCTTACCTGGTAACAGTGGGCAGCCTCTGAGCAGTGTCAGGTCACCCAGTATAGCAGCCATTTTGTAAGCTCTATATGGCTTGCTCTATATGAAGGCTGCATGGTAAATGCACTGATTGTGTTGACCGCTTGGATGTTTTCATGCCCAGTGCGAATGTCAGAGGCAGTTGGGACACATGGCAAATGCACTAGGTAAAATAAACAAGGTCTGGTGCACACCACAATCTGAATTATGGGTGTTACTGTTTATCCATGGATTATGGGAAGGGTGATAGTTTGCATGCAGACTGCTCATGACTGAGTCACTATCATTTCCAATTAAAAGGTTCAGGTAGCAGGCAACAGGGCAGCTTGGGACCCTAGAGAGCCACGGCTAGTCAGAGGAGACAATATTGGGTTAGATGGACAAGTAGTTTCACCTGGTCATCTTCTTGTGGATAAACATCCTTTGTCCAGTATACCTGAAGGAGCGTCTCCACCCCCATCATTCTGCCCGGGCGCTGAGGTCCAGCGCCGAGGGCCTTCTGGCGGTTCCCTCATTGCGAGAAGCAAAGCTACAGGGAACCAGGCAGAGGGCCTTCTGGGTAGTGGCGCCCGCCCTGTGGAATGCCCTTCCAGCAGATGACAAAGCGATAAACAACTACCTGACATTCAGAAGACATCTTAAGGCAGCCCTGTTCAGGGAAGTTTTTAACATGTGATATTTTACTGTATTTTTGGTTTTTATGGAAGCCGCCCAGAGTGGCTGGGGAGGCCCAGCCAGATGGGCGGGGTATAAATAATAAATTATTATTATTATTATTATTATTATTAAAGTAGACTGTGTGGTTCTGAGTTCTACAATCACTGCAACACCACAAGCTTCCAGTTTTGCTTTGTTTTTAAATACCCCAAAATTTGCACTATAGTGAGCAAATTGGGACCAAACCTATTAAACAGATATTGCTTTCACAAAGTACATGACTGAAGGATATGGGCAAATTGTAATATGCTGTTCCTGAATGTGCTCACTGAGAAGTAAGGTCACTTCCAGATAGGGGTGGGTGAATCTGTCAATTTTGGTTTCTCTCAGTCTTTCATTTTTCCAGTCTTCAGTTCACTTCTGCTTATCTCCGTGTCAGTTTGTGACTTTTCTATTTTTTTAAATCCATCAGCATTTTAGTGTATGCTTTTCCTGATGACCTCCTGTGTTGTGGGTGGGTTGGATTGGTTAGCCACAACACCCGATTTGGTAGGTCCCTTGATGTTGGGTTCAATCTGGCCAATGGGACACAGTCTAAACGGATCGAGGGACCTATATATACCCATGCACGTGACCCAGAGCTTCCTCTTTTGGATCGTGCATTCGGAACACCTGCCCTCCTCTCCCTAATTTTAGGGCATTGTGCAATTGACCTTGCTATGCCGTCGTGTGTCGTCTGTCTTTGGGACAGGGGCACAGCAGGAATTTCCCCACTTGGCTAATTGGCTGTGGTCATTTGGGTTTCGCCTGCCATGTAAGGTTGCAGATAGGGATGGGAGAGCAGTCTCGCCATCCCTATGTGAAGGGTACTCCATTAAAGGAATCCAGGGGCTCAACTGGTATGGTTAACCCCCGAGAGGGGGTTGTGCCCATGCCTGAGTCCAGGGGGGCATCTGGGTGGTGAACATAGTCTGTTCCTGGCTTTTCGGCTACCCAGGTGTTCACCCTTGGCTGACATATGCTGGTGCCCTGGGTCAGCGGTGCCTGCAAGGGTGCAGGGAGCTAGTCGAACCAGAGCCTATGCAACCACTCACCTTCTGTAATCAATAAAGTTGTGGCCTAAATTCTGCGAAAAACCAAAACTAAAATTTGAGTCAAGTGTGAATTTATGTAGGGGGGAGGTCTCTGGGTCTGAACATGCAATACCTATTTCCAGATAAACTCTTTGTTGAGTATTTATCCTAATCTGTTTGCACAATGTTCACGGGGAGGTTATACAACATCAATTGCTGTCTATGGTGCATTTCTTCTGCTTGGTTTGCAAGGCAGTTAGATAACATCAGGTCATGCAATTGTTAGCTTCACTTTCCAAGTCATTGACCTGTCACTTTCCTTACTGCAAACAATCCAATTGGGGGGCCAGAGCCTAAACTACCAGAATGCCATTGAAAAACACCTGCAAAGTATCAGGAGTCCAGAAGAGCACTAAGCTCCAGTGAGTTCAAAGGGACTCATTTGCTAGTACAAGCAATTGCAGCTTTACCTACTTTGGGGGTGAGGGGAGCGTGGAACGGCAAACCAATGAGGCAATGCAATCGCAATTAGCCATATGGATAACACACATACACACACACTCCATGTTAATTCCATTTCCTGCACCTAGAAGAAAGGAATGAAGAAGATGTTTCTTCTATAACACAGTTATTTTTCAGGATATATTACTGGGTTTTTGTTTCCAGCCACGTATTTCATAACTATTTCCAGCATCTCTTACCAGCTCATCCCCATGTCATGTGCCTTCTCCTTCTCCAAGCAGGAAATGGCCTCTGCCCCTCAGCGGGAAGACGGCTCACTCCATCCGGCTTCTCTTTCCACATGGAAAGCCCAGCACAGTTATAAGAATCCCATTCAAGAGAAAACAGTTCTCTCTCTCTCTGTTGCTAATTCCTGTTTTTCTCATTCTCTCTTGTGATGTGTAAGTAGGAAGTTCTCTCAGGGGACACTAGAACTGTGCTATACTCAGTTGTAAGTACAACAATTGTAAGTGCTACATAACTTTGATGGGTTGCCACCATCACATCTTGGCGTCAGCAACTTGGCTAGCAGTTCTGCTGGGGACCATCTTAGAAATCTTAACCTGTATCATATTTAAGATAATCTTGAAGGCTGAAAACATATGTTGTAGAGAAAGCAGATGAAAGGCCTGCCCAAATTGTTACTGTTGCTACCTGGCAATAGTAAATGCAGAACAGCCAATGGTAGCTATGGAGACTTCCTTCCTCTCAGGGCCTTCTCAAGACATTTTGCTGCCTGGGGCAAAGGACAAGATGGCGCCCCCTCAACACTCCAAATGCAGAAGCTGACTGGACTGGCAGCTGCATTTTACTTCAACACTAAGAACACTAAGCTCATTGATGGGGTATATGACAGGCCTCTGGCACACATAGCTCTGAATTCCAAGAGAGAGAAATGGTTGTGTGTGTACGTGCGTTTGTATTGGGATGGCTGCCACTGCTGCCCTCAATCATCTGCTGCCTAAGGTGACTGTCTCACTTTGCCTAATGGTAGGGCCGGCTGGGGTTGGGGGCATCAGAATGCAATCAAAGCCAGCAAATGCTTGGAACCCAGAAGCCTGAGACAAAACAGGGTCAATTATTTACCAAGGCTAGGTACAGAAAACAGCAACCGTTTCAGGTAAACAGAGACAGCTAGAGCCTATGAGTTTGTGGATAATGGTATCAAACAGAGGATGATGGTGATGGCAATGCCTATTCTTCTTCTGCGCAACACAGAGGTCACTTTCTTCACTCCCATCAAAGCATTTTTGCCGTTATTTTTGTTCTGAGATAGCTTGAGTTCCCAAGTCGAAAAGTGGCGCACTTATTCATTTGGCAGGCTTAAGGAACAAAGAACCATCATCTGGTGATCAACAGGAAGAGGAGTGCTCTTGCTATTCTGATATCATCTGCCGGTGTTATTGTTGCTGCTGCTCCAAGTAATAGGATTCTGGAAGCAAGACCATAAATCTTCCATGCTTTGCATTGTCTCATGCTCAGTTGAAGGCCCTTGTTGCTGATTGAGTCATGCATTTTTCATTCGCCTGGCTAACTAACACGCCTCAAGTGAAACAGACAGAAAAGTGCTGAAACTCCACCTCATCTTCTCCTTTCCTTTCGCCTGTGAGCTACAAATAATAAAAAAGAGAGACTCTGTGCTCAGGAAGTGCCGTTGATTGAAAACGTTTTTTGGTGGGGTTTTTTAAGTTCAAGAATAATTTTGGTTCAAGAATAATTTCCCTTTTCAGAAAATGGAAAGGTGTTGAGTGCTCTCGACTGGAGGGGGCGGCTCATGTGGAGAAGCCTCTGGGGCTGTTGAAATAAATGAGGCAAAGTCAAGTAGCAAAACTACATGCTTGAGTTAAGTCCTTAGCTGTTAGCCCTGGCTGGCATTAAGTCTCTTGTAGTCTTCTAAAGCTGGACGCGGGTGGCGCTGTGGGTTAAACCACAGAGCCTAGGACTTGCCAATCAGAAGATCGGCGGTTCGAATCCCCGCAACTGGGTGAGTTCCCATTGCTCAGTCCCTGCTCCTGCCAACCTAGAAGTTCAAAAGCACGTCAAAGTGCAAGTAGATAAATAGGTACTACTCCAGCGGGAAGGTAAACGGCTTTTCCGTGTACTGCTCTGGTTCACCAGAAGCGGTTTAGTCATGCTGGCCACATGACCCGGAAGCTGTATGCCGGCTCCCTTGGCCAATAAAGCGAGATGAGCGCCGCAACCCCAGAGTCGGTCACGACCAGACCTAATGGTCAGGGGTCCCTTTACCTTTACTTTATTCTTCTAAAGCAGGTAAGGGCAACTTGAGGCAACTCCAGTTGTCGCTAGACTTCCACTTCCATCAGCCCCAGCCAGCATGGCCAATGGTCAGGGATGATGGGAGATGTAGTCTAGCAGCATGTGGAGGGCCACGCATTAGTCACCCCGTTCAAAATAAAGCCTGCTAAACTGCTACAAAACCCCTAGTGTGCCCCATTCTTGTTGCCGGCATCCGTCTGTTTTGGGAGACAATGGATGAGTGTTTCTTTGGGAGTGAAGTCAAACTGTTGGTATGTTGCAGAGCCTGCTGTGGCTGTAGAGACTGATATGGGAGAGACATGTTTTGTTGCAGCTGAGGCATATGATGTCATTCGGTTGTGCTGCTGCAGATGCACCATGGGGTTTCTTCTCTTTCCTCCATTCTTGTTTTCCTATGTATTCAGTCAGGTGTTGAAGGGTATAGATTAGCGGTCAGCACCTTGTTTCCTCTCATATGATTCCCTAGCATTCTGAGGCTTACTGCCTCTGACAGTGGAGGGAGGACATAGCCATCTTGGCTGGTACCAATGCATAGCTTTAGCCTCCCCGAATTTCACTTAATCCAGGCTGGTGGCCATCCCTGCCTCTCGTGGAAGCAAATTCCAGAGTTTCGCCATGAGCTGAAAGATGAAGTGCCTCCTTGTGTCCTGAATCAGCTTCAATGAATAGCCACTGTCAGGAGCTCAGCCTACACTTGAGTAGGACCCTGGCAGAGACACATGCCCAACTGGCATGTTCTCTCCCTCCTAGTCAATCGTTCAGGAGCTTCAAAAGCTTTCTTCAGCCCGAACATCACAGCGACCGATGCCAACCGACACCAGCACACTTAGGGATCTGCAGAGTTTGCGCAGTTCATGCGTAACAGACCTCAGAAACTCAGCATTTTGGCTAATCTACTTTATTTACGTATAAACACACACAGAGCACTGCAACATGGCTCCCTCTCTCTCTAGCATCAGACAGCAAAGAGAAAAAGAACAAAGGACAATAGTCCCACTTCACTGAACACAGTAACACAAACATCCTGTTTCCATCACTTCCCACTCTGTGGAGTCAAAACATATCATGTCATGTGAAAGACAACAATCCTATGACTGCAATCATAGAGCAGGAATTCTAACAGCCATGGGTTCTAGTAGCATAAGAGAGGGAGTAAAAACTCACCCTCCACATCATGCACAACATGAAGAAAGGGTGCAGCATTTGATACTTCCCGTTTAGAGAAAGAGGTTATATGACAAATATAAAATTATGGACAGCATGGAGAAAGTGGATAGAGAAATGTGTTTCTGCCTCATAGGGCTAGAACTCACGAACATCCAATGAAACTGAATGCTAGAAGATTCAGGGCATGTAAAATTAATTATTTCTTCATGTAGTTCATAGTTAAGCTACTTCCACAGGAAGCAGTGACATTCAGCAACTTGGGTGGCTTTGAAAGAGGATTGGACAAATTCATAGCTACCAATGGGTACCAGTAGCAACAATGGCTATTCTCTGCTTTCACAGTCGGAGGCTCTAGTACTTCTGAACACCAGTTGCTAGAAACCTCAAGAGGGGAGAGTGCTCTCATGCTCGGTGTCAGGGACGGGCTGGAGGAAGAGTAGTGGTGGGAGGCACCAGCCGGGGAACCCCCAAGGGAAACCCCAGAGGAGGAAGACTCAGAGCCAGGGGATTGGTGGTGGAACCCTGAGGAGAGGTCAGAGAGAGAAGATTGGGAGGAGGGACTGGATGCTGAAGGGGCAACAGGGTTTAGTGAGCAGAAAGAGCCTGTGACAGGGAGCAGTTCAGACTCCAAGGCTGAAACAGAGGAGGGGGACTGAGAGACTGCTGAAGAATCCAGGGAGTCTTCCTCTCCTGCTGCAACAAGCTCCCCTCCGCCTTGGTTTCCAAGAATGGGCAGAATAATGAGGAGAGCTGAACAAAGGCCAGAGGTGCACAGACTCAGTGTGAGACTGCTTAGGAAACATCCTGGAGAGAAGAAGCCTTAGAAGGGGTGGAAGGCAGAAGGGGTTGACCTTCAGTCCTGGCAACTGCTCCATAGGGGCAAGACCAGGGCTATTTTTCTAGAAAAAGAGGTGTTCTCTTATAAAGGCAATGGCACCCACCTGAGAGGTACCGGAAGTGAGTTCTGACGAGTTCCAACTAGGAAAAAAAGCCCCGGGGACGACCTACTGGAAGGAGTTGCTGGGTTGCATGCCATTTCCTAGAATAAAGAGTTAACTTTATTTGGACCTCTGATCCTTTTCTGCTGACCTCCCTCTGACTCCAGCCCTGACACTTGGGTCCTTGCTGGGTGTTTCCCACAGGGATATAGGCAGCCACTGTGAGGAGACCATTGGCTGGACTGGATGGGCCATCGACCTGATCCATCAGCCTCATCTTGCATTTTCATATTCTTACACTTCTTTTTCTTTCATGACTGCCCCTGCATTCCCTATTTATTATTTATTTATCCCTTCCGCTTAACATCCTGCCTCGTGCTTCAAAAGGCCTCGGGCCTGCAATGTCCTCCGTCACCTGCTTGAGTTTCAAGCTGCAGGATATACAGCTTGGCAAGCGCATAACCTGATGAGCCTTGTTCCTATTGAGATTTCCTCATCACTATTAATTTCTCCCCTGCTCCTGACAGATTTGGGAGCCACTTATTGAAATTCTTCCTTCTCCCGCCTTAGCGGAATCCAGCTCAGCCGCTGTCAAATCTGCCAACAGACGCAGCAATGCTGCCGTGATAAAATAGGTCCAATTCTCTCCCAATCTTACTTTCCTGGGGAAGAACAGAACTCATTAAATAATTATCAACTGTGACAAGAAAGTCGCCGGCCAAACACTTGCCGCTAATCTAGGCATGACAGCAGGACTATACCTTTCAAAGTGGTAATTAGCTAGATTAACAACAACATAAGTACCAGACAATGACATGGAAAGGACTGTCCCTAAAGGAGAGATTCATTATACATAGGGTTTAGTGTTTGCATGACTTATGAATGGTATTTTGCATCACACAACGGCACGCTGTCTTCTTCTTCTCCCCGCTCCATTTCGGCAAAGGAAGAAGGGAAGGAAGCATAGGTATAAATGAGGCTGAGCATCATAAGAAGAGACTCTGGTTCATCCGACCTATGGTGGGGACAAATGGCCATCGCTGATCACAGAAACACATACAGTCCCGTGCAAAAAAAAATGCACCGCTATTTCCAGAATTAGAATAATAGAATCATAGAGTTGGAATAGACCACAAGGGCCATCGAGTCCAACCCCCTGCCAAGCAGGAAACACCATCAGAGCACTCCTGACATATGGTTGTCAAGCCTCTGCTTAAAGACCTCCAAAGTAGGAGACTCCACCACACTCCTTGGCAGCAAATTCCACTCTCGAACAGCTCTTACTGTCAGGAAGTTCTTCCTAATGTTTAGGTGGAATCTTCTTTCTTGTAGTTTGGATCCATTGCTCCGTGTCCGCTTCTCTGGAGCAGGAGAAAACAACCTTTCTCCCTCCTCTATATGACATCCTTTTATATATTTGAACATGGCTATCATATCACCCCTTAACCTCCTCTTCTCCAGGCTAAACATGCCCAGCTCCCTTAGCCGTTCCTCATAAGGCATCGTTTCCAGACCTTTGACCATTTTGGTTGCCCTCCTCTGGACACGTTCCAGTTTGTCAGTGTCCTTCTTGAACTGTGGTGCCCAGAACTGGACACAGTACTCCAGGTGAGGTCTGACCAGAGCAGAATACAGTGGCACTATTACTTCCCTTGATCTAGATGCTATACTCCTATTGATGCAGCCCAGAATTGCATTGGCTTTTTTAGCTGCCCCGTCACACTGTTGGCTCATGTCAAGTTTGTGGTCAACCAAGACTCCTAGATCCTTTTCACATGTACTGCTCTCAAGCCAGGTGTCACCCATCTTGTATTTGTGCCTCTCATTTATTTATTTATTTTGCCCAAGTGCAATACTTTACATTTCTCCCTGTTAAAGTTCATCTTGTTTGTTTTGGCCCAGTTCTCTAATCTGTCAAGGTCGTTTTGAAGTGTGAGCCTGTCCTCTGGGGTGTTAGCCACCCCACCCAGTTTGGTGTCATCTGCAAATTTGATCAGGATGCCCTTGAGTCCATCATCCAAGTCGTTGATAAAGATGTTGAATAAGACCGGGCCCAAGACAGAACCCTGTGGCACCCCACTAGTCACTCTTCTCCAGGATGAAGAGGAACCATTGATGAGCACCCTTTGGGTTCGGTCAGTCAGCCAGTTACAAATCCACTGAGTGGTAGCATAGTCAAGACCGCATTTTACCAGCTTCTTTACAAGAATATCATGGGGCACCTTGTCAAATGCCTTGCTGAAATCAAGGTAGGCTACATCCACTGCGTTCTCTTCATCTATCAGGCTTGTAATTCTGTCAAAAAACGAGATCAGGTTAGTCTGACATGACTTATTTTTCAGAAATCCATGCTGACTATTGGTGATCACAGCATTCCTTTCTAGGTGCTCACAGACTGTTTGCTTAATGATCTGCTCCAGAATCTTCCCTGGTATTGATGTTAGACTGACTAGGCGATAATTATTTGGGTCCTCTCTTTTCCCCTTTTTGAAAATAGGGACAACATTTGCCCTCCTCCAGTCTGCCGGGACTTCGCCTGTTCTCCAGGAATTCTCAAAGATGACTGCCAGTGGTTCTGAGATCACATCTGCCAGTTCTTTTAATACTCTTGGATGCAGTTCACCTGGCCCTGGAGACTTGAATACATCTAAACTAGCCAAGTATTCTTGTACTATCTCCTTAGTTATTCTGGGCTGTGTTTCCTCTGCTGAATCATTTGCTCCAAATTCTTCAGGTCGAGCATTGTTTTCTTTATCGGAGAAGACTGAGGCAAAGAAGGCATTGAGGAGTTCAGCCCTTTCTGTGTCCCCTGTTTGCATTTCACCATCTTCTCCTCTGAGTGACCCCACTGTTTCTTTGTTCTTCCTTTTGCTACGGACATACCCATAAAGGCCTTTTTTGTTGCTTTTAACCTCTCTAGCAAGCCTGAGTTCATTCTGTGCTTTAGCTTTTCTGATTTTGTGTCTACATGTGCTGGCTATTTGTTTGAATTCCTCTTTGGTGGTTTCCCCCCTTTTCCATTTTTTGTACACATCTTTTTTTAATCTTAACTCAGTTAAAAGTTCTTTAGATAGCCACCCTGGCTTCTTTAGGCACCTTCCATGTTTCCGTCTCGTTGGTATTGCCTGAAGTTCTGCTTTTACTATCTCCCTCTTAACAAACTCCCAGCCATCATGAACTCCCTTTCCTTTTAGTATTACTGTCCATGGGATCTCACCCAGCACTTCCCTAAGTTTTATGAAGTCGGCTTTCTTAAAGTCAAGAAATTGAATCCTAGTATGCTTGGCTGCTCCTTTCCGCTGTATAGTAAACTTCAGAAGAGCATGATCACTCGCGCCTAATGATCCTTCCACTTCTACCCCACTAACCAGGTCATCAACATTGGTTAGGACCAGATCTAAAATGGCTGTTCCTCTTGTTGCTTCTCCCACTTTCTGGACAATGAAGTTGTCTGCAAGGCCAGTGAGGAATCTGTTTGACCTTATGCTCTTGGCTGAGTTTGACATCCAACAAATATCCGGGTAATTGAAGTCCCCCATTACTACTATCTCCCTTCCTTTTGCATGCTTGGCCATCTGTTCCAGGAAGGCATCATCTATGTCTTCCGTTTGGCTTGGGGATCTATGGTAAACTCCCACAATGAGGTCTCTGCTATTCTTTTCTCCCTTAATTTTGACCCAAATGCTCTCACTTTGGCTTTGAGGTTCTAAATCTTGGATCTCTTCACAGGTATACACATCCCTGACATATAACGCCACTCCTCCTCCTTTCTTGTCTGGTCTGTTTCTCTGAAATAGATTGTATCCCTCCATTATTACATTCCAATCGTGGGACTTATCCCACCAGGTTTCGGTGATGCCTATTATGTCATATTTAGTTTGCGGTACTAAGAGCTCAAGCTCATCTTGTTTATTTCCCATGCTTTGCGCATTAGTGTACAGACATTGAAGTCCATTAATCGTTCCCCCGTGTCTCTTATGTAAGGATTTTTTCCTCCCACCACTAGGCCTGCGTGCTGTTTGCTCCATTTGGTCTATGACATTTGGATGATCATCTTCATCAATTGATAGACTCCTACCTTCAGGTGCACTGTCGCCCTCCCCCCCCCCCCATTAGTCAGTTTAAAGCCCTCCTGATGAGGTTTCTGAGATTTTTGGCTAAAACATTCCTCCCAACCGTTGTGAGGTGCAGCCCATCGCTTGCCAGAAATCCATCTTCAAGAAACTGCAGTCCGTGATCTAAGAATCCAAACCGTTCCTGTTTACACCATTTGCGAAGCCAGCTGTTCACTTCCACTATTTTTCCCTCTCTCCCTGGGCCACGTCGTTCAACTGGGAGGACAGATGAGATGACAATTTGTGCATTTAATTGCTTCAACTTCCTGCCCAGAGCCTCGTAGTCTCTTGATCCTCTGGAGGCTATTGCTTGCAGTGGCATTGGTTCCCACGTGAACCAAGAGGAAGGGGTATTTGTCAGTGGGTTTTATGATTCCTTGCAGTCATTCAGTTACATCTTGGATCTTAGCCCCGGGGAGACAGCACACCTCCCGAGACATCTTGTCAGGCCCACAGATCACTGCTTCTGTTCCCCTCAGTAGGGAATCCCCTATCACCACTACATGCCTCCTCTTAGGTTTGGTTTGGGTTCTTCCATGAGCTGTCCATTCCAAGGTCGCCTGCGCATTCCCTGAGGACTGACTTTGCTGCTCGTCTTCATATACCTGATCGACTGTAATGAAGGAGAGATCCTCAAATGGAGTCTGTTCTTCGTCTTCCATGCTAGGGGAGAGGACTTCAAAGCAATTGTGTATTTCTAAACAATCAGAGCGAACCCTGGGCCTCCTACTTCTTTGAGTCACGTTTCTCCATATATCTGGCACCTGTGTTGGTGAACTAGCCTCCTTCTCAGGGGTGTCCCCTGTCTCCTCCTTGGTGGAGATGGTGTTCTCTGTTGCTTCCAAGAAGAGCTCCAGCTCTCTAATTCTTTGGAGCGTAGCTACACGTTCCTCCAGTTGCTGGACTTTGTCTTCTAAGAGGGCAATCAACATACAATTGTTGCAGGTAAAGCTGCCTGCAACCTTTGGCAAGATGGCAAACATTGCGCAGGAACCCCAGGCGACTGCAGCTGTTCCCTCACCCTCCATCTTGAAAACGTGTTGTTGGGGGTGACTACAGTGGTCCTCCATCTTAAAAAGCATGAAGACAGGACAAATAATCCCCCCAAAAAACCCAGGTCTCCCCCAACAAACGTTTGAGACTAGCTCCCCTAAATCTAAAAGATGGATCAAACTGCGTGCACCGCTGCCCTGCAAGCTCTGATAAGCTCCTCCCACAGCTAATCACCTTACTCAACAGAAACCCTGCCCCCTCTGACCTTTGTACAGGGAGAGCAGCTAATGAGCCACAAAGAAACACACACACAAGAAAACTCTTTTGCTCCTTCTTCAGCTGCTGCCCTGCAAGCTCTGATAAGCTCCTCCCACAGCTAATCACCTGACTCAACGGAAACCCTGCCCCCTCTGACCTTTGCACAGGGAGAGCAGCTAATCAGCCACAAAGAAACGCACACACAAGAAAACTCTTTTGCTCCTTCTTCAGCTGCTGCCCTGCAAGCTCTGAATTAATTAGCGCAGCAACAAGGGGTTAGACCAAAAACAATGCACCTCTAGAGAAAGCTGGCCAAAGTCCAGAAAAGTGAATGAAGCTATGGTGCTTATTGCCAGCTGAAGTCCCAGCATAATAATTCATATGGTATTTGTTTTCAGCTTGCAGAGGACAAATGTCTATATTATAGGGGTTTGTTTGTGTCCATTCCCTAATGACTCAAGTGGGGTTCGGGGTGGTGGGGTCCCCCATGAAATGAAGCTGAACTTTGACAATTCCAAAAAACTGCAAACACCAGAATGCCAGCTTGCCAGAATGTCAGAGTGCCAAAGCCAGTGTGGTGTAGTGGTTAAGAGCGGTGGACTCGTAATCTGGTGAACCGGGTTCGCGTCCCCACTCCTGCAAGGAACCAAATGTTTTAAAGTGTTTTTGTTGTTTATAATAGAAGAAGAGGTGTAGCTCATTGGTGCAGCATATCTTCTGCATGCAGAAGCTTCCAGATATGATTCCTGGCATCTCTATAGACCAAAAGTCTGCCTCCGTATAAGACAGCTTCCTATGTCCCTGTAGTGATTAAAATTTGCTAAGGCAATCAGGAATCAAGTAAAAGGGGTTTGGGAGCTGAATTTGGCTCGTGTGTCTCTGAGACCTGTCCCAATATATTTTGCTGCTTGAGGCAACAAAATGGCTCATCCGTTCAGTGATAAGTGGAATGGCAGATAAATCTTACTTCAACACTGGTGATGGAATAATGTTCTCTGTTTCTCCCGAGGGCAGCACACTAGCCTAGCAGTTGCAAGGCAGGTGTTACCTGTAGGGCCAACAGCTTTAACCAAGGTAAAATTTTGGTGGCCCAGGAGGAACAGTTAGGGGATTGCCACTGCTGCCCCCAGCATTTGACATCTGAGATAGCTGCCTCAGATAGGGCTGGTCTAGAGGTCTATCTGCACGTTACATGTAAATAGTCATGTCTACTTATAATATGGTTACCAGATTTTTTTTCAGTGAATCCAGGGACACTTTGTATGTGTGTGTTTTGAATCTGAGTAGCAACAGTGAGTCAGTAGTGAGGATGGTGAGGCAAAAGACCCAGGGCCCAAGCACACACGCATATTGTATAAAGGTGCAAAGCCCTTCTTTCACACCCTGTGAAACATAAATGCACAGTTTTTTTAAAAAACTGGGCAACAGTGTGCCACCTACCTGTGACTCTCAAACCTTCCCTGATCTCCTTCCCCCTTCCCCCTTTGTTTTGACAGATCAGGGGAGGCTCGGGAGTCACGGACGGGCAGCCGTTGCTCAGTTTTTTAAAAAACTCTGCGCATTTATGTTTCACTGGGTGTGAAAGAAGGGCTTTGCACCTTGCCTGGCAGAGAAACCGCACACCTTGCGCCCCACCTGGGCAACGCCCACGACTCCTGAACCTCCCCCGATCTGTCAAAACAAAGGGGGAAGGAGGCAGGAGATCTGTACCACCAGACATCCCCGGTTCACCTTCGGCAGTGGCAGCGGCAGTGAGCAGCAAGCAGCTCCTGAAGCCATCCGGAGCCAACTGCGCTACCAGACTAGCTCCAGGCTGCTGAGGCTGCCGCTGTCACCTTTCCCGGGGACAGATTTGCAAATCTGGGGACATTCTGGGGACGGAATTTGTTTGGGGACAGATTTGCCAATCCGGGGACTGTCCCTGGGAACCAGGGACGTCTGGTAACCCTAACTTATAACCCCAGCTCAAATGATGAAATCCCCTTGAGCCCTGCCTCCCTCCCTCCTCCCCCCCACCTCCCAGGATCCGAGCAATACCTCTGACATCACTCAGGCTATTCACAAAATGAAAATGAAGCGCTGCATAAATATTTGCCTAACTGGAAGAAGCCAGGGGAGTGGGTTGTTTGGAGTGTTTGCGCAAATCCAAGTGGAGATGGATGAGCCGGCGAGATGGCCAAAAGATGTATACAGTTTATCGCACAGCCCTGTTATTTATCACATGATAATCGCAAGCAAATATTTGGTATGGGGATATAGATGCACACATGCACACAGATCCGGATGGAGCCAAAGTTTTCCTGGCGCGCGGAGTCCTCGCCGCCTGCGCTGCAAATTGTGAGTCTGCGGCTGCACTTGTTCCAGAATTGCTTCTCAGCTGCCAGCCCACTGAAGCGCCTCCGGCTTCGGCCTCATCCTTTGTTTGCTTGCCCATTAAAGTTCTTATCCCGCACTCCGTTTTGGCAGAAGATCCCATCATCTCTGCCTTGTGCTGGCCTAGGCCTTTCTCCTGCCTCGCTTTCTATTAACCTGCAGCAACAATGGCCAGGAGTAAACTGGAGCAGCTGGTTACAGATTCCCACTATCTGACTGTGAAACAGCTGCTTTGCAGAAGGACCACACTGCAAAATGTATACTGTGGAGCTGGGTCATATTTTAAGCCAACAGAGAACAAGAGAATGAAGAGAATGCTCCTTGTGCCTATTTGATGGCTGGGGCAGGGGGAGGAAAATCTGAGTTGCATACATCACTCTTCCTGGGTGCCATGCCCAAGCATCGCCTTCCAGGTATGGCCTTGGCATTATATCATGCCATTATCTGTCTCTGCACCAGCGTCCATTGGCCCTCTTTCATCAGTCCGTGCAAAAAAAAAAAAAAAAAATGCTTTCTGGATTTTCAGTCAAAATTAATATTTGTCACTTGGCTATTTTTGGCAAGGCATTTAATAGAAATGGCAAGCACGGGAACCGGATTTGAGCCTGTGAACATTTACACTCAAATAACTTCATTTAGATGAGTGGGAGCAAAATGAGACAGATTCGGAGCACTGTGGCTGCTCTTGTATCTTTGAAATGTTTCAGCACAACCTTCCTCTTTCATCCCTTAAGAATTATGCCCCATCTTGCCAGCACATTTTACGTTCCAGAGTGCCCAATAGGCAATGGAACTGGAGCGTACAAGGAAGGACTAGCTGATCAAAACTAGCCTTAAATAAATAATAAAATCAATAGAAGTGCAGCTCTGATGAAAACCTCTGGCTGAATGCAGAGGAGTGGTGAATGTACAGGCTGTGGAACCCGCAAGGGAAGAAGGCTCAGAGCCAGGGGGTTGGTGGTGAGACAACAATGAGAGGTCAGATGGAGAAGAGGTAGAAGATTGGGAGGAGGAGGTGGTGTCGGAAGCTGAAGAGGTAACAGAGCTTAGTGAGAAGGAAGAGTCTGTGACAGAGAGAAGTCCAGAAACAGAGGCAGAAGTGGAAGCAGGAGGGAGGTGAAGAAGCAGAGATGAGCCAGGCTGCTGAAGAAGACAGGGGGTCTCCCTCTCCTGCTGTGACCAGCTCCCATCCCCCTGGTCTCCCAGAATCCGAAGAAGTACTAAGGTAAAGGTAAAGGGACCCCTGACCGTTAGGTCCAGTCGTGAATGATTCTGGGGTTGCTGCGCTCATCTCGCTTTACCGGCCAAGGGAGCCAGTGTGCAGCTTCCGGGTCATGTGGCCAGCATGATTAAGCTGCTTCTGGCAAACCAGAGCAGCGCACGGAAATGCTGTTTACCTTCCCGCCAGAGTAGTACCTATTTATTTACTTGCACTTTGACGTGCTTTCGAACTGCTAGGTTGGCAGAAGCAGGGACCGAGCAACGGGAGCTCACCCCGTTGCAGGGATTCGAACCGCCGACCTTCTGATCGGCAAGCCCTAGGCTCTGTGGTTTAGACCACAGCGCCACCCGCATCCTGAAGAGGTACTAAGAGGGCAGAACAAAGACAGACAAGTCAGAGAACCTGGATGAGGAACTTTAGAGAGCAGTGGGAAAGCGAGAACCTTCAGTCCTCACAACTGCCTCATTGGGGCAAGACCTACTGGGAAGAGTTGCTGTGTTCATTAGGCCTGTCCTTCTAGGTTGTCTTGTTGCTTTGAATAAAGAACTAACCTCGCTGAAGCCATTTGAGTTCATGCTGACCTGCTCCAGGCACCCTATCCTGACAAGGGTCCCTGTGTAGGAATTTGCAAGCCAGTGAAGAAGAGATCACTTGAGATTCCATTAAATCCCTTCAAACCAGTTTGGCAGTGCTTCTTTATCCTGTATATTGGCATCGCTCAAAACAGAAAGGTAAAATAAATGGGTGCCTTCCCCTTTTCTGCAAATGCAAAAGAAAAGGAAAAGAATATTTCTCGATTTCCTTCCTCAGTAACATTACTTAAAACCATTACTTACAATTAAAATCTTTAATTAAAATCCTTTCACCAGTTGGGATTCAACTAATGAGTCCTGTCAGTGGAAGCTCAGCAGAAGGACTTCCACTTGCACAATGGGGGTTCTTCCCCCCTCCTCCCCCCATGTGCCCCCAAAATTTGCTCAGTGGGGTTCAAGAGAAACCCCAGATCAGCATGCAGAGGAGGAGAGGAGATTATTCCATCTGGCAAGCTGAAATGCTTGCCCTGACAAAACAATTGCCTTGCACAATAATTGCCTTGCCATAATGCTGAATTCTTTGCATACCCTTTGTGTACATTTCAGGCTATTGTTTCCAAATGTATGAGTATGGAGTTTCCACTGAAATTATGGAGTTAGTAGCACATTTCTTCCAAAATTGATTTTGCTTACTCACAGGATGACTTCATGCCAAGCAAGTATTTGTTTAAAACTGTATTTAGTCCTCCTAGAAATGAATTATAGAAATAAAAGGCTGGAAGCCTTTCAGTTCACATTTAAAGGCAAACCTACCAAACAACGCACTTTTCAAAACAATGCAAGAACTGAAATTTGCTCTTCTCTAAATTTTGCACTGTGGTTGTTCTGTCTAGTAATGTGTACAAAAGTGCATATACTAGGGTAAAGTGAGCATAAAAACACACGTATTAATGAAAACAGCATAGACAAATAATTTATATCTCTGAAATTTGCTCTGCACATATGTGTATATTAGGTAAAATTGCATACAAACAGGTATATTGCAAGAAATTCACACTAAAATGCTGGCGAATTTTCATGAGGATTTTAAAAAACATAATTATAATTACAGATAGGTAGCCGTGTTGGTCTGCCATAGTCAAAATAAAAAAATTCCTTCCAGTAGCACCTTAAAGACCAACTAAGTTAGTTCTTGGTATGAGCTTTCGTGTGCATGCAGACTTCTTCAGATACACTGAAACAGAAGTTGCCAGATTCTTCTATATAGTGAGAAGGTGGGGAGGGGTATTACTCAGAAAGGTGGTGGGAATGGGTGATTGGCAGATAGCTGAGCTGTTGACGACTCTTAACGACTGCAATGGGTCTTACAGGAAAAGGTGCTACTGGAAGGAATTTTTTTATAATTATAATTGTAACCAGAATGTGTGCTGAAATTGATCAGGAATGTCCTTCAAAGCTGCAAGGATGCTGTTTGCCCAAAGTTGGAAAGATGACAAGGTCCCCACCAGAGTGGACTGGCAGACTAAATTATTGAACTATGCAGAGATGACAAGAATGATTGGGAAAATCAGAAACCAGAAGGATCAAAACTTCAACAAAGAATGGGAGAATGTTATGTTATATTATATTTGACTGACCACTGTAAACACTTGAACTCTTCGGCAGGTCTTAAATAACTCTTGTAACGTTACAGAGACTTTGGATATAATGGAGGACTGAAAAATTAGGAGGGTTTATAGTATGCAGTTGAAAAGGTTAACTGAAAAACCCACAGAAGTGAGGAGGGAAGTCTAGAAATTCGGAAGAATCTTGTGCAATTTTTATTATTTGTGATTTTGTGTGTGAATGAATTTGTAAAATCAAATAAAAATCAGAGACAGAGACAGAGACAGAGAAGGGTTTTTTCTCTCATTTTCACAATGCTAGAATTCCTGGACATCCAATGAAGCTGAATGCTAGAAGGTCCATGCTGGTAGGAATCTCCTGAATACCATTTGCTAGGAACCACAGAGGGCTCTTGTGCTTAGCTCCTGCTGGAGGGTTTCCCACAAGGGCTGGATCTAGATACATCTATCTACGGGATAGTATCTATGGGACCGCCTCTCCTGGTATGCCCCGCAGAGGACCTTAAGGTCCATGAATAACCATAGTTCAGAGGTCCCAGACCCTAAGGAAGTCAGACTATCCTCCACCAGGGCCAGGGCCTTTTCAGTGATGGCTCCGACCTGGTGGAATGCTCTGTCCCATGAGACTAGGGCCCTTCAGAGTCTAATCTCCTTCCATCGGGCCTGTAAGACAGAGCTATTCCGCCTGGCCTTTAATTTGAATTCAGCCTGATCTTTTATTTCCCTTCCCTTCCTTCCCCCTCTGATCACCCGCTCTGAGACCCCACAGCTAATTCTCCCCTGGCCTCCTCACTGGCCCAAGTAGGACCAATTCAGCCAGCTAGGGATTATCTAATTAATTTTTGAATTTTATTGTTATTCATGTTTTTATACTGTATTTTATGCTGCTTTTATAATTAAGTGTTTTAAAGTGTTTTAAATTTGTTGTTAGCCTCCCTGAGCCCAGTTTTTGAACCGGGAAGGGTGGGGTATAAATTAATTTTAATTTTAATTTTAATTTTAATTTTTATCAAAAATGTGATTCAGTTAAACACATTGTAAACTTCACAAGGGGAAATCCCATTGGCGAAAGTAGGGACTCCACAGCACCATCTGGTGTCACAGTGTTATGATGCATATAAAGCACTTATTCTTGACTAATGTAGCCGAGTCCAAGATTGGCCACTGTGAGAAGAAGAAGTTGGACTAGATGAGCCATTGGCCTGATCCAGCAGGCTCTTCTCATTTGCTTGTGTGCAACATATCTTGTGAACCGCCCTGAGATCCTGTGATGAAGGGCAGTATTATTGTTGTTGATGTTGTTTAGTCATTTAGTCATGTCCGACTCTTCGTGACCCCATGGACCAGAGCACACTAGGCACTCCTGTCTTCCACTGCCTCCCACAGTTTGGTCAGACTCATGCTGGTAGCTTCGAGAACACTGTCCAACCATCTCGTCCTCTGTTGTCCCCTTCTCCTTGTGCCCTCAATCTTTCCCAGCATCAGGGTCTTTTCCAGGGAGTCTTCTCTTCTCATGTGCCAAAGTATTGAAGCCTCGGCTTTACGATCTGTCCTTCCAGTGAGCACTCAGGGCTGATTTCCTTAAGAATGGATAGGTTTGATCTTCTTGCAGTCCATGGGACTTTCAAGAGTCTCCTCCAGCACCTTAATTCAAAAGCATCAATTCTTTATGGTCCAGCTTTCACTTCCATACATCACTACTGGGAAAACCATAGCTTTAGCTATATGGACCTTTGTTGGCAAGGTGATGTCTCTGCTTTTTAAGATGCTGTCTAGGTTTGTCATTGCTTTCCTCCCAAGAAGCAGGCGTCTTTTAATTTTGTGACTGCTGTCACCATCTGCAGTGATCATGGAGCCCAAGAAAGTAAAATTTCTCACTGCCTCCATTTCTTCCTCTTCTATTTGCCAGGAGGTGATGGGACCAGTGGCCATGATCTTCGTTTTTTTGCTGTTGAGCTTCAGACCATATTTTGCGCTCTCCTCTTTCACCCTCATTAAAAGGTTCTTTAATTCCTCCTCACTTTCTGCCATCAAGGTTGTATCATCTGCATATCTGAGGTTGTTGATATTTCTTCTAGCAATCTTAATTCCAGCTTGGGATTCATCCAGCCCAACCTTTCGCATGATGAATTCTGCATATAAGTTAAATAAGCAGGGAGACAATATACAGCCTTGTCGTACTCCTTTCCCAATTTTGAACCAATCATTTTTGAACCTATTATTATTATTTTATTATTATTATTATTATTATTATTATTATTATTATTATTATTATTATTATTATTATTATTATTATTATTATTGGTAGAAGAGTTGCCCAAAATCCAAAGCCAGAGGAACAAAGGAACTTAATGTGCCCATCTGAATTCTAGCACTTAACTTTCTGCTTCCATAGTTTGGATTCAGATAAAGTGGATGTCTCATCGCCAACTGTTTGACAATGTCCACTAAACAATAATCAGAGAAGTAGCACTTACTTGTAGCCAGGATGATCCTGCAATGTTAGCAATCACAACCACCCTGCTGAACAAAGAGGAGCATTCATGTTAAGTACCTTCATCATGCCCTGCTGGATTAATCACTTAAAAAACTCTTCAGCCATTGCTCGAGTGAAAACGACATAGCAGAGTCATTGATCAGACACAGGAGAGCCAGGGTTTATTCAAATAAATGAATGTGATGCAAACCACATTGTCGTCCATTGGCTCTATTGTGTGGGAGATTTCCAGCAAATATAGGAAAGTATTCCGTGCTGCTTAACTGTACACATTCCATCATTAAAATCATACGGTTTTAGGCAAAATGATTGTTGGCATCCCTCTGTCTTGGGAGACAATGGAGGTGTCCACCTTTGGTGGTCAAGTCAAATTGTTGGAAGGTTACAACATCTGCTGTAGAGACTGATACAGGAGAGACATCGATGTTTATAACCCAAATGACTTCCAATTGTGTTTTAAGGTTCTGCCTTATCTAATTTCATTCTCTCTAATGTGTTTCTTATTATAGTCTGCTGTTTTCTTACACTTCAGACCCCGCTGGGGTCTTTGCATATGGGAAATAACTAGTCTAGAAAGGGGTTTTCTCAGGATGGTGGAGGGTGTGTGTTCTGCGGGAGTGGGGGGCAAAAAAATGGGGGCTGAGGAGGGTCAGTTGTGGGAGGAGTAAGAAATATCCCTATTTTTGTGTGAGGAATGTTGGAGGGTATGGGATGATGGACTAGATAAGACTTTGGCCTGTTCCAGAAGAGCTTCTTCTCATGTTCTAAGATTTTGGAATAAGGGCTCTATGACCTGCCCACACCTAAGACCATGTAAGGCATTCCACAGATATGCTGAACTTTGGAACCTATGTGCTGGGATTCCCAGCACCTCCCCCCCCCCCCCAATTTGTCATCTTAAAGGCAGGGGAACCTGGTGAGTGAGCCAAGGCCATCTCACTGAGCTTGTGGCGACATTGATAAATATTCAAGCTCATGTCTTTCAAATGTTATTGTGATTCACCTTCCCCTCCTTCCTTCCCCTGCTCCAGTCATCTTGCTGGCTCAGAATTTTCTACTTTTGTCTCAAACCTCAGCTGCCTTCGGTTTATTGCAGATGACTGCTATTGTCTTTGTCTCTGTCTATCCGCTTCGCTGTGTCTCATTTTCCTAAAGTACCTGGCACCCACTTTCCCGTAACGTTGTTCCTTTGTTTCAGGAAAAGCATAATTTCAGGAGACAGCAGAAATACCGTTCCAAAGGCCAGGGGGTGACATCCTTTCTCACCTGATCTTTATTCATATCTGGGTTTAATTGCATTCTTTTTTATTTTCCATTTCTCAAGCACCTTGCACCTCCCTTCCTCCCTGACAGGAAGATGCATTTTGTTTCTCATAAAAATTGCTTTCCTGCAGCTTTTCCATTCTTCAGAAATGTAAGGACCTTCTGGCATCTGGTGGCGTTTCGCGTGCATTGAAACACACGCACACACACACACACCAGCTTGTTGCTTGTATAAGTTACAACATTCTTCTCTTTCTTAAGCTGTGCAGCCCTTACAACCTGGTGTGTGTGTGTATATACATTCATTTGCACCACACACATACACCAGATTGTAAGGGCTGCACAGCTTAAGACAAGAATGTCAAAAGTCCCGTCCCGCCATTCATTTGCACTTTCATCTGATATTTTCTGTTCCACTGAAATTGGTTCATTTTGCACCAGTGGTCCTTCCATTTCGTTATCTGCTGATGCACATTTTGCATATACATTTTAATGTAATTTTTAAATGTACGTTTTACAAAGACATGCATGCGCCAGCCACCAACAGATACTTACCTTCCCTGTGTGTTTCCTTTGAAAGTTTATGGATTTCCAGAGGGGAAGTCCTGTTAGTCTTTTGCAGCAAGAGGAATTAAGAATCTTGTGGCATTTAAAAGATGAAGTTAATGAAGTGGCTAATGGCCCATCATAAAGCCATCTCAGGCTACAATCCTCATGATTTCTACAGTGGTACCTCTAGTTGCGGACACGATCCGTTCTGGGGTGCCATTCGCACCCCGAAAAGTCCGTAACTAGAGTGGCGCTTTTGCGCAAGCGCGGAGCTTGATAGAGCGCTTCTGCGCATGTGCAAAGCACGCAGCACGCTTCCAGGTTTGCCACGTTCGCAAGCCGAAAAGACACAACATGAACCTAATGCAACACAAGGTATGACTGTACTCAGAAATAAGTGCTACAGAATTCAATTGAGATTACTCCCAAGTAAGTGTGCTGAACTCTTCTTGCCAGTTATTATTGCAACCTATCTCACCCATCTTAAAAAGCAGAGCCATCACCTTGCCAACAAAGGCCCATATAGTTAAAGCTATGGTTTTCCCAGTAGTGATGTATGGAACTGAGAGCTGGACCATAAAGAAGGCTGATCGCCGAAGAATTGATGCTTTTGAATTATGGTGCTGGAGGAGACTCTTGAGAGTCCCATGGACTGCAAGAAGATCAAACCGATCCATTCTTAAGGAAATCAGCCCTGAGTGCTCACTGGAAGGACAGACCCTGAAGCTGAGGCTCCAATACTTTAGCCACCTCATGAGAAGAGAAGACTCCCTGGAAAATACCCTGATGTTGGGAAAGATTGAGGGCACAAGGAGAAGAGGACAACAGAGGACGAGATAATTGGACAGTGTTCTCGAAGCTACCAGCATGAGTTTGACCAAACTGCGGGAGGCATTGGAAGACAGGAGTGCCTGGCCTGCTCTGGTCCATGGGGTCACGAAGAGTCGGACACGACTAAATGACTAAAGAAGAAGAGAATCTCACCCACTTAACCACATAGAATCATAGAATCATAGAGTTGGAAGAGACCACAAGGGCCATCGAGTCCAACCCCCTGCCAAGCAGGAAACACAATCAGAGCACTCCTGACATATGGTTGTCAAGCCTCTGCTTAAAGACCTCCAAAGTAGGAGACTCCACCACACTCCTTGGCAGCAAATTCCACTGTCGAACATCTGTCGAACATATATGTTCTTTTTTAAAAAAAAAATCAACATTTTATTTCATAAATGCATATCTTGCTATCATGATTTTATAGTTCAGCATAAACTTAATCCTGTCTCTTTCCCTCACTCAGGTAACAGAGAAAGATATTTTGCTCTTTGTGTCCTGGATTGAGTGAATTCCTCTGGGCATTTTCAACATTTCACAGGCACTCTGTGTAATGCACTTATATGAGTCCTTTCTGCAATGCAACACTTTATTTCACAGACGTACATTTTATACAAACAATGTGTCCGCAACTGCTAAAAACTAACACTCAAACTAATTTAAGTTTTAGATGTTTGTAGTAGACATGATTTTGCATTTGTTAGCCTGAAATCCTCAAACTTTTCCTGAGGAGCACTGATAAATACCACTTTTATCAGTTATCAGGGGAAGTAGCAACACATATGGAAATAAAATACATTGCAAAGCAATGCTGTATCTATTTACATATTAACTATGCATTAAGAGGGGAAAAACTTTCAACTAAAGCAAAAAAGCATTCATAGCAAGAGCCCCTGCTGTTGTGGTGGTGGTCGGGTCAAATGGGCAGGTAGAAGGAAATCCACTTCCTAGTTTTCAGTGGATCCCTCCAATACGCTAATGAGAAAAACCTGCTTTGACTTCATCCAATCTGAATGAGACTGTGAGAGTTGTAAAGATGCTCAGAGAGCTGGTGCTAGTCAATACTGGGTTAGGCAAGATCCGACTCAGGATAACGCAGCACTGTATATTCCAATGTATTGAGTGTTAATATCGCATGCTGTGGCTCAGGTATTAGGTGAGCGTAACGGTTCACATCTGCGCTAACAGGCCGATGAAATAAGTCCCCAGTTTAAAACTCACCTGTCATGATTTTTCAAGATGGCCTTGGGCAAGCTGGTATCTCTTCATTTCAGCAACCCATCTGTAATGTGAGGATAATACTATGGGCCTCCAAAGAAGGCTTGTTAGCGCAAAGAGAACTTAGGAGGATGCAAGTGAAATACTACGAACACTTCAAAGCACCATATAAATGCCAAGTCTTACTTTATTATTGTCTTTGTCAAGAATGGGTAAGCCTCAGGTCTAGGGACCAAATGCAAGCCTTTCTGTTTAGCCCTGGTAACACCTCTTACCAGTCCAGTTTCTGCATGCCCCCACTGCCTGTTTGTGGTTTTGCATGGCTGGAATTTGTCCTTGAACTCTGACCATGCTTCTGGTTTGCCTCCATGGAGGACAGAGGGGTGTGTGCAAGTGTGGCTAGAAAATAGCCTACTGTACAAAGGTAAAACTCAACACTTGTCGATCACCTCTCTTTTGCTTCTGGCCTCACCCAACACTGGCATATGCCCAGAAGGGAAAGCAGCACTCAGGCTGGAAAAACGTTCCTCTCTCCTGGTTACCAGAACGTGGAGTTCCATTTAAGCCTTGGTTTAAAACCTATACCAAGTGTAAGTGGGCCTAGTAAGCAGGTTAACTGCACATTCACCCAGAATCTGTTACATGAAAATGCCTCCCGATTTCCTTGCTAGTGCAGAAGCTCCAGAAATTGTTGAACGGAAGTTCAACAAAAAAATGTAACCTACTGAACAAGCAAATTTCTATTTTAAGGTCAAAATATTGTGTCAAAACGCAGAGAAAAATAAGGTGGGGGAAATGAGGAGAGAGGGATAGAGAATAGCATTTATTTTATTTTTATTTTTTAAAAAAGAATGAAATAACCAATTGACTTCTCTGCGGTCAAGGCATTCACGCTGATTTGGTTCCTAATGATCTTCTAGTATGTATTGTGCTCTGTTTTATGTGCACTTATGCTAGTTAAGAGGTGGAATACAGTGGCACCAGCTTTCTATTATGGTTTGACGGGGAAGGTGTATGAATTTGTAATGTAAACAAGAGCATAAATCTCCCTATCCACCGAATATTTAAACAAAAAGATGGCAGCTTTTTTGGCTGGTACTTACTCATAGTCCCACAAATGTTTGCTAAAGTTGTTTTTTTTAAAAAAAAATCAAAACACACACACAACAGCATGAAAAGGAATCATAGATGAACAAAACCAGCTGTGATCTAACAGCTGCCCCCTTTAGGAGACCACTCAGGAAAGTGCCAAACATCACTGGTATGGTGGCTTTGAAAAACCAACAGCTTGTTTTTCAAATGGGTCTGTCCTTGACTGAGACAAAGAGCTGTGTTTAAGGAGTGGCATATTAACCATGACCTCATTCATATCCTTTCAAACCTTTTCTTTTCTTTTCTTTTCTTTTTTGAGAATCCCAGAACAAGAGTAAAATGATTTTATTTTATTGCAAACAAACGGGTAAAGTTAATTTCTCCACCCACTTTCTTTAGATAAGTAAATCAGCAGGCTAAGGAGACACACCCATCTGAGAACTAACATGATTAAAAATTAGATATAAAATGGGTGAATCACAATTTCATTTACAAAATGGTGAAGTTACTACTACAAGCACACTAAATACACAGTATTTGTGGGGGAAAGGTTACAGACACACAGCTAACTTCATATAGATCCCATTAGACAACTGGATTTACAACAAGTTTGTTTAATGAGAAATGGGCAGAGCCAGCTTTTTTCAGAATCAAAATGCATAACAAATGGAAAAAGTTGATGGTGTGTACCTTCACAAGTTGAGCCTCCACAGACAAAAGCAACCAGGTTTTACATGCACTCCACCTTCACTATTTAATATTTAGGTTTTGCTTTGCAACCCCACCCTCAACCCTTTGCCAAATTAAAAAACAAAAATACAACCTAGCTTATTGCCAAAAGACCATTCTTATTTCTCTTCCCCCTCTTCCATACCTAAAAACTGCATAGAGAGGATGGAGTGGAAGATGGAGTGTAATGAGCATTATTTACATAGTATTAGTATTCATGGGGCCACAACAAGCCTGGTTGCTAACTTTTCTGTTTTGATGACTCTCGACTGTTTCTTAGAATTTTTTTTAAGGGGGGGGGAGAAGAGAAAAGAAAATCTTTAATAAGAGGACACCAGATACAAAGAAACATTTTACTTTTGTTGTGGTAAAAAAAAGTCACATTTTACAGATAAAATGCAGAACCCTGAAATACTGACACATTCTCTTATCGTGCACAATGCTGAGGTTCTCTTAAGATTCACTTTAAAACTGCAATTAAAAATGTACAAAAAAAAAATCAAACCCACAAAGCTTCTAAAAAAGGAACCTGCAGGCACTTCCTCTTGTGGAATGTTTAAAAAGTTAGCCTACTAAAGAAAACAGTCGACTTCTTGTGAAGGTTTTGAAGAAATATGGATCAGTTCATTTTATTTGGGAATTCAATAGTATCCTTGGTGATAATGCTGACTCTATGGCTTCTGACCCCAGAATTGACCCTGCTGCCACTGGTTGTAGCCCTGAGATTGATTTTTGTAGCCACGATTGTTTCCCCTTCCTCTGAAGTTCTGGTTATAGTTCCCTCTGTTGGGCATTCCACCTCTGTTATAGTTTCCTCTGTTTGAGTAACCACCTCCTCCGCCACCGCCACCTCTGGTCGGAAAGACAGGACCACGGGGGTATGGGTAGCCTATTGCTCCACCACTGCCACCACCTCCTCCACCTCCACGTTGGGGCATGTTACCACCTCTCCTGTTGTATCCTCCACGATTTCCAGCTCTTTGGAGGTATTATGTACTAAGCTTGGATCCTAGAACAATAGGCAGGTAGGATCCTAGAATGCAACAACTGATTGGCTTGCAGGAGAAGACCAATCAGCCTCCAGGAGGAAGTTAATCAGCCTATTAGGCTGGTAGGATCCTAGAATGCAACAACTGATTGGCCTGCAGGAGAAGACCAATCAGGCTGCAGGAGGGAAGCAGAATCAGCCAATCAGACGGGACTCATTGTGTAAATAATTAATATAAAGGCCTGAGGTTGGGGGGGGGGAATTCAATCACTGTTTTACAAGCGGCAATAAAGATCATGAAATCACTGCAGGACTCTGAGTAGATTTCAGAGTATCCCACCATTCCGTGCCATATTCAGATCTATTATAGGGTTTAACAAAAACAAACAGGACCTTTCAGTCGCATGGTGTGCGGGGGGGGGGGAATGTATTACATGAGGACAATAATAGCAAGAGGTGAGTTGTTTTATTCTGTTAACTTGATGCCCGTGGCATTCCACTCCACAACACGGCAGCTTTTGTCATGAACATCCGAGAAAACTCAGATTGTTACGGATAACTAGCGAGTTTGCCACCCAATGGCGGAAATGCATCTAGAAAAGTGGCTGCAAAAGATGGGACACAGCTGAGTGAGCTGAATGCTTATCCCAACTTCCATGTTTCCAGGTGGCTTGACCTCACCTCTCCCCACCCCCCAAGCATTGGTGCACTTAAATCCATTGCAAGTCATGCGCTTAAGGAAGCCTAAGTGCATAGGGTTGCATGGCAAGACTGCAGTCTTATGCATGTTTTAGGACTAAGTCCCATAGTGCCTGGATCTCAAACTGTGCTGTGCCTTCTGCCTTAGGTAGAGCCTTCAAGCTTTCAAATATTACCTGGCTTTCTATTTCCCCTTGCCACCAGCTCAAGTTCCTCCCAGACTCTATTTCTTCACCCTTATGCATCCAGTATTTATTCTTTCCTCAGATCCCTGCTTTCCAGTGCTCCACCTACTCTCTTTCTATATCTAGAATATTTTATTCATTTGCAGTAAAACAGCATTGCTCAGTTTCAACACCACCTGCAGTGTTACATCTTTCTATTTATCACATTTAACAAGAAAAATTGAGCAGTGACACTGTCAAATAACTGAACCACCTACTACATTCCCTCAGTCACCCTGACTCTCGGCTAGGCCTGCTTCACACCCATCCAGCACATGCCTTTAGACTCTTTGCCACTTTGCTTCCCGGCCTCCTGTGATTTCCACTCACTCAGCTTCTCAGTCTCTACTGATCTAGCTCCTCCCAGTCCTGGGTCCCTGTGGGCTGACCTATTGCATTCTTCCCAGAAGTTGGACCTTTGTTCTCTCACCCACAGCAGTTGGAACGTTTGGGAGTGGGAACCTTCCATAGCCTTCTTTTGACATGCTCCCTGCCGCATGCAGTGAATGTGTGATGGGAGATCAGGATTGTGCCCACTAGCCATGCACACTGGTGCTGGCATATCCACTGGTCACAGCCTGTACATTTGGAGTAGCACGGAAGGGGAGCTAGACTTGCACATTTGTTCACAGAATTTTTCCATGCAAGCAGGGTGTCTCAGCTAAATGCTGCCAGAGGCTTCGCTGCCACCAGAACCCTTAGCAGACTACATAGTTGACAGAACAGCGCGACAGCTGTGGCCTTGCCACGCACACCTTCTATAGGGATGTGGCGTTAGAAGCAAAAGGTGACAAGTGTGACAATATTGGTTTGAATTCCTGCTTCCGCTTGCATGCTCATATGCAGATGAGATGCAGATTTTGCTATTCTTACGAGACTGTTTTCATAGGTTGGTGTTCCGAGAAATCCTTGTGGGCAGCAAGCAAGGCAGGTTACACATATCACAAGCAAATAATATATTTAATTCTAATGAGCTATAAATGCAGCTAATTGTAGCAGATTGGAGCCCCTTTGTTCATCTCGTGTTTTTAGCAAGGTCACATTGCTTAGCCCTGCTTATCCACGGCATGGTCCCAATTTCAAATTTATGTCTCTGTCAATTAAAGTCACTGATAGTTTATCAAACTGATGGCCCGGACAATTTGACACGAGTAATATCATTAGTGGTGTTTAAGTTGGTTTAATAGCATTAATGGAAATAGTAAACATTAACAGAAAAGCAGAATGACCCAATATCTCCCTTCATGGACAAGGTGTTTTTGTTGTTCTACTGTTCTGCTAATGCAGCTTGACAAATCTAATTTGTTTTGGGGGAAAGCCCTACAGACCCAGATGGCAGGGCAAGAGTGAGCCCTCCACGTATTTCTCTACCCCCTAGAAATCAGTGCAATGTAGGAAGTTGAATGCCTCATCCCTTGTAGTGATTGCCAGTCACAGGCAAGTGTATCCCAGTACTCAGAAATCCCATTAAATTCAATGGGAACTAGTCAGTAGTGGTTCATGGAGCAGAGCCAACCTCTGGACGCTGGTGTCACTGCAGCTCCTCTGAACAGGGATGGAGTAAGGTACAGTGGAGGTGGCCTTGGGGCAGTACCAGTGGGAGTGATAAGAGTGGCTCTGCCAACCCCAAGTTTGCTGTTGCCTGACCCCAACCCCGTCTAGGTAAGTTGCATTGAAGTCAGTGTTGGGGAGGTGGCTCTCCCTCACCACACCAAGAGCAACTGGAGCCAGTCCTAGTTAAGCATGCCTTAAGACTGCAGTCTTGCCACCCAGCCCTATGCGCCTAAGGTCCCTTAAGGCCACAAATTATAATGGATTCAACTTGGCAAAGGATTGCACTGTTAAAATTTCTCTGTCTGTAGGTGCTTTCAAGTCTGGTATGGGCCCACATGAAAGGGATGCGGGTGGCACTGTGGTCTAAACCACAGAGCCTAGGGTTTGCCAATCAGGTCAGCGGTTCGAATCCCTGCAATGGGGTGAGCTCCTGTTGCTCAGTCCCTGCTCCTGCCAACATAGCAGTTTGAAAGCACATAAAAGTGCAGGTAGATAAATAGGTACTGCTCCTCCATGCGCTGCACTGGTTCATCAGAAGCGGTTTAGTCATGCTGGCCACATGACCCGGAAGCTGTATACCGGCTCCCTCAGCCAGTAAAGTGAGATGAGCGCCGCAACCCCAGAGTCGTCTGTGACTGGACCTAATGGTCAGGGGTCCGTTTACCTTTACCTTTATGGGCCCAAATATGGCCCTGTCCCTCACTTTTCCTTAAAATAAATTGCACTTAATGTTTTAGCAGGACTGCATGCTGTAACAGTGAACAGCCAAAGTACTCTGCACATGGCGGGCCATGTTGTATTTTTCCCTTCATGGAGCACATTGCACCATGATTCAGGCAACCCGGGTTTGCCACATACACATCACAACCAGGGCCAAGAATGAGGGGGGAAAGCCTGTGGCTGCAGGTGGGATGTTTCCGTGAATTGGCCCATTGTGACACTTCAGAGAAGCTGGAACAGTTTCCGTCTTCATTTAGAGACTTGCTCTGACAAAGTTTGCGAACCTTCCTTCTGCATTAATGAAAGGAAGATGAGTCAATGATCTTGAGCTGTGCCCTTAGTGTGTCATACTTCAGCAGTACTTATTTAGCAAATCTTTCTTCTCATGCCTCCAGGCTACAGACTGCAGGTGTAGAATGCCCTCTGCTTACAGCCATGAAGGGTTTCTAACATGTTAAGATTTTTTTTCTGTGATTCATGTTTCACATTTACCTCCTGGGAATTATATCATTAAAAAAAACAAAACCTTCAGCTTGATTAAAATCTTAGGTTCTAAAAAGCATGTCCATATTGGAGTTTCAGGGCCTTAGCATATAATAAGAAATTGCAGATGCAATACTAGTAAAATGTATTGTGCTGAATGCGTTTTGGCTTGTGAAACCTTCAGATATTTGTTGGAATCAAACTCCCAGTGTACCCAATGGTCAGGGGTGATGGAAGTTGTAGTCCGCGGACACTTGGCAGTAGCCAGAAATGACTACATCTTTGATAAGCTCTTGTGTCTCGAGTCTCCTCTGCCTTGTGGGATCTCTTTGGGAAAAGAAAAAGCTAAGGAGTAAACCGTACAAACAAATCCAGAGTGGAGTCCCTAAGTCAGTTAGATGATGCCTTGTACGCCTCCTTCCAGCAACTCCTGCAACCAGGTTGGTGTCAAATGTGTTGCTCTGCTTATCTTTGGACCACATCAAGGAGGTCGAGGGGGGGCGAGTCTTGTCATCTGGGCAGCCTAGGACCTCCATACACACAACCCTGGCTTGCGCCCTGGGGAGGTCACTTCAGTGTTGCCAATGCAGCGGTTTGGCTTCACCTTCGGAGGTGCACTCCATTGTCTCTGGAGACAGATGGATGCAAACAACATTCCCCATGGGGTGCCCTTGTTTCTGGGTAAAACATGCTTAGGACTGGAATTTAAAGACCTTTCATTTGGTACCACATAGCTGTGGGGAGAGGTTTTTAGTTTTAGCCAGGGCTTTTTCCCCCCCAGCTGGGGAGCTCAACTCTCAGGTGGGTGCCATTGCTAGTCTAAGAGAAGTAGTTCAGAATGAGCTCCTCCGGCACCTCTTTTTCTAGCAAAACAGCACTGGTTTTAGCTTTTAGAATGGTTGTGTGCTAAAAGAATTCTTTCTGCCCAAAAATGGAAACAAGAGGAAGTACTAACGAAAGAAGAGTGGCAGATGAATATGATGGACTTTGCAGAACTGGCGAAGCTGACAGGAAATATCCGAAACCAGCATGATCATGTATTCCAAAAGGACTGGAGTAAATTTATACGATACAGTGGTACCTCAGGTTACATACGCTTCAGGTTACAGACGCTTCAGATTACAGACTCCGCTAACCCAGAAATAGTGCTTCAGGTTAAGAACTTTGCTTCAGGATGAGAACAGAAATCGTGCTCCGGTGGCAGCAGCAGCAGGAGACCCCATTAGCTAAAGTGGTGCTTCAGGTTAAGAACAGTTTCAAGCTAAGAATGGACCTCTGAACCGAATTAAGTACTTAACCTGAGGTACCACTGTATATGCATAACTAGTTTGCAGGGTGCTTAATTCATTCTGGAGGTCCGTACTTAACCTGAAACTGTTCTTAACCTGAAGCACCACTTTAGCTAATGGGGCCACCTGCTGCGCGATTTCTGTTCTCATCCTGAAGCAAAGTTCTTAACCCGAAGCACTATTTCTGGGTTAGCGGAGTCTGTAACCTGAAGCATATGTAACCTGAGGTACCACTGTATTTGAAAGATTATTGTAAGCCATTAACATCACTAGCAGGGTTGACCAAATACTTGTAATGGGAAACTTTCTACCTTTCTGCCTTTATTGAAATTTTGAGTCATTTTGTAAGGAGTGTAATTAGAATTGGAAACGTGCCATGTGCCATGATATAAAGGTTAACTTTGATAGCCATGAGGCAACTTAAAAAAGGAGAGAAGAGCTCTTAACCCCTCAACGTCAAATGAAAGACCGTGAGAAGTGGGGGTAGCAGAAGGGAAAGCCTCCAGCTCCAGCCACCCCTCACCTCCGGGGCGCGTACCCGGGGTGCCGCGCGGGCAGCCGGGCCCGCGTTGCCTCTAGGACCCAGCGGGCTCCCGGCGCGCTTTTCCCAGGGAGCCGGCCGCGGCCGCCACTGCTGCTGCTGCTCCGGCTGCCCATGCCCATGTATGTGCTGCGAGCTCTGGCTGGCCGGGGCCGGGCGCTGCGGGTGGCTGCTGCTGCTGCTGCGCGCCATTAATAGCCACGGCACAGGCCGCCGCCACGACGGGGCTTGTGCCAAGAAGGAGGCGGCAGCGGCAGCGCCTGGCAGAGAGGAGCCATGAGCTCGGCGAGGAGTTCCGAGTCTCCGGCGCTGGAGCGTTTCCAGAGCCCGGGCAAAGGCCGGGGGCTGCGGGCGCTTCGCCGCTTCGCCGTCGGGGAGCTGCTCTTCTCGTGCCCGGCCTACACGCGCGTGCTGACCGTCAACGAGAGGGGCAACCACTGCGAGTGCTGCTTCGCCAGGTACCGCCCGGCCTGCCTGGCCGCTGCCCTTCGGCGCTCGCCCGTCCCCTGCCGGCGGAAGGGAGGAGGCCGAGCGGGAGGCACGAGAAGCGAGGGGGCAGGCGCTCGCCTTGGCGGCGCCCGCGAATTCCCCGCGGGTCCTAGCACCGGCGGCCCAGGGCGCGCTTCTCTGCGGAAGGGAAGGCCCTTCCCGGGCGGCTGCTGGCGGAGGCCGGGCGCGCGCGGGAGGAAGAGGGGCCGGGGCTCCTCCGGCCGGCCTGCCTGCCTGCCTGCCTGCTACTTGGGCCCTCTCTCACATCCAACAGCCTCCTGCCTCAGCCCCACATGGGGCGCCCTCTTCCGCACCCCGAGACGTCATTCTGACTGCTGCCTGGCTTTGCCGGTAGCCTGAGAGGCAGCAAACCCACAGGTGGAGAAGGATCTCTTCTTCCTGTCTCGGAAGCCACTGCACCTGTTGGATTTCTGGCTGCCCTTCAGCTGTCTCCCAGGGGACTCGAAAGTGGGATGGATGGGTGGGTGGGGTTAGAAGAGGCTTTACACGTGTCCAGGGGGTGTCGATGCTCAATAGCTGGACCCAGGGCTAAAAATGAGGTCCAGGACAAAGCTGTGATTCAAAGGAAGCCATGCTTATCCTCAACTGTCCTTCAGAAAGAGCAGGCATCCTTCTTTCTTTGTAGTTTGAGCCGTCAGCTAAAATTCGCAACATCTCTGGACAGTAAAGGAGTAGAGAAAGGATTATCGGGCAGTAGCGCATTTAATCTGGTAAAGTTAGTTGAATTAAGATATTTCCACGCAGTTAGCCTGAGCTTAGTTAGATTTAGGTAGGCCTGACTAAGCCCACTGAAATCAAGCAGTTTAGGGACATCTTGCTCTGCGTATGTTCAGGCGGTTGGTTGCTTCTTAAAACCAATTACGTTCCTTCTTGGCACTGTTAAACTGGCATAAAAAGATGTGGTCTCCTCCAGTGCGATTTATAATTGGCATGGAATATTGTGCAAGTTATCTCTTCCTTGTTAAGAAAAGCAAAACTGAGGCTGAGTTCGGATGGCCCGTGAAGGCTTGAGATCTGTACATGCTATACCTTTAAAGCACATTCGAAACACATTTCTTTCCTCAAAGAGTTCTGGGCACTGTAGTTCATTAGATGTTGCTGGGAATTGTAACTCTGTGAGGGGCAAACTACAATGTCCAGAATTCTTTGAGAGAAAGAATGCATTTCAAATGTGTTTTAAAAGATATAATGTGTACACAGCCATGGTTGTTTAGCTAAGCCATGGTTTGTGTTACCTCAGAACCCAAGGTGCCTACAAGATGCTGTTTGCGACTGACATACCAGGATCTGAAACCACAATTTGGAAGCTTGTTTGCAGATGAGTTTGTGCTAACTGTGGTTCGTGATTATGACTGAATTCATAGAAAAGTAGCAAACCATAGTTGGAGCCATTGGTCCACTTTATGAAATGGCAGTTGCATTATGGGAATGAAGTTTTATTTTCCTTGAGAGGCTGTCGCACTGTGGGTATGGGACTGAACGTGGAGCTGAGCGAGGAAGGAAAAAGATAGCGAAGAAACACCTGTAAACATGATTTGTCTGCTATATGTCTCAAAAGATCAAACCATGTTTTGGGTTCTTATCTATAGTTAGCACAAGCCATGGTTTCGTATTACATCTGAATCTAGCCGGAGCCTGGCACAGCGGGCCCTAGAGGTGGCTGGTGTATAGAAAGAATAGGCAGTAATCTTGGCAGGCAGAAATACCGCAGTCATCTCATGCAAGCTTACAGCTGTCATGGAATCATGTTGGAGTTTCCAGACCTACAGTTTCAAACAGGTGTATCTCTAAGAGAGATTGCTTGCAGAGGCCTCAATATATTTCATCAGAGTCCTTTGGGTTCTGATACGCTGTAGAGTCTCCTGCAAGCATATTGTGGCACTGTAACTCTTCAAGATCGTTTTACCCCTGGCACTTTATATTACAGTTGTAGTAATAATAAGAACCCACAAACACCCAAGTATGCATTGCAGCAGGTGGACTAGAAGACCCCCGCGGTCCCTTCCAACCCTGCAATTCTATGAGTCTATGGTTCAGTGTCCTGAGGATCCCTAATCATTTAGTGTTAAAGGTAATATCAGAGTTGTGTTATAATGTCCACTTTATAGAGGTCAGAATTAGGAACATCATATTTCATTTTAGAGAGTCTGATACTCAGGTCTTCTGATGGGTCATGTAAGCTCAAATGGAATACAATTCTATGCTCAGGCACTCTAAATTTGGCACCAAGAAACAGCTGCGTAGCGTGAGTTGTCAGCACCCGGGGCAAGGCAAGTAATTTGCGCCCCCTAACCCAGGGCAAGGCAAGTAATTTGCGCCCCCCCTAACCCCTAACCTGCCGCGTCAGGTGATCTGAGGCGAGTTGCCGCTGGCGCTGCCGCCCAAACGACGCTGCTTGCCCGGAGGAGGAGGGGGGCAGAGAGACGAGGAAAATGCAACATGGCCCAGCAGCTGCAGCAGCAGCGGCGGAGGCGGGGCTGTGAGGAGGGGCTGCCTGGCACGTCCTCCGCGGCCCTGACGCGCGGGGACTGCGGCGAGCACTGAGAGCCGCTGCCTGCCAGACACCTTCAGCCCCGACGCGCGCACAGCTCGTCGGTTCCGCGAGACATGCGGCTCTGCTACAGCCTGCGCCCGAGGCTCTTCGGCGACTCCGGAGGCAGTGAGCGCCCCCCCCCCAGATGTTGCGCCCGGTGCGGCCGGCCCCCCTTGCACCCCCCATGCTACGCCACTGCCAAGAAAACAGATTCTGCCATCTGTATAAATTATGCAAAAAAGAGAGAGAAGAAAGCACTATTCTGCCCTTTTTCATAGAATTGTAGAGTTGGAAGGGCCATGGAGTTCAACCCCCTGCAATGCAGAAATCTTTCCCCCAATGTGGGACTCAAACCTCTCATGCTCTACCAACTGAGCTATCCTAAATTCACTCTTTTTTTGTTTTGTTACTTTGCATAAATCATTCTGGTTTTGCCAATCATGGGGTGGATGAAGACACGTGCCAGCTCCAATTCAGCCACATCTCTCGCTTCTCAGATTTCATCAGGGATTGCTCACATGCTTTCAGGAGCAACCGTGTCATCATAAGAGCTGCAAACTTGATTCATTTCATATACCAACTTCATGCCCTCCACCCAAGTCATCGAATCTTAGAGTTGGAAGGGACCCTGAGGATCATGTAGTGCAACCTCCTGCAATGCAAGAATATGGAGCAATTCAGGAGTTTGTAGCTGTCCCATACCTATTTATCTATCGGGGGAAATCTTTAGCTTTCCTTCCAAATTGTGCTTAAGAGCTCCCTGAATGAGGGTCCATTAATCCAGTCTCTTACAGCATTAACATGCTCCTAGGTGGAATTCCCTGTGCCTATGGTTTTGCTATCATTGACAAAAGCTATGCTAATTGGATGCAATGTTTGTAATATTTGCCATGGAATGGTATCATGACTGTTGTCATAAAATGGTAGATTTATATTTATGTTCTGCTTCATATTCTTAACTTCTGGATTTCGGGAGTGAAGTGAAACTGATTTGACCCTTTCCTTTCTTTCTGCCTGTCAAAAGTTTGATAACTTTAACTAGCACATTCTCTTTCTATTGGATATCACATATCTTTTCCATCTAGGGTAGCGGTTAAATGGTAACAAAATATATGACTTAAAACAAATGTTGCTCCCAATAAACATGCATCTTCTGGAGGGGTTAACTGTATCAAAAGATAAATTGACACACAGTATCCTCAAAAGTATTTTGTTAAGCTATTGTTATGGGACAAATAATGTGATATTTTATTATACAGCATCTTATTTATAAAATACTTGAAATGGCTGGGTACTGTACCAAAATAACACCAGTCCTGCCCTCAATATGAGAGTTTTGCAGACACAGTATAAATAGAAAAAGAACCACGGACGAAAAATAATAATAAAAATAATAATATATTCATATACTGTATAAACTTGTTATTTTGACCCCTAAACATTTTAGGTATTATTATTCTTTGTTGGATTGTAGCCAAATAAAGTTTACTCAGAGTAGAGGCATGTTAATGAACTTAAGTTACTCATGCCCATTGTTTTCACTGGGTCTTCTCTGACTAGGACTAGTGTTGGCTGAATTTCTTGCTATAAATAATGTACAAATTGTGAGGTATTTGCTGGAGAATTATCAGTTTGACTCATTAAGTCTATAAGAACATATATGCTTCATTTAACCGCCAATTTTCAATGTAAGAGGTGGGGAGGGGTTGGCCTTAGAGCTCTTGACAAAAAGAACATCATGAGCTTTTCTCTCATGTTGTAATTATTTGATGGTTTTAATAATAATGTAACATAAAAGGTAAAGGTAAAGGGACCCCTGCCATTAGGTCCAGTCGCAGATGACTCTGGGGTTGTGGCGCTTATCTTGCTTTATTGTCCAAGGGAGCCGGCGTACAGCTTCCGGGTCATGTGGCCAGCATGACTAAACCGCTTCTGGTGTACCAGAGCAGTGCACGGAAATGCTGTTTGCTTTCTTGCCGGAGCGGTACCTATTTATCTACTTGCACTTTGTGCTTTTGAACTGCTAGGTTGGCAGGAGCAGGGACTGAACAATGGAAGCTCACCCCCTCACGGGGATTCAAACCACCAACCTTCTGATTGGCAAGCCCTAGGCTCTGTTGTTTAACCCACAGCACCACCCGCATCCCTTATAATAATTTTACATACCCCTCCCCCCAAAAAACCAAGTAATATTGTTAGAAAGTTCCCCAAGAGGCAAGAAATTCCAGGGCTTGTGCTTACCTGGGTTTGGCTTTCTTTGGAGAAGAGAAAGCTGGGGACTTCTGATGGTTTTCTAACATCTCCTAATAATTCTAAGATCTAATAATTCTATTACCAGCATAAGGAAGTAGTAGAGCATAGTTAGCTAGTAGAGCATAGGCAGTAATATCCCTGAAAATCAATTGCTGGCAATCCCAAATGGGGAGAGTGCTCTTCCTCCATGGACTTTCTATAGGCATCTTGTTGGCCACCTCTAGAGCAAGCCTTTGGCCTGATCCAACAGGCTCTTCTTGTGTTTACAAAATGGCACACTCTCACCAGGCATGAAAACTATCGTGTCTCATTGGATCCACTGTGACCCCAATATTTTCAGTCATCAGCTAACTCTGCCTCCGTATCGCTTTCTGCCTCCAAACTGCTCTTTATTCATATGCACCTGACTCGCTCTCCTTGGCTGTTTGCCCCAAGCCTTCTTTTCTTTTTTATTCCATTGTAATTATGATCCCCAGAACAACAGAATTGTTACACACTTCCCCAAAATGATTTTCAGCCTTTAGTCTTCATTTTCATTATTTGTTAACAAGATATAAAAATGCTTCTAGGCAATGTACAGAAAAACATACACCTTAAACTCACCCGTAAAACCAGATGTTAAAAACAAGTTGGCCTACAATTTTTTTTAAAATTGAATTAAAATTTACATTATATTAAAATACATGTCATGGGTAGGCTTGTTGAAAGAGAAAGTATGATAAAGGTACCTGCCAAACCTTGATGGCTTTATCATTCACAACTTTCCAGCAGAACTATTAAGAAATCTTATTAATACAGTTGTACCTTGGAAGTCAATTGGAATCCATTTTGGAAGTCCGTTAGACTTCCAAAACGTTCAAAAATCAAAGCGTGGCTTCTGATTGGCTGCAGGAAGCTCCTGCAGCCAATCAGAAGCCACTGAAGCCCTGTCGGACCTTCAGCTTCCAAAAAGAGTTTGCAAACCAGAACAGTCACATCCGAGGTTGCGACGTTCAGGAGCCAAAACGTTCAGGAACTAAGCTGTTCGAAAACCAAGGTATGACTGTACCCTACTGTGAAATCCCAGACTGTGCTCAGACACTGCTCTTAAGGCAAACTCATAGCGATAGTCCGACCTGCAGTAGCCTAACAGCTGTCTTGCTACAATATCTTAAGTTTAAGTTGAGATGCTTGTGGACAGAGGGTTTTGTAAATATATCTGGGAGGTTGCTTGGCTGTGACCATAGGGAGATCCCTCTGACGGCACTCAGGTGTAATGTGTTGCATTGCAGTATATAGCACAGTAGGTTTGCTGCAATGCAGCGTGCTCTGGAACTAAGCTCGAGAACTTCCTCCTGCAGCCACTGTGTAGAGGTGTCCCAAAGGGAGATGACGTTTATATGTTTTTAAAAAAGCTTCACAGTTTATCCATTGTATAGAAACCCGTGCTCAGAAAGAGGGCCGCTAATTTAGTGCCTTGGTTGCAGAAAACTCAGCATGTTAAATAACTTTCTCTAGCATTTACGGCTTCAGGGACTGAGGTTGTTACAATTGTTTTCTTTTATGTAAGCACGCCCCAGTGTTAAATAGACACACAAAAAAGGGAGCCTTTGAGCTTCTCCGCAAATTAGCAGATTAAACAAAGTATATTACTTTTATTTGCCAAGAAGCAAATTATATCATCGTGCCTGTTAGATTCAGTCATTTGCAGTGTGCACAATGCAATTAAAGTGATAACTGTGAGCTCCAGGGATAGCTCTTTCTTTTTATATGATAGCTTGACAAACTCATGCTCGAAAAGGAGAGGAAAAGGCTGGTGCACAGAACCACTTTTTCATGTTTAGAAGTGAATATAATTGAATCCTCCCCCCTGGTTTACAGGATAATTCCTCTCTCCAGCCCACCCCCCCAGTTTAAGAACAGTTATAAGACGCCATCTGAGATCTTGCATGATAGCTCAGTTGGTAGTGCATGAGACTCTTACCCTCAGGGTCATGGGTTCGAATACCATGTTGAGCAAAAGATTCCTGCATTGCAGGGGGTTGGACTAGATGACCCTTGGGGTCCCTTTCAACTCTACAATTCTATGATTCAGTCACCATATGGGTCCCATGCCTATTGACCAGGTCAGCTTCTGCATGCTGGAATGCTAATGGCCATAGTATTTTTATTAAATGATTGTCACCGGAGAGGCATGACAATTGTGTGCGTTGTCTCTTTTTAAGGAAAGAAGGCTTGTCCAGGTGTGGAAGATGCAAGCAGGCTTTTTACTGCAACGTAGAATGCCAGGTGAGTGTCACAGGAACCATGATGGGCAAAAAAGGGCATTGCTTCTATTTTATTCCAAATGTTTTCATACCTTCCTTCAATCTAAAAAAAAAATGTCCAGGGCAGTTTACAATAGGTACCGTATTTTTTGCTCTATAAGACGCACCAGACCACAAGACGCACCTAGTTTTTGGAGGAGAACAACAAGGAAAAAAATATTCTGAATCTCAGAAGCCAGAACAGCAAGAGGGATCGCTGCACAGTGAAAGCAGCAATCCCTCTTTCTGTTCTGGCTTCTGGGATAGCTGCACAGCCTGCATTCGCTCCATAAGACGCGCACACATTTCCCCTTACCTTTTAGGAGGGAAAAAGTGAGTTTTATAGAGCAAAAAATATGGTAAATAGCAAGGATTTATGGATTCAAATGGGTTTTTAGCTGAGAGAGGAAAGGAGTTTGCTGCCGAGGGTCGGTGCTACTGTGGAATCATAGCCGTGGCCTGAATAATTCTAGGAATTTTGAAATTGCCATAATGAGTCACAGAGGATCATCTGTGCTGGGTCATAGTATCGCTGAACCATTAGATTAGTAGACTGCTACATGGCCCTAATTGCTTCAGAAGCTTCTGCCTGCTTTAAACATACCAGATGGCTTAACGTTATTTCACTAAGCTGGTGAGGAAGCTTGTGCCTAGCTGAGCAATCAGAAATAAAGGCTGGATTTAGCTTTTGCGGGGAAGGGAAGGAATCTGTTTACAAATGTACAGTCACCGCTGCTGCTAATAATAATAGCGTGCTTAGAAACCAACTGTGCTTTCACTTGGTTAGTCATATGCATTCATTACAGGGGCAAAGGAAGCTGCAAGTAGACCCATTTAGAGTAATTAACAGTTACTGGGGGTAAAACTTTAATGCACAAAAGCAAAGGCCTCTAACCTTATTAAGTGTTTCTTTCCCTTGCTACTCTGGCACTTACCCACCTGGGATCATTAATAAAAACCCCAGGGTTGCATTTGCCATTTCTGAAGTGTGTGTTTGGTGCTCTAGTCCTCTGAGTTAATTCAGGGGTGAGGACCCTTTTTTTCAGATCGAGGGATATACTTTCTATGGAAACATCTGGTGGGTAGGGAGGACGTGCAAGCAGCGGGCAGGGCAAGAGGCAAAAGAGGGCCAAACAATGGATGTAAATGCTACTTTTGCACAGTAAACTTCTTTGTCTACATGCTCTCACACACCTCTACTCTCCATCTAGGCAAGCAAGCGGCATTATCTCAGATCAAGGACACATCCAAGCCTAGCGAAAACACTTCGTTTTACTTTTTCTTTGTACGGTAGTCTAGGTTCTGCACACGCCCCTCTCTATCCTTCATCCAGACAAGCAAGAGTGATTCTCAAGCTTTCAAGGACACATTCCGGGCGAAAACACTGAAGGAGGTTGTGAGGCAAGGCCGGTGAGGGGCGTGGCCTGGGGTAGAGGGCGTGGCTCGGGAGGGCGGAGTCCCAGGAGCTGGATTAAGATTCCTGTGAGGCCACATTGGAGCCTCAAACTTGAGACTCTCCACCCCTGAGCTAACCCACACAGCCATTTTTGAGGTTAGAAACATCACCAATGTAAATTGGTTGTTGGAAGGTGTCGCTATATGAAAAGGTTACGCAGGTGACTTGATAGTGCTCTATCTACCTCAGAAAGGGTTGTCATGTGAACAGTTAGTCATATTTTATTTTTGCCAACTCTCCCCCCCCCCCATATTATGGCACCGAATTGAATATTTATGACTAATACAGCATTTTCATCCTGTCTTTTTGGTGCAAAAATGGCATGTGGCGTCGTCTTTAAAATTACCCATTTGAAACAAAACAAAGAGCTGAAATCATATTCTGTGCTCAGAATATATCCCCCTCCCCCACCCCTTTTTCTGCTGCTGTTTTCCCCACTGTAGATACATTGGCCTTGACATACATATTTGCCCCTTTGCTTTCGATGCAGGAATATGCATTTTGACTGATTTTACCAGCCTCTTCATGGATCAGGTGGGAACTGAAACCCTATTTCCAAGTCCTGCCACGATGGTCAGAATCAGCTAGTTTTAGCCAAGCAGGCATGCTCCTCTCTCCTTAATTGTGTGTGTGTGTGTGTGTGTGTGTCCCCTGAATGTGCTGCCCATCATTTTCACTAGCTGATCCAAATAATTATTCCTTTTAAGAGAATTGGAGGAGAATGGGAGAGTGGAAGCTGATACTCAGGAATGGAGAAAGAACTTCTTATCCACCGGCCAGATGTGGCCCTCCAGTTCATTCCTTCTGGCCCTCAGGACTTGCCTTAGCTAGGAAATGTGTGGCTATCCCCAATGCTGTGAACTCCCATCAGCTCCAGCCAACATGGCCCAGTGGTCAGAGATGATGGGAGTTGGAGTTCTGGGCCACACATTCCCAAACCCCGAGTTACAGACTGTCCTACGTTCCTGCGCTTGCCTGCTCAAGGTGAGTGCTTCCCATGGCGCCTGCAAGGCAGTTGTAACAAAGCAGCCTTCCAAGAATGAAGGGTTCTTCTATCAGGCCCTCTGGACATTAAAAAGTTGCAGGAGAGTTGGGATTTTTATTCAGGTGTTAAGATGTGCAATTATATAATGATTTCATAAAGCCCTTCCTTCGGGTCATCATGTGCAATGTAATGCTTTATTCAATAGGACTTCAAGAGACTTGATCTTTATATTTTGAACATACCGGTATTGATCATGCCTTTTTCATCACACTGTATGAAATGCTTACGGGGTTTTTTTTGCTCCTCACTTGGTAGAATGCTTCTCTTCAGCATTTGGGGGCTTCTTCCAAAGTACTGTAAGAACATTGCCAACACCGAATTCTTTTTCAAAGTTACCTTCAAGCATTGTGGTCCTTAGAACCTAGTCTCTGCTGACTGTACGTGCTGCACAGACAATCTGTATCACATTTTCATCTTTATCTTCTTCAAAGACTTTGGGTGGTGGGGTTTTTTTTAAGGGTTTTTTTTAGTGGCTCAGCAATTTTGTCTTGCAGCCGAGAAGGGCATTGGGGCCTTGATATTGAACTTGTAGGACTCTGTTGTATAGCAAATGTTTCCCTTTCGTACCTCCATGAAAATGCATGCTCTTTGCTTTGGTTTTCTTCACATTACACAGACAACCCTTACATTTTCTCTAAACTAAAACGTCCCAAATGCTGCAACTTTCCCCATCCCCTTGATCATTTTGGTTGAGCTTTCTTTTCTTTTGTTTGGATCATGGTGGTCTTGATAGGAGAACTAGCTTGATAGCTAGTGGGTTCCATTCTGCCTTTCACAATTCGCGGATCAATCTGGCTAACAACCCCAATTGAATTCAGATAACATGCACAGCTATTTATCTAAAATAGTAACAATAAATTTTGGGTCAAAGGAGCATTAGACCTAGTGCCGACTTCTTTTTATTCCACCTCAGAAACTGGCTGTTAACAGCACTGTAGATAAGTACTTTGAGAGGGCAGCATTTTACAAGTGTAGATATGATGAACTAAGTCTTGGGGACACAGGCTGTTTTTTCCTACTATAAAACACCTCTATTCAATTATTAATAAGTTGAGGTCAGCTAATTATAGTGGATGCAGCCCTTTATTTGTCTTTTTTCTCTTTCAATGTTTGAAGAAGCTCTCAAAAGAAAAGGAAACATAATGGGAAAGGGGGTGGGAGGTTCCCCCCTTCTTTTCCAACCGTTTTGTGCTTCCACTAATATGCCTGTTAACTTACTCAAGAGGCCACCTTGACAGATAATGTGGGTAGTTTTGGTTCTTTGTTTTTAAAGAGAATCAAAATATTCAGAGGTGATAATAGAAGCATTCAGTGAATTTGTTTCCTGGCATAGTCATTTACTAAAATGCTTGTGCCTTTGTGTGGCAAATAAAAAGACCCCAGGGTATGACTTACCTCCCAAAAAATATATGCACAAGTAAATAGGTAAAGGGACCCTTGACCATTAGGTCCAGTCGCGGACGGCTCTGGGGTTGTGGCGCTCATCTCGCTTTACTGGCCGAGGGAGCCAGCGTACAGTTTCCGGGTCATGTGACCAGCATGACTAAGCCGCTTCTGGTGAACCAGAGCAGCGCACGGAAACGCCATTTACCTTTCCGCCGGAGCGGTACCTATTTATCTACTTGCACTTTGTGCTTTCGAACTGCTAGGTTGGCAGGAGCTGGGACCGAGCAACGGGAGCTCACCCTGTTGCGGGGATTTGAACCACCGACCTTCTGATCGGCAAGCCTTAGGCTCTGTGGTTTAACCCACATGTATTAAATCCTCATAATATTGATAGACCCTGTAGGAAAGCTTTTAAATGACAGGCCAATCCTGTAGATCAGGGGTGTCAAACCTGTAGATGCTGTTGCGCCTCAACTCCCATCAGCCTCAGCAAGCTTGGTAGGGAGGTTTAAAGCAGGTTTTCCAACTATGCAAACTCCTTTTCAGACACACACACACCCCGACAAAAAAGCTCCAAATGAACACAAAGCCTGCTTAGCTCCTTGCCTATACAGTGGTACTTCGGTTTTCGAACGTAATATTTTCCAGAAGACCATTCGGCTTCCGAAACATTTGAAAACCGAGGTGCAAAGGGCAGCCTGCAGTTTCAGTGGAGAAAACTGGGGGGGGGGGGATGCAGCAGGAGCCATTCGATTTCTCATGCACATTCAAAAATGGAAGCATTTACTTCCAGGTTTTCGGCTCCCGAAAACCGCAATTTTTGGCTTCCAAGATGCTTGAAAACCAAGGTACCACTGTATTAGTGATGGTTTCTCCATAGCAGTGAGCAGTTCTTATCTACTATACACAGATAATTCACTTATGAATCTGCCTTAGGCATGCACACGCACACGCACTCAGAGTACTTTGTGTATTTGCAAGGATGTGACAAAGCATTACCTGCCTGGAGATGATGGTGAAGAAGAGGTTCTGCTCAAAAAGGTGGTTTGTTTACATATGGTTTGGGCAGTTTAAGTATCGAAGCAGAGCACATTATATAATTTGTGTGCATGGTGTTCCTCAGGTATCTGATCTACCTTCCCTATTTTCCAATGGCACATTTTTCAACTGCACAGTTTCCCCTCAACACTACATTTTGCATCTAGTTGCGTAAAAAACCTTGCCAGCAAGCATGGCTGACGGCCAAGGATGATGGGAATTGTAGTTCAGCAGTGTTGCACGGCCCCAGATTCCCTACCCCTGCTGTAGGTTCAGTTGTGGTGAATAAGTAAGGGCGCATTCAGGTGTGGGGAATCTTGCGCTAGTTTTCCTGACTGTAATGCTGGTTCTTTGGTTCCTTTTCTGATGTTCCTTTCGTGCTGTCGAACCAGCTGTGCTATGTGGCTTTTTGACTGATTGGCTATATTTCATCCACACCAGTGAGTGTGATGTGTCACAACAACGAATGGACAGCGTCACTACTCCCCCACTCTTTCCGCACATCTGTGCTTCTGTTCCCTTATGACTCACCCATGAAAATGGCAAAAAAAGAGAACTGTTTGCTGGTATACAGCCCCAAATTTACTCCCATGACTTTTCCAGGTTAAGGGGACAGCAAACTGGTTTTTTTCTGGATTCAAATAACACAGGAATGAGTGCTGAACATGCATTATATTCCGTTGGTTTTCTGTGTCATGTGAAAGCTCGTGTGGAAACCAACTCTTAGGGAAACTTGGGGGGGGTGGAATAATACAGTGTGAACAAACCTTTCAGAAAGGTGAGAATCACACTTTTCTGTATACATGGCATTCTTCTTATCCTCAGGGCTGCAAAGCTAGGTTGCCAACCTACTTTTGAAGAACTAAACAGACAGAAATAAGGAGAATGGCAATCAGAAATGTAAATTCACCTTCCCTCCCCTGGGCCACTATTCTGCTTTTTATATAATGTCAAGGGTTGATTGAGTCTAATTTTTCACACTTGAGAGCACCAGTTTTATGAATAGTGTCCTTGGCTCTGTTACGTGGAATCAAGGATGCTAGGCTCTCCAAATGTGTTTTGGCACCAGTCCAATTTGTGAAAAGAACAATACGAAAATTACATGAGTTTTTTTATTCTCTTTTTTAAAAGTGAGAATTTCGCTCGTTCTTTCTAGAAATCTTCCCCTGCCCCTTTGACCTCTCCCCCTTGACTTACTACCTCCATGTAGACATGCCTAGAACACATAGGCTAGCTTTGAGGCCATCTGTGGGAGATTCCCCGCCCCAGCCCCACAGATTCATTCGAAGTATTGGCTTCTGGGGACTTTTGTTATTGCATTAGAATACTATAGGCTTCTGGCACATCCGTAGCCGATGGAAACCATTTTGAAGAACCCACTGGAGGTAGCTCATGCTTCTGCTTTGATTTTTATAAAAGCAGGTGCCCTAGCAAACTTGCTTTTCCAGACATTTTCTCATTCTGTCCTTAAATCAGAGAGAAATATTGTCTGCATAGTCCCCCCCCCCACCCCCTTGAACCTACAGTGTCGTTAATACAGCACTGGGGAGTTGGCTAGAACAATGCTGCCCGCTACCAGTCAAACGGCTTAGAAAAATTGTGGAAAAGAATGTTAAACGCGGTCCTGCTGTGATCACTAAAAAGGCCGCTGTCACAGTGTTTCCATGCCAGGTATTACTCAGACACTGCTCCCCTCTTCTGCAATATTCCTGGCTTTTATCTTGTTTTGCACAATTCAGCCATATCTTGTCCCTTTAACCACCTTACTAGTTCACATAACTCAGTCGGATTCTGCCTGAGGAAAAATTTTAATTAACTATGCTTAAAGAATCAAAGGGTCAGGACGGAACATTGGAAGGACATATTGGCATTGTCAATTTTGTATCTTCCTTAACATTTCTTTCTTTTTCTTTTTCTTTTTTCGGCGGTACAAACCCAGGTGTGGAATGTGGTATTCTACCCCTTGTGTACCAAAAAGTTAATTGTTTAGTGAAGAATCTAAGCTGCTATTTGACAACTTCCTTTCTGGTCAAGTGTCAGATATTGTGACCATGAAATAAAGCCCTTTTCAGTCTCACACACACAGAGAGAGAGAGAGGGAGAGAGAGAGCGCTTTATTATGATTGCTTATTTGGCAAATATAAGTGGAGATTTCTGGGAAATATTTCCCACACAATCAGGTTTCTGAATGGTCACCATCCATTTGCTGGTGGGAAACTGAATGCTGGACTTCATGTAGGCCTTTGGCCTAGTCCAAAAAGGCTCTTCTTTGGCTCTTATGCTTATTTCTTGACAACTCTTGGGTACTTCCAAAATTTGCCCATTTAATTTTTGTGTTTGTTATGTCCATAATACTCTAGGTATAAAGAACTTAATCCAGTGACTTCAACCAAGTCATTGTCATTAGATAGCTCCGCTTGACTGTTGTGGCCTACCCAATAGATACATGTGCTTAGATAGCATTTATTTCAGAAGGACAAGCTCTTAGGAAGCTGCCTTATATTGAGCCAGGCCATTGATACATCCAGGCCAGTATTGTCTACACTGGGTTGCAGTAGCACTTTAGGGTTTCAGACAGGGGTATTTTCCAGCCCTGCCTGGAGATGCCAAGGTTTGAACCCGACACCTTTGAATGCAGAGTATTTGCCCTGTGGTTGAACTGAACTGCAGCATCTCCCCGTTCCCAGGTCCTTGACTAAGGGATGAGCTGCAGCTGCAGGACAGTTGCATTTGTTTTGCATTCTCATTCAGAAGAAGAATGCTAGGTCATCTATAGGTCTCATTGAGTATTTTGTCAGGAGTGTCTATCCTTGGAGAGTTAGTTAGTGGGTGGGTCATGAAATGGAAGCAGAGGCTGTGGAGGATGCCGGGGGGGGGGGGGACAAGCAGAGAGCATGTCGAGAGTCCTCTGCACTTTGGCAAGAGATGGGAATGTGGGGAGGCTGAACGGTTTGAGTAGGTAGTGAATCTGACTTGCCCAGGCTCCAGGCCAGCTGGCAGCCAAATCCGCAACACTGCTCTCGATCTGTGACCTTGTAACTAGTAGTGATGGCCACCAACTTAGATGACTTTAAAAGAGGATTGGTCCGATTCATGAAGTATAAAGCTATCAACAGCTACCAGACATGATGGCCATGTTCAGGGTATGCCCCTGAATACCAGTCGCTGGGAATCACAGGCAGGGAGAGCACTCTTGCTTTCATGTCCTGCTTGAAGACTTCTCATAAGCCATACAATTCCAGCATGGTGCTGGAACTGATGAGCCTTAGGCCTGATCTGGTAAGGCTTTCCCTGCGTTCTTAACTAGTCTAGGGTGTGACTTTTTATAATATATCGTTTTGGAGCATGTTAAAAACAACCTCATGAAATAGCTCTTTTATCTTCCGATTGGTTCCATCCTTAGCTGACTTTAGCAAGTGTCCTAGAGGAAACACATTTCATTTGACCTCCAGGCCCAGGTGGGGCGCAGGGCATCCTCTTCTCATTTGCAAAGCACAAATCTGCAGTGTTGATTTTTTTTTAAAAAATGCCTGTTTAATCTTCCAGAAACAAGACTGGCCCCTGCACAAGCTGGAATGCTCAGCCATGTGCGTGTTTGGGCAGAACTGGAATCCCTCGGAGACTGTGAGACTCACTGCAAGGATTATTGCCAAACAGGTGAGCAGGACCCAAAGACTTCGGCCAGATTTCTGTTTTGTTTTGCTTGGAGATGGAAAGAGCCAGGGAAGTGACTGTGTGCTCCAGTAGCCTCCGGTGCAAAGTCGCTTCACAACATCTTGTTTGTGTATATGCCTGCAGTTGCTCCTAACATGAGTAGTTGAAGCATCTGCAGTGTTTGTGCTTAAGAACCTCTTGAAGTACTGTGCTCTTGAACCTTTCCCATCTATTAAGTCACCTCCCTCGTTCTTCATTGAATTTCTCCGTCAAACATGCTTTGCGCAAAGTCTTTGGAAAGCAAAGCCTTACAAATGTAATAGCACCTTTTATTCCCAATGTCCTCGGGCACAAGACTCGACTGCAAGCAGTTCACACAGTGTTTTTGCATTGCATAACGTTGATGTGAAGCTCAATGAAACAGGGTTTATTGGGGGAACTGCACAAACCTCTGTTTCAGATGCTCATTATGGCCGTGTTGCCGTGAATTCCAAATTCTTCTGTCTGTTTTGGCCAGATTCTCCACAGTCCAGCTGTCTGGAGGCTGGTGGTTCCTTCACATATGACATTACATACACATGGGCTTCTTGGCAGCTTGACCAGGGCAGTCCTGTTCCCCAGGCTGCTGAAGACTCAACCAGATGCTCCTCTCACTAGGAAATGAAGCCTCTGTGGCAATATGTCCTTCCCAGATGGAAAGGACACCTTTCAGGGAAGAACGGACCACTTGTACTTAAAAACAGGGAAGGATGCAGAGGAACTGCAATACCTTAAAGACCGCCTCTCCCCATATAAACCAACCCGGACTCTGTGGTCATTCTCTAAATCCCTTCTTTGTGTGCCTCTTCCACAAGAGGTCAGGAGGGCAGCAACACAAGAACAGGCCTTTTCTGCAGTGGCCCCTCATTTGTGGAATGTTCTTCCCAGGGAGGCCCGCCTGATGCCTTCATTATACATCTTTAGGTGCCTCAAAATGTTCCTCTTCTCCCAGTCCCTTGGCTGATGAATATTCTACAGCCTTTTAACTGTGTTGGGGGTGGGTATTCATCTTCTTTTTCAGCTATTTATTTTGTGCTGTTATCTTGTGAACTGCCCTGAAGTAGAACCAGAATCTTTGGACGTATATAAATTTAATAATTAATAGATAAAATCCATAGAATTAGAATGTTGGAAGGGACCTTTGAAGGCCATCACTGCTCCATGTCGGATCTGCAGTCACCTGCAGCATCACTGGCAGACATTCCGTTCCAATCAATATCTTTTCCCAAGGAACTCTGGGAGTTGTAGTTGGTGGGAAACAGGGGTCTCCTAATGGCTCTCAGCATCCTTAACAAAGTACAGTTCCCAGGATCCTCTGGGGGAGCCGTGGCTGCTAAAGTGTGGTATAGTAGTGCTTTAAATGTTCAATATGGATGTGGCCCAGGTCTCTATAAGTAGGAAGCCCTCTAAGCTGGAGGGAAATCTGACCCTATTTATGGAGCCTTCTCCCAAGGCAAAATGTGGTTTTCTGAAGCATGTTCTCTCTCACTCATAGAGTGTTCGCAGGGAAACAAAGTGGGACCAGTAAGTTTCAAGGTCACAGCTTTGTATGTTGTCATAACGCTCCCAACTTCTCTCCCCCTCTGTAATAATGATTAAAAAAAATCAAACCTCCTAAACAATGGCCTTTGAAGAAATTCTGTACATTTTGAGAACTGCTTCTGTGATAAGGGTGACCCAGATGCAGTGGGGGGGGAGAGGACTCTGAAGGCATGCTGGGATGGTAGCTTGCCTGACTCCCCCTGTGCTTCTTTCCTTTCCCTTCCTTTCTTTTTAATTTTTTTTAAACACACTCTAGTGGTGATCCACAAACAAAATTAGATGTTTAATGATGAAAAGTCATTGGAATAAATTTGTGCTTTTATAGCTTGCAGGGAAGTGGGAGGGAGCCCTACATGCCATATGAAAGCTAAATATGCAAACCATAGTCCCTGAACCTCAGCTGCTGGGCCACCTGCAAACCCATATTTAATGGCCAAGATTACAAAGAAGTGGCCTTAGGCCAACGCTGGAGTGTTGCTTTTGAACTCTGTCAACATTGAGATTATTCACTTTCCTCAAAGCAAAGTCTGCCTTCTAATAGCTTGCTGCTGTTAGTTGCTTTCTGCAAATCTGCAGCTAAAAGAAATTACGATTTTTGTTTAAAAATAATAATTAAGAAATACTTGTTCTTTTTGTGCAGGCATTTTCACAGGAGTTTTGGGACATAGTGGCCTAGGGTGTCAGCAGATTTAAACCAGAGTGCAGTTTGTTGACTCATCTGGGCAGTGTGTGTGTCTGTCTGTGTGTGTGTGTGTTAGAAAGGACAGTTGTGAATAAGCTGGTGGAATGTGTGTGGGATTTTTTGAAAATGTCACTTTTCTTTTCTTCATTACTAGAAAACACACTCTGGAAGGACTGAGTCAGAAAAACTCCTTTCTATAACAGAGTTTGAATCCCGTAAGTATAGAAAAATGGAAGACTCCAAGGGTTATTCCATAGGGGGTTCAGAAAGCATTTTGTAGCTGTTCAACAAAACCTGCCTGTGTTTACAAGTCTCTCTCTCTCTTCCTGTAGTATTGAGAATGATATTTATTCATCGCTCTTTAGAAAAAGTCTCAAAGTGACTAACAGTACATCAAAAATACAATGCAATAGGCAAAAACAATAAAAACAGACACAATACAGTACCAAAAGGTTACATTATCACTTCTGTTATGAATTATCATTATTTATCTTGAATACAGTGAGTTTCGTGGAAAAGTCACAGGCTATATATACCCTCTTTGGCCTCTCTGTTTGCATTTTGCCCCCATAGCTTTGCATATACTAATTATAGCACAATACACAAACATTTTACACACGTGCATTTCTAGATCTACCTCAACAAGGTGTCCTATTCTCCTCACCCCCCACCCTGCTGCCACCGCCAATGATTCTGTTGTTCCCCTTAACTTGGGATAAAAGTGAATTGAAATTCTGGTCCATTGATTACACTTCTGTCTTGTCAAAACAGCCTTCCTGGCAACTTGGGTGACTTTGGTGGATTGTAATGTGAAATTTTAAAACAGCCAGCATTGTTACCAGGGGGCATCTAGTCAGTGATGGCACAGTTGCTTGATAGTGACAGTGTCTTTGGGGCTAATTGCAGGGCCCTCCAGTGTTGAGTTGCATATCTGTCACTGCCAGTCAAATCTGACATGTCCTCGGCGGTTGCCGCATCCCAAATGCTCCAAAGGTGATCTAAGGAGGAGTGAAGGCCCGTGTGTGTGTGAACTTATTTCCCCCGCTCAAGGCAGAGCTCAAAACTGAGCCGCTATTAAGAAGGCTAAGCAAACTGGAATTGCCTGCCAAGCATTCGTAGTGTTGCTCTCTTCCTCGGTGCTGACAATAAGGGGAACAAGTGAGCACAACCATGCACATATTCGAGAACAATAATGTCTTAGATTTGCCTTCTGCTCAGTCGGAACACCTTGAGATGCGGTCATGAAATGCAGCTATCTCTAGGAAGAAATGTACAACTTTTGTGCATTTGACAAGAATACCACTACATTATATTTATTGCATTTTTAGGAAGACCATTTAAAAAAAAACCCCACCAACCTTCTGGCTTTAGCATATTAGGTTGTTTAATGTGTCGCTTTTTCAGGCAGCTTAATGCTGAATTGAGCAGAAGTGGGCTGCAAGATCACATTTTTATGCTGTATGTGGGGGAGGGAGAAGAGTTTGGATTTGATATTCCGCTTTATCACTACCCGAAGGAGTCTCAAAGCGGCTAACATTCTCCTTTTCCCTTCCTCCCCCACAACAAACACTCTGTGAGGTGAGGCTGAGAGACTTCAGAGAAGTGTGACTGGCCCAAGGTCACCCAGCAGCTGCAGGTGGAGGAGCAGGGAAGCGAACCCGGTTCACCAGATTACAAGTCCACCGCTCTTAACCACTACACCACACTGGATCTTCTCCCCCCCCCGCCCCCCCTCCTGCCACACTCACTCTAGGATCTCTATCATTTACTGAAGTCTGGCATGGCATTTATCAATATTTTATTTTCGATTGATTGTTTTTTTAACCAGAATAAACACCCAGTTTTGATGTCCTGTGAGGAACTGTTCTTCCCACACAGGGAGGCCTTTCATTAGGTGTCATTTAATTCAGTGGGTTCAGTGGCTTACTTGAGCATTCGTTAGTGGTGCATTGACAAATACACAAAAAGATTACACAGTGCGTTTCATAAGCCAATATTATTCCCAGCTAATATATGGGTAGAAATGTGCCAGCTGTTAGATGCTTCCTGGCATTGTTCCCTTCCACAAGGCCTACAAGGAGGAAAATGATACTCCCTGCAGTTCAAAGAAGAGTTCTTGTGACTGATTCTCTTTTCTTCGAGGGCGTCCTGTCTTGAAGCGGACTTCGCTGCACTTCACTGCAAGTAAATTGGTCTTTGTATTGAAAAGGGATTTCTTTTCCTTTGCAGATCTCGATAAGCTCGACAATGAAAAGAGAGAGTTGATTCAGAATGACATCTCGGCTCTCCATCACTTTTATTCAAAGCATATAGAATACCCTGACAATGCAGCTCTTGTGGTCCTTTTTGGTCAAGTAAGATGGTTTTTAAAAAGGGGTTAGGCTGGATCCAAATGGCACCTTTGGGAGCATGTGATCTTGCACTGAACCAGAAGTACAGGAAGTAAGGTTGAAAAAGAAGCTTAGAATTGTGTGCAATTTTGTGTGATAAATCTCACATTTTGGGCCTTGCCAGCCCCACAAAAGTCTGTCAGATGGGGCAGGAGGAATGGACTTTGCTTCAAAATGGTTTAAGGGTGTTGCATGCACTAAATTGAATCATCCCCAAAAACCCTCTATTAGAAGCCTCCTAGTGGTTCTGGAAACCAAAGCCTTGGCAAATAATTTTATGCATGTTTGCATATTACATTTCTTCAGTATTTGTCCCAAAAATGTAAAGTGTAGAAGTGATCTATGCAGTACTCATTTCCCCCCTTTTGATATAGCCTAGTACTCAGTCCCATTTTCTTTAGCGTTTACCCTTTTTATTTGTTTTTGACTTTCTTTAAAAAAGAAACAATAATATGTATCATAAAGTAGATATACAAAATGCAGACCAATACATAGACATACTGAGCACATATTGTAAACATAAACACTATATATTAGGAAATGATTTTTTTACAAACATCGAGATAGTAATGTTTGATGTTAGTACATGACATGAACACATTTTAAAAGATGCTGCTGTCTAAATGATGTAATGGAAGGTATGGCTTGGAGCTGAATGTCATTTTGAGACTGAGAATAACACACTCAGCTGCCTTTTCGCCCCACCTGGTTCCAGGATGCTGACACACTTTGCTGCAGCTCAGCCCGGCTGCCGCATCCTTAATCTTCCACTATAAAACTAAATTGCAGGCAAACTCTGACCTCCCTTCTTGTAAAGCTAGTCGCTCAGCAGCAAGACTTGATTAAGAATAAGCAGCATTCTAATCAGATTAATCAGGATGGTGCAGACAAATATGGTCACTTAGGCATGCAATGCTCAAGAAGCCAGCGGGTTTTTAATTTCTCTCCGTCTTTCGCTTTCTCTCTCAGGTGAACTGTAACGGCTTCACAATTGAAGATGAAGAACTTTCACACTTGGGATCAGCGATATTCCCTGAGTAAGTGTTTTAGATGCAGCATCTCCCCCAGGGAGGGAAACACACACACACAATTTCTAAGATCTATCAATTAGTTTCCAACAACAACAACAAAATCCCCCAGTGCTGTAAGTTGTTTGCAAAGCTGAGCAAGGCATTCCTTTCTCAGCTCTTGGAGTCCTGCACACGGCTTCCTTCCTCTTTGTGTTCAACATCTGTGCCTGTCTTATGAACCAGGTCCTCACCGTATACCAGGTCTGAGTGGTCCAGGATCTCAAAGGGCCAATACTCGGGCCAGTACGGTAGTTCCCTTGAAACTGTTGAGATTTTAAGGTGCTTCGCTGTGGTTATGCTGCAAGCAACTGTTCCTAGGACTTCACTATTAGAGGTAAATTCTGTAAGCTGATAAGACATTTTGTTGTCTTTGAGCTTCATGAACTCGCAACTTTGCCCTGATCATACAGTTGTTGTAATAATAAACTTCATAAAGAGACTTTTGAGATGCTTTGCACATAACGTTAAATCAAATACAGGCTTGCTGCAAACACACAGGTTTCCAGAGAGGCGTTTGCGGCTGCTGAGCTACTGCTCTGTTCCTGCTGCTGTTGCACTGCTGTGAGCTAAGTCATGGTTTGCCTTAGTGAGCCATCCAAACCCAAGCTCACGGTTTGTTTCACTCCAAGCAAACCATGGGCTTTAACCAAGGTTTGTCTGGAGGAGACGAGCCTCCACAATGTTAAGCCAAACTGTGGCTTGCTTTCCATGAGTGTAATAGCAGGAGGACTATGGGGAGGACTGCAGGTGCAATCCATTTCCCCAGGAGCCCTTGCACTTGCACATCTGTGCTGAGCCATGGTTTGGTTTGGTGTTATGTGCAAACCAGCCCATTCAACACAGGTAATTGTCACAAGTCCTGCTGTATACAGTGCTCTTCCTTGTGGTCTTTAATATTGCTGCTCATGGAACAAATGGGTGCCCTTTTGTTTTTGTCAGTGTGGCGCTCATGAACCACAGTTGTTGCCCCAACGTGATTGTCACCTACAAAGGGACCGTGGCTGAAGTCAGAGCTGTGCAGGAGATAGAAGCTGGCGATGAGGTAACTGTGCAGTGAATGAATGCCTGCTTTCAAGGGATGGGGAGGGACTGGTTTGTAAAACACACGGCCTGCCGTGTACCTGCGGTGTGTCTTTCCATCTGTGTGGTAAACTCATCCTCCACACCCCGTTTGAGGATTCTCCCCTTCATTTCCAAATCCAGTTACGACGATGTGGTCTTTAAACTGGGGTAGCCAGCACCTCCCCTCTCGAAACGGTGACTTATTTCTCTGACAGAAACCACACCTGGCATTTAAAAGAGGTCTCCTGTCCAAAATGGCAGCCCCCTAATGAGGTCTCCCTCACTTCTCCCCACAAGTATTAGCCAGACTTAACCCATGTTTCTTAAGCATGTTGTTTAACCATGTCGTCGTCCTCTGTCAGAGTAATGGGGATTGCATGTAAAATAGGACAGTGCAAAAGGTTAACACAGGCCTGCTGTTTTTCAGCAACAGAGTCACAGGTATTTCCCCCCCTTGAACTCAGGTTTGAAGAGGTCACTTAAATAGGCCAAGGGTAGCTTCAGATACTGCCTGCAACATGTCAGGCCGGTCTGTTTCATAACCTAACCTGCTCCATTAGTCCACCACACACCCTTCCCCACAGATCCATGCTCACCTGATGTTCCTACGAGGGGCGAGGACATCGTTTACTTTTGCTGCATTCCAGAAACCCCAGTTGTGGGATTATTCAGGAAAATATTTACATGTTCCCTTCGAATGCCTTATACTTATTCATTTATGTAAAATAAAGACGATTAAACGGAATAACAGCAGTGCCAACGGAAAGAGTGTGTGTTAACAAGTTGGTAGAATATTACTAATCAAGGGAGTATTGAACTCCTGGAAAAGGTTCTCTGCCATTCAATTAGCGCAGAAGCGCAACAGATTTGTCCTCTGTGGCGTGGCCTGTGCCTCCACCTTCTGGCTCAATGTGGGTACTGCATGGGAAACCTGTCAAGATTTCCGTGTGTCTGCGTGTGTGTTTAGATTGGCTCCCATATTTTCTGCCTGGAGAAAAGCAATTGAGATGCACTCACTGTAGGATAAAAACAAGCAACTGCAAACTAAAATCAACTTGCCCTGGGCATGTTGAGAGAAGGTGAAGGACACACATGCACACAAACAAGAGCAGGCTCGATGGAAAACCATGCGTTGGCGCTGGAGCAGATATGTGTTTAGTTTTCCTTGTAGCCTTTTAATTGTATTATATTTTGGGTGAGAAATTTTAAGATCAGCATTTGAAACTTTCTGTCTTATTTTATAACCGGAAGAAAATTCTTTGAGTTTGCATGTATTTGTGTATTTGGAGTTCTGTTTTCTGCTTCTGTTTTTGCTTCTTCTTCTGGGCAGATAAGATACCTTACTAGCCAAAGCAAACTGAGTGGCTGTTTACTTTTTTGCATCCACAAAGAGGCTTAGAATAAATGTGTCTCTGCCTATATGCCCTTCTGTGTTCAGACTTGCAGCAAAATTCAAAATCCAACAAAAACAAATCTCAAGATTCCGGCCATGATATAGAACCCTGAGGTCATCTAGTCCAACCCCCCGCAGTGCAGGAATCTCAACTAAAGCATCCATGGCAGATGGCCAGCCAACCTCTGCTTAAAGTACACCACCTTCCAAAGGAGTCTATTCTCCATCTATTAACAAGAGTATTGGTGGTATCGAACAAAACTAATCTGCTGACGCACAAAATTTTGGTTGTGCAGTGGAACTTCCCCTTCCCTCCCCTCCTTTTGGGAGATGGTGGGTCCGGCTCCCCACAAGGTCTGAGGGACGGTGGACTGGCCCCATCCTGAAAAAGTTTGCTGACCCCTGGCTTGGAACCTTCTCCAGGGAACATCAGGAACATCAGGTTCCCAACTGCAGGAAGGCCTCTGAACTGGATGCAGTTAGGCTCCCTCTTCAGAGAGTTAGAAATGGAGCAGGCATGGATAGGGATGTTGTGTGTGCACCTCCCCACTTTAAGCTGACACATGTTCAGCCATTGAAACTTTCAGATTCTATCAGTAGTAAACAAACTGAACTTGGGCTGTATTTTCCTGGGACTTAGCCCTGAAACCTGGCGCATTGTGCAAATGCAGCAAGTTTCTGGCCACTCACTGCAACTAGTATGTAGATCAGTGTATGTTTATGTATAACCTGTAGCATTTCAATACCTATCTGCTGCTGTTATATTACCCATCTGTCTTTTCCAGATTTTTACCAGTTACATTGACCTGCTATATCCTACAGAAGATAGGAATGATCGGTTAAGAGATTCTTACTTCTTCACTTGCGATTGCAGAGAGTGCATTACTAAAAAAAAGGTGATTGTATTTAATAGAGTGCACATGCTTTATTTATTATTTAGATTTATAGCTTGACTTTATAGTAAAGGCAAAGCATTATTATTTTTTTGTTTGGGTTCTATACCTCATCATCATTTATTACCATCTAATATCTATACTGTGCCTGTAATATGAGGCTATAAAGCAGATCTGTGACATGGCATACCTCCTGCTTCCAATTCCCATTGGTGCAGCTGTGTCTGCTTATTCAAGGTCAACCATTTAGACTGCAGGAGTAGTGGGCTCCACATGAGTTACTCCCGTTGGGCTCCAGCTCCAGCCATCTCTGACTATTGACCATGCTCCCTGGGGCTGGTGGGAAGAGGAACCCAAGAACCATCATGTTGGTTACTCTTTGTCAGAGCTGGTTCAGCTGCACATCAGTGCAGAGACTCAGAGATGAGCAGTAGAGTTGATTCTTTATTCAGGGAAACACAATACAGACAGAGAAACCTACGGGCAAAACTGGCCCCCGGTAAAGCAGTTGTCTGAATTGAAGATCTGGACCTCCTATTTCCCCTCTGTCTAGCTGTTTTCCCAGCAGTATTAAACTCCATCTTAAACTCTCCCTGTGCTCTTTGCTCTGTTACACACAAGGCCCTCCGTGCCCTTGGAGACAAGGGAGGAGGAGGGATGAATATAGTAGGACTGCTGCAGCCTCACCCCCTACCTCCTCCTCAGCTGCCTGTCCTATGTCTGCAGTGCTTTCCGTCTCCTCTTCCTCTCTCTCACTGAAGCCTGTTGCTTGTTCTATGAGTATAGGGCAGTATACAAATTTTATACATAAGCATCAACATCCAACCCTTCTGGTCTTCCCCCTTCATCCTCTGACCTGTTTTCAGTGTCCCACCGCCACCCCCCAGGCTTCGAGCCTTCCTCTTCTGAGGCTTCCCGAGGGAGTTCTCCATCTGAAGCCTCCCACCACTCCTCATCGTCCAGCCAGTCACTGACACCCTTGCAGTAGGGCTGTGGCTGAGCGCAGTCTTACCCCCTGTTCCCCCCATATAGCTTTCCCACAGTCTCTCCCTCTCTCCAGAGAGCAGATGCAGAATTTGGGATGATCAAGACATTAACCTGAGAAATTTGGGGGAGGGTGTGTGTATTAAGGGAACATGTCCCAGAAAGCAACTTGCTGGGGGAGGGGGAATAGCCACTATGCTAGCTCCCCAGAAGGTGGGTCACCGGGAGGGATGTTGCCGCTGTGCAAATGCACCAACGGAGCCAATCTGGTGTTCCTGCTGGTGCATTTGCACTGCACCAACCTCTCCCCCACCTTGGCCTCCCCATACAAGCAGCAGCAGCCCACCCGCCAGGAATTCAGCACAGCGGCTCTGCCCACTTCTGACAGGCAGCATTTCAGTCTTGCGCCATCCAGGGTCCAAAGCAGCCCCTTTAGTATGTGGCATCTTCAGGCAGTGCTTAAAAAGGCTCCTGCTTAAAGCCCTAGAATGTCGTTGGGCAGAGAATACTGACTCCGTATAATGGAGCTTCCTATCCACCTAACAGCGTGTGGAAGACATGGGTAGGCAACAGGGTGGACTGAAACTCTCATCATCCTTGACCAATTTGGCCATGCTGGCTGATGGGAGTTAGAGTCCACCAACACCAGAGAGCCATCCATTGGCTACCCCAGGAGATAATCAGTCAGGGACCCATGCAGATGCTACAGCGCTACCCTCATGTCCTCTGTGAGAAACCCTGGTTAAATTTTATCATGGTTTTAAGTTCTCTTCTTTTAACAGATCCCTATAATCTCTCTCTCTTTCTCTCTCTCGCTGTGTGTGTTTTGCACAGCTATTGTTGGTTTCTGTGTGGATCTGCTTTTTGTCTCGGAGCTGGGGGAGGCCTTGTAACTCTCTCGCAACTCTTCCCTCAGGACAAAGATAAACTGGAAATCCGCAAGCTGAACGAGCCTCCATCAGCAGAAGCCGTGCGAGATATGATCAAATATGCCAGAAATGTGATTGAGGAATTCAGGAGGGCCAAACACTACAAATATATCCTTTGGTGTTCTCTTTCTCACTCGCTCTCTTTCTTATCTGTGCTCTCTGTTTAAGCTGAACTTTAGATTCAATTGAGCAGCCTCATTTTGTTGAGGCTTGTCCAAAAATGCAATTCCCCAGCGTCGGGCTGCTGTATTCCTCTCTCATCTCCCCACACCCCACCCCTTGCTTTGTTTCTCAACCCCAGAGTTTCTTTTCCAGCAAGTAGGTTTGGTTTCCCTTAGAGCTGAGCTTGGCTGCAGTAAAGCAAGGTAAAAAGTGATTTGCAACTGCTCTAGAGTGTAATTTTTTTGACCAACAATGCAAGAAAGGGAGTGTGCAAAGCTCTTTAGTCTAACACAGTAGGTGTGTGCGAGACCCTCCACTGATTTAACATTTCTTTGGTGTTATTTTACATAATTTTGGGGTGACTCCAGGTGGGTAATGCAATCCTAGCCCAGCCCAAGGATGGTCAAAGCAACAGAGTCACCACCACAAATGGAGCCCCATTGCTTCCTTGCTAGTCAGGGTCGACAGTGTAGAGGGGTTTCCTCTCTAGTAGCTGAACTGGTACAGGATCCAACAAATTTCAGGGTCCTATCCTGGCAGTGGGACGCGGGTGGCGCTGTGGGTTAAACCACAGAGCCTAGGACTTGCCGATCAGAAGGTCAGCGGTTCGAATCCCCGCGATGGAGTGAGCTCCCATTGCTTGGTCCCTGCTCCTGCCAACCTAGCAGTTCGAAAGCACCTCAAAGTGCAAGTAGATAAATAGGTACCGCTCCAGTGGGAAGGTAAACGGTGTTTCCGTGTGCTGCTCTGGTTCATCAGAAGCGGCTTAGTCATGCTGGCCACATGACCTGGAAGCTGTACGCCAGCTCCCTCGGCCAATAAAGCGAGATGAGCACCGCAACCCCAGAGTCGGTCACGACTGGACCTAATGGTCAGGGGTCCCTTTACCTTTACCTTTATCCTGGCAGTAGCTTTGTGCTGGAGGTCAGGCCTCCAGTGCAGTGGAGCCCCCTCATTGGAAATCTGTGGGTCTGGGCCTGGAAATGGGTCCATGTTTCATTCTCACTCCCATGCTCCATATCTGATGCTTCAGAGGGGCATGCAACCCAGTGCAGAGCACGCTGAATACTGCCACCCAACAGTGCCTCTGTCTCGATGGGCTTACATTTCCTCTTGTTTGCCTGCATTGGCTTATCACTGATCCCAGACAGGGGTTCGGAACCTTCCTGGGAGCTGATGAAAATGCCAGAGAGAGACTAAGACTGATAATATTTTTCCCCAATTCCATTGACAGCCTTAGACAGCAGTTTCATGTACATTTTACAACATCATGTGGGAGAAGATGGAATTATGTGCACCTTCAAATGCCTGGGTATAAGAGTCCACCACCTGACCGTTGAGCTATCTGAGCTCAGGACCTCCTCCCAAGATAGCTAACAATAATGTTCAGATGCAGTTTGCCTCTGAATGCCATCTGCTAGGAACAAATACTTGAAGGGCTGTCATGGCAAAGATGGGGCAGGCTTATCTTCTGATGCTCCTAGAGAGCAGTGGAAATGGCAAGGAAACAGGTTGTTTAAGCTAAACCTCAGGAGAAAAGTCTATGCAACAGAGGAACAAACTGCCTCCAGATACACTGGGTTTTCTTTGTCTAATCAGAGGCCCAGGAATGTCTTTCTTGCATCCTGCATTTGCACTTCTGGAGTGGAGCAGGAACTTGGACCACATGAGCTCTGAAGTCCCTTCCAACTTGTGTGTTTCTGCAAAGCAACAGGGCTATACGTTTCTGTATGGAACGCTTGTGATTTTGCTTAAGAAGACTTGGCTTTTAAGGAACAGGTGTTCAGCTGTGTAGCCCTGGAGTCATAACCGGGCATTCGTTCCCCGCTTACTTTCTGTGCTCCTTAACTTTTGGCTTACCCCCAAGTGAACTGCTCGAGGTTTGCGAGCTTAGCTTGGACAAGATGGGCGCTGTGTTTGTCGAGAGCAATGTTTACATGCTGCACATGATGTACCAGGCTATGGGAGTCTGTCTGTACATGCAAGACTGGGAGGGTGCTTTGCGCTACGGGCAGAAGATTATCAAACCATACAGGTAGCGTTCCTGAATTTTTCTGTGTAATTTGTATGAAGTGTCTCTAAAGAAACACACCCACCCAAACACACCTTCACCTTCCAATTCAATGAACTGATCTCATTAATGACTGTTTCTGTGTAAGCCAAGCCTAGCAGGTAGAAGCAAAACAAGATAATTATGTGCTTGTTATCCCAAGAAACCAACTCCTGAATTATTTACATATTTCGGAAGCGGGGCTGTCAGCTGATTGAAGAATACTTAGTTGATTGTGTGAGGTTTAATGTTATTTAAATCTTCCATATGAATGAAATGGTAGCTTTGAGGGGGGAAGGGAAGCATTTTGTTGTAACTGAATGGGAGAAGGAACATACAAGTATGTGTTGCAACGGGCATAATCTTGGAGGTATTCCTTCCTGTGTGATGGGAAGTGGGAAATCCCCTTAGAATTTTTCTAAAACAGTCCTTGCCAGGTGCAATTTTTATATGAAACATGGTTAGCACTTTTTAAAAGTAGGTTGTCTGGTGATTCAGGAGAATCACCCTAGTTGATAAAATGCCCCCCCCCCCCAAGGTTAGATTTGATCTACCAAGAGAAATCACTCAGTGGAGGAGGGGTTAAATCTGCATGGCAATTTTTATTTAAATACATATCTTTGAACATATTTTATCCAAAATATATGCATATTGGTACTTGTTTTCTGCTGGAAAAGGAGAAAATTTGGAGAAGTGCAAAAACTGTACGTTCGTCTAGGAATTGTTAAGTGGCTTAGAAACTACAATTAATCCAGAATAGGGTTGCTAGATTAGTGACTTGGAGCAGCTGCCGGGACCATATAACACCAGTCCTAAAAGATCAACATTGGCTCCCAGTTCGTTTCTGAGCACAAATCCAACTGTTGGTGTTGACCTTCAAAGTCCTAAATGGCTAAACCAAGAAAACTTTAATAAAATTTTTTTTTAAAAAAAAAACCCTAAATGGCTTCATCCCTGTATACCTGAAGCAGCATCTCCACCCCCATCATTCAGCCTGGACACTGAGATCCAACTCCGAGGGCCTTCTGGCAGTTCCCTCCTTGCGAGAAGTGAAGTTACAGGGAACCAGAGGGCCTTCTCGGTAGTGGCACCCGCCCACCCATCAGATATCAAGGAGATCAATAATTATGACTTTTTGTAGACATTTGAAGGCAGCCCTGTATCAGGAAGCTGTTAATGTTTGAGGTTCTGTTGTGTTCTTTTATATTCTGTTGGAAGCATTGCCCTGCAGCCCATGCAGAGAGGAGCACTACCAGCAGCATGTTCAGCCCAGAGACTCTGGCATGGCACACCCTACCGTTGTGTGTGAGCCAGTCGCAAGGCTGCTCAACGAATTATCTCAGGGCATAATTTTCTCTCCAGCTGTGGAGTGTAAACGAACATCTCCCTTTGAATCAGATGCCAGTATGAAGTCATAGATCAGCTGGTGGGGAGCGGTGACTGGGAAAACACAATGGCACATTCTTCCCCCAGAGCCTGAATCAGATTTATCACCCCGGTGATTTGCCTAGGTTTTTTGGGTTTTTTGGTGGGGGGGACTTGGAGACTGATCTTCTAAGCTGGTTTAGGCTGGCTGCGCAACCAGCGGCATGCTGACATTGCAACTGCGAGATTGCTCTCCGGTTGCCCCTCTGCTCACCTGATCTCTGGTCTAAGTGTGTAGTTTGCCCTGAAAAAGTATGAGCCTCATTTGACCAAAGTCCATTTCATAAGACGATCACAAATTGACCGTGTATGTATATGTTGGCAACAGCCGGAATGCGTTGGCAAAAAGAAAGAAAAGTGGAGCGCACCAATAATTCCTTCCATTGAAGAATAAAAGGAAGGGCAAGATGTGTGTCTTGGCCTGCCGAGCTGTTGCAAACAAATTTTGTAGAACTGAGGTTTCAAGTTCTGGTGAAAGCAGATGTTGTTCCTGTTTTTCTTTTTTTGCAGTAAACATTATCCTTTATATTCCCTCAATGTGGCCTCCATGTGGCTGAAACTGGGGAGACTTTACATGGGCCTGGAAAACAGACCTGCTGGCGTTAAGGCTCTCAAGAAGGTATCCTCACACACACACACACCCAGCCCCTTAGATGCTCTTATGACATGCAGAGAGCCAGTGTGGTGTAGTGGTTAAGAGCGGTAGACTCCTAATCTGGGGAACCGGGTTCGCGTCTCCGCTCCTCCACATGCAGCTGCTGGGTGACCTTGGGCCAGTCACACTTCTCTGAAGTCTCTCAGCCCTACTCACCTCACAGAGTGTTTGTTGTGGGGGAGGAAGGGAAAGGAGAATGTTAGCCGCTTTGAGACTCCTTAAAGGGAGTGAAAGGCGGGATATCAAATCCAAACTCTTCTTCTTCTTCTTCTATAAACATTTCACTTGGGTAGAAATTCTGAACTGCCTTTGCATAGCTATAGTACTTAATTTTCCAGCCACCTTCTTCAGCTTCCTGAATTGGCAAAATGAAAGTCCTCCTCCCATTCCAAAATGATTATTTTAGAACTCAAATTTATGGATCGTACTTTTGCTCCTACCTTTGATGCCCTGAATCTCCTTCAATTAAGGTGGCAGCAACCAGCAGTTCAATTTAATTGGTACACACGGTTTTCCCAACAGGATCCGTCACTGAAAAGTCACTCTCAGTTTCTGTGGTTTTGTGTACAATCAAGAGCTGTTCAGAAACTGAATGTTCTTGGCTCTGATGGAAGCTGGCATATGGCACAAAGCAGATTGCATTTCAGTAGCTATCTTGAATGTTAGTGCATATGGTAGTCAAAATATTTTTCCCCCTGTAGCTGGAAAACCTTGTTAGGTGGGGTGGGGGTGCAGGCAGTGTATTGATCGGTTGTGGAGGGCTTTGGTTTGGCCTCCCCTTCCTCACCTTCACCTTGCAAGGACTTTGCTGTGGAGCCCTCTCTATACTGACAGACATGTGAGCATTAGTTGGTAGGGCAGTGGTTTTCAAACTTCTTGAATTCACAGCTCCCTTGACCAGCTACATTCTTTCTGTGGCACCCCTGTGGGGCTCAGGAGCCCAGTTCTGTCACCCCTTTCCTGCAGAGCTGGCAGCCTCTCACCCTTTTTTGAACTCCCTTGTGGAGTGTTCCCTCAGCCTCCTCTCATCTCCCCTCTCCTTGGGAGTCCTCTGGACAGCTGTTGCCACCACCCTTGGCTGCCCCTCCCTGCCCCAAAGAGAGGTGCCTCCTCACACTGCCCCACAGGGGCCTGGGACTTCTCTGTCCATTCCCAACAGCAAGGGCTGGTTGGCTGGGCTTCCTTGTCTTGCTTGCTTTCTCTGAGGCTGCCTCGGCTTCTGGCAACCAGTATCCCCTGGCCAACCCCAGAGGCACCATTCGCCTGGGGAGCTTGTAGCCAGGGATGCCGCAACAAACAGCTGTGCAAGCCTTTGGGAGGCAGAGACACAAGAGGGCATCAGAGGAGGGAGGGAAGGAAAGAGGGACAGAGACCAGTGTTGCCCACAACACCCCTGACCATCATTCAAGGCAGCCCAGGGTGCCACGGCACACTGGTTGAAAACCACAGCCCTAAACCAAAGATGGGAAAAACAGCTGGATTTTCTACATCGACCTAGAAATGGTGTTGTTGAGCTTCGCCAGTGACTCCTAGGCTTGCTGTGTACAGCTTCCTTAATTTTTTAGTTACCTTAATTCAGTAAGGTAGGGATGGCTAAAACATGCTTCTGCTGCACAGGTGTGCACCATCAAAAGGAGGATTCAGGTGGACCTTTTTAAAATGGCATGTAAAGTATTAATTTACAGTGCAATCCTGTACATATCTATGTAGAAGTAAATCCCATTAGGTTCATTAGAACTTACTCTAGGTAAGTGGGTACAGGCAACGACCCATTTGCACGGGGGTTCTCTTCTTGATCCCCATGCACATTGACGGAGCATGCATAAGCCTGCTCCATCCCGTTATGCCTCACTCCACCCCCTTTTCCAGCCACTTCCGGGTTGCCGTGATGCATGCGGTCGCAGTTGCATGTCAGTTGGTCGTTGCCTGTATAGGGTTGCAGCCTTGGCTACAAACTTTATTTTGCAGATGAAGACCAAAGTAGTGCAACACAGGCTTGAAATGCAGATCCCAAGAAGTCGCCTCAGTGCCAGTGGTTCCAGGCAACTTGGCAACTAAGCTTCAACTTCTATCTGCAGCATCTGAATGCTGTGGCTGTTGCGTTATAAACTCGGGGGGCAATTGGTTGCAGGAGGACCAGCAAGGGGCGACGTTGGAGCTGTTCTAGTCAGAGTAGTAGATACATGGAGGGTTGTGGTCATCCCAGTTAATGGCTAAAACATCACCCTCTCCCATTGACCATCCAGTCTCCATCTTGCTTTCAAGTACAAGCAGGCCCAAATTCTGCTCGAAGCAGCTCTGTCTGAGAGTCACCTTCTGGTTAAGTTTAGAACAGAAAGGCAGATACAATGTCGTTTAACTTTTTGCTTGTCTGTGCCTTTCAAAAGAGTTTGGAGATCTCTTAGGATCAAAAGGTGCTGTGTATATAATAAGGTTTGATTCTTTACAATCAAATGGGCTGTTTTCAGTTGGGTACATTTAAGGGGACAAAAACCAGTCAGAGGTTTCTGACTCTTTGGAATCCCTGACGAGAACATTTCATAAACCAAGGCTGTCTGAATCAATTGTATTTTTTCTCTCCCTCTTTCGCAGGCAATTGCCATCATGGAGATAGCACATGGGAAAGATCATCCATACGTTATAGAGATCAAAAAGGAATTAGAGGCCCACTGAGTCTTTGAATCTATGCAATCCTTCAACCTTTCTTTAAAAGCCTTGCTATGGAAACTTCAGGAGTGCTTTGAAAATTGACATGGGATGAAAGCTTTTCTGTAAAATAATTGGAATGACAAACATGTGGTGCACCCGGGCCTTACCTCTTGCATTCTCTGAGGTTGATGTGAAATATCTTGAGCCTTGATGAATTAATTTTGAATGCTTTTCCCCCACTAAGGAAATGCCACGGTTTCATACAGCTAATGCCTTTGATTGATCATGTGCAGAGATGACCAATTCTTTTCTCTACAGATTTTAATGTACTATGTATCTTAGCCATGCAAAGCAATTAATTAAAATGGGACAGCCTTGCTTGAGCCGGCTTGATTGCTTTCCTTCTTATTGTGACATGAACTTTGTCTTTCAAAAAATGCATTGCAGGCACATTCATTGTAGCTGCAACATTTGTCGTAGCTGCAACATTTGCACTCCAAAATTTTGCTACAAACTTAGCTCTTGCATATATTGACTCCAGTTATTCATTTCTAACACTGTGTGTCCACGCTTAGGATAACAATGTCAACATGGATAATGGAAACATACTGTTCCCTGCAAATTGTGTATGGATGTATTAGCACAAGTTTCTGGGGTCTTACGTATCTTCAGGAATAAGGAGAGATGTAGGGTTGACTTTACTATTGTTCTTTGGCAAGAACTGGATGCAGTATCACCCAAGAAACTGGTTCCAGTCAATTAGCTTTGCAGCCCAATCTTACAGAATCTTAGCAGCTCCAAAACAATAGGAGGAAGATTCCAAAGGGCAGGACTAGAACCAAAGAGTGGAAAATACAGGGAAGCCAATTTGAGCTAAACATTAGGAGAAACTTCTTAAGAACGTAAGAGTCCTGTTCCATCAGGTCAGTGGTCCATCTAGTCTAGCACACTTTTCTCACAGTGGTCAACCAGATGCCTTTGCAAAGTATGCAAGTAAAACCTGACCTCAACAGCATTCTCCCCAGCTGCAGTTTCCAGCAACTGGTAGTTAGAAGCAGAGAGAAAAGAGAGCAGTTCAGCAGTAGAGCAGATTATTATTATTATTATATTTTATTTTGTTGGAGATATTTAGGCAGAGGCTGACAAAGCAGTCTGTCATGGATGCTGTCATTTCATCCTCCATTGTTGATCCTGCACTGAGTAGGAGCTTGGATGAATTAAAAGGTCCCTTCCACCTCTGTGATTCTCCATGTGTGTAGAAATTTTCTTTTTCCAGTGTTGCATATTAATCTCTTCTAGTTTCATAAAAGTTCCCTCCCTTTAAAACCTGAAACCTTCTGTACTTGGCGATGTTTTCAGAGCAGTCATCTTAAGTGGAACTTACCTGAAAGGATGTGCTTCTATGGAATCTGGATAAACTATAAATGAATGAATGAATGCCAGCAGCATAAATTCTCAGTGAAATCCTGTGCACGTCTACCTCAAAGTAAGTCCCACTCCTTTCAGTGGGGCATATGCCCAGGTGCATGTGCTCAGGATTTCAGCTTTGCTGTTTATGTCTGTTGTATACACACGGCCATGTGTAGTGGCTGTGGATAGGCATGAGGCTCTGTATTTCCCCCTCCTCCCTTAAGAAGGCATTCCTCTTCTGCAGAAAGCAAGCATTATGATGATGTGCATCAAGATACACCTTAAGGTGCACATGTTTGTCCAGGGCCCTCCACTGAGCAGCTGAAGCTCCACATACAGGATGTGTGTGGAACGGGTCCGTGTGGAAGCTAAATGGTTAGATCTGCCCTATTTGTGCTCCTGAGTAGCAGTATTTAGTGCACAGAGGCAGCACCGACCAACAGCATGCCGTGGACAGAAGTACTGCCCAGGCTTCCCCTCCTCTCTGAAGGTACTGCCATAAACTCTCACACTTCAAAATATAAGGACGAACAGTTGGAAGCTAACACTTAACAAGTCCATAGAAGCACATGTTTTACAGGAAATGAAATTAGTCAATGAAACGTAATTTCCAAGCAGATGGGCCATGTCTTGATACTTTCCGATAGCAGAGTTTTAATCAAATGCTTGCTATGGCTGGGATGCAGCAGTTGATGAAAATCTTTCTGTGAATCGGATTGCTGCTAGCGGATGGGACAGTGTTACCAAACTCCAAACCAAGGGTGCGAACAGTGCAATTCTAAAATGGAAGGCAATTGGAACTAACTCGAGTAATGGCTGTACCTTAGGCACACATGCAAAGGAAAAGCAATAGGATCATCTATTTACTTGCTACCCTTTGCTATCTCATCACATCAAGATGTCTGCTAGATAAGAGAGTAGAATTGCTATCAGGGATCAATATACACACTGCTGGATGGCACAGTTAGAGGAGGGTGTCTTTTTATTTTGGACTGGTTTACAGCCTTGTGATGCTCCTGGGATACTTTGAGACTAGTCACTACTACCATTGTGTGTGAACTGGGAAATAGCATGTGAGCTAAGGACTTTGTGTGCAGGTCACACAAAACGAAGTTGCAAAGGCACTTTACGTCTTTTAATATTCTAGTAGGTAAGCTTAGCAGCCATGGGCTCTTCCCCCACCCATCCTCTGAACATACATCCTACAAACATACAAGCATCACTTACCTCCCAGCATGCAAATTTATTGTGCAAAATTCACTGCACTCATTTATCATCCTGCAAGCACTGTGGCATTGCGGTGTCACCTGGGTAATATTGCCTAATTAAGGGGTCAGCAAACTTTTTCAGCAGGGGGCTGGTCCACTGTCCCTCAGACCTTGTGGGGGCCGGACTATATTTTGAAAAAAAAAAATAATGAATGAATTCCTATGCCCCACAAATAACCCAGAGATGCATTTTAAATAAAAGGACACATTCTACTCATGTAAAAACTGTTGGGATACTGCCAGGGAGACAAAGTCCATCATGGCCCCCAAGCCGGCTGCCGGACGATCCATCGATCTCCCGTAGATACAGTATCAGCAATTAGCGACACGAGTTTCCAGAAATAGCTTGCCACATTCCAGAGCTCATGCACACTCTATCAGCAGATAATTCCCAGCAGAAGTTGCACGCAGGAGAGCATTATTTACAAGTTTTATTAAGCGTTGATCAGAACAAAGAAAAACATGACTGCTTGCTTCAGTGTCTCCAGACACAGAGAGAGAACGAAAGCAATAGGAAACATAAACATCCTGTGAACAGGAAATGCGCAGACTCTGTGACTCACAAAGCCTGCTCCCTTTTAAGGTGGAACGGAAATATCCTAACAGAAACATGCTGATTCCTGGACCGTCTGTGGGCCGGATTGAGAAGGCCTTAGTTTGCCTACCCATGGCCTATTCCATCAAGAATGTTGGGAGATACATGGTCTTGCTTTGCACCAAAGTATCAGACCAGGCATTTAAATTGACATCATTCCCCGTCACTGAGAAAATGCTGTAACACATCCCTTCTTTCACAGGTGCATGGCAACCCTCCCATTTTTTGCAGTCATATATTATGCTGGCTGGTAGAGATGGACACAGTCCTACTCTATAATGAGGGAAGTTACAATGTTCAATAAATATATCCCACCCGCTGTCTTCAAATCAATAAGATGACCACTAGAATTTTGAGGGCAGAAAGTTTTATTGCATAATATGAAGGCTAAGCATAGTCTCTTACAAAACAAAAGCTTGAGGCAAAACTTTCTTTCGCTGCAAAAGGCAGGTATTTACACAAAGGTAGTGTAAGGAGTAAAAAAAAATATTGCAATTATTAATGCTGAAGAAAACTTTATAAAAACAGGAAGGAAAAGGAAAAAAAGTGCAAAAATACTGTCAAAAGTCAATCGGTTCCATACAAAACAAAACCGACAAGCATAAGCTTATGTTCTGATATGAATATACATTAGGGTACAAAATAGCATGCATGCATAGATTTCTTTTATTTAAAAACAGACTTTCAATAGTACAAAAAGGTGTCTGGCAGTCATACCGGATTAATGGAGATAAAAATAGTTGAACTCAATTGTTTACAAAATTTATACATACAGAAGAACTTAAGTCTTTCTCATAATGGCTCTGGACTCAACAAAGAAAATCCCTGGTGATACACAAAAATACTGCAGTAAAACCAGACTAACAACAATCCAGTGATGTAAAATTGATTTAGTGTGTTAGTCTGTATAACACAAGTCAGATATGATTATACAGGTGCAATACAGAAATAATGCACATGCAACCGTTCTGTAAAACAGATACTCCTGTTTACACAAAGAGAGAGAACGTTCCCATCAGAGGTGATCCCAACAGGCTAATATTAGTTCCTTGCAGCTTCTATTTTTTTTTAATTAATGCCTTTAAAGGCAGCAGCAGATAGCAGCAGAAAAACAAGAGTTTTAGAAGAACAGGGGCTGCGATGAATTAATTTCCAGGCGTTATGTTTTGGGGGAAGGGGGGAATTTAGATTCTGAAACTGTTAATGGAACCAAGGTTCATAAAAAGTGTTTCTTATTTTATCTTCTGTGCGTGCCCTACCATGGCATTTAAGCCACTTTGCAAAAATCTGCAGCATACAACTATAAAAACATCTGTAAGGCAGGCAACAAAAGCGGTTAAATACAGATAGGTAAGCCATGACCAATCTAAAAAATTCAACCAACTGACATTAGTCCTCTTCAGGTGTTATTGCCCTCAGATGCAACATAGGTAGAGAGGAGTTGCAGAGACATGGCCTAAGCCAGGGGTCAGCAAACTTTTTCAGCAGGGGGCCGGTCCACTGTCCCTCAGACCTTGTGGGGGGCCAGACTATATTTTTGGGGGGGAATATGAACAAACTCCTATGCCCCACAAATAACCCAGAGATGCATTTTAAATAAAAGGACACATTCTACTCATGTAAAAACATGCTGATTCCTGGACCGTCCACGGGCTGGACTGAGAAGGCGATTGGGCCAGATCCGGCCCCTGGGCCTTAGTTTGCCTACCCATGGCCTTCTCCTGGGGCTGTGAAACACCTCCCAGCACCTTGTGTGATCTTCCAAGGTTCTCAAATGCTCTGGGTGCCTCTGCAGATACACAAGGCTCCATGATGCAGAAGTTCACATAAAGCTAGGATGTACAAGGGAGAGTTCACCTAGTACCGGAAGATAGCAATGATGAGGCCTGGAATATGTCCCTGAGCAGTGCTTCCGTAATCTGGGGACAACCAGATAAAAAGGCCCCCATCTACAATAGCTACCCATTCAACATTAGAAAGCAGGAATGTTCATAAAATAGGAACCAAATATCTATGTTTCTGGGAAGGTTCATATGGAAGAAGAATGTTCTTACAGTGCACCTAGTGGAGGAAGCCAGAGGAGGCCTTTGCAGGAAGATTTTAAACTGTGAGGAGATCCATATAAAAGAAAGCAATGCTTCAATAATTTAGGGCTTAAGAGGCCATCACCAGCACTTTGCTTTGGGCCAGGAAAACAACATAGGTGTTTCAGCATCAGCATCATAAGCTCACTATGGTTTTGCTCGACGTCTGGACTAGCTGTAATCCCCAATAATAATATGACAGGTGTGACAGTCGTGACCTAGATATCACTAAAGCAAGAATCATCATGGCCAGTTTGGATTTGCCCAGGGAAGGGCATAAAACTACTGCTGCCATCTTACACACGCTTAAACTGTCAACAAGATTCTCCTAAATCTTTAATAAAAATACATTAAAAAACCCCAAGACTCTCCTAAAAGTTAACAAAGTACTGGTCATCCAACAAAGCCAGAAAGGTCATGGAGTTTGGGTGCACAGGTCAAATGTCAGGCAGGGCGATTTAGTAAAGCATTAATTTTCTGCAGAAATGGGGTTCCTATAAACATCACTTTTCTTTGTATGCAGATACCTGGTTAATAACAGTTTATATTAATCTCCCAAGTTAAATGAACCCTTGGGACACAACCCAGCTTCCTCAACAAATCTTGCTTCTTTCAGCAAATGGGTCCCTCACAGGACCCATTCTTGAATAGGAATGTGGTTTTTCAACTAACTTTATCTGGATTACGGACTACTGAGCAGAGACTTGTGTTAATAAAAGAAAAAAAGGCAAAGGGCTGCATAATAAAACTATGGCAAAGTAATGGAAAGCAACTCTCTTAAAAGTCCTGCTCTCATTTATTCTGGGGCAAATTCATTCCCAAACTTGAATGCGATCCGAGAAGGAACTTGGGTTTTGAGAAAGCACTTCATTGAAATCACAACCTTAAGTTTTACTTTTGTCAAGTGACCCTACTAAAACCGGGGGGGGGGGGGGGACAGGGGACGGACGACACCAGTATTGATATACTGGTGAGTGTTATAGTTAAGGGTAGAGAGGAATAACTGAAGTTATGCAAGGATCTCTTGTTTTGAGTAAGATGTTAAGAAAGTTGTCAAGGTCAAATCTACTGTGAAAAATCACACTAAATTTAACAGGCGTTTTAATTAAAAAAGAAGGAAAGTCACTTTGAACACCATCAGCCATTTTAGGAATAGCATGAAAATTGTTGCTTATTATGTTAGCAACTATTTGGCTCGCTGGTGAGCATTGTTCGCTCATTGCAGGAGGCTTTCCCTTGTAATTTTGTGTGCAAGATGTGTGCACTGTGACAAAAAGCCTTGGCGGCTTTGCATCGACTTCTCCCTTTTAGCATCCATTATGCCTGCTTATTAAATATGGCTCTTTTTTTGTTTGTGCACTTCCAGAAAAGCCAAGAATATACCCATTCCAACCCAGATCTCGTCGTAATCAGACCTCAGAGTGGTTGATTTCCCCCATCTTACTCCCTACCTGTCAGGCCAAATGGAGCAATGGGACTTGACAGCTCTGGGTTCAAACTTAATTCATCATTAGGAAATTATTCAAAAAGCTATAATGAGATAACTAATTTAATACACTTTGCTTCAAGGTTTATTCCTTGGCCGGCTTCCCAGATACAAAGCGTCTCTGTGCAATTATCATGCAGATGCCACTAAAAGACTTTAAATGGTTGCAGCTAATTTAACAAGAGATATGTTGGCATCGGCAAGGAGATGCTGGACTGAAAATTGGAGTTAACTAAGGAAGCAGCAGAATTTCTAAAGGTGCATCAGCAAGAGGCTTTCCCTGTGCTTTCTTCACTTAATCATTTTGGGGGCAACTTGGAGTATCTCAATGTGGTCTACCATTTCATTAGGAGGTATAAAGTCTGATTGATTCGTCAGTTAAAAACATCACTTTCAGGGAGAAATCCTAAGCTCCCAAGAAGGGCAGTTGGGAGTCCCACTGGAAACTGTGCCTCTCTGCAATCTGAAATGGAAGTCTGCGCCTACAGGCCTCCTGGCACTGAATGAATGTCATTGGTGGCACTGAAATGTCATTGGTGTCTCAAGGGTGAAAGGGTTAAAAAGAAGGTCACATCAGTGGCAGATCCGGATCTAGTAGATTCAAAGCCCTGTCATTGCTGAAATTGGCCCCCAGAATTGGAGCATGGGGGAAGGGAGAGAGACTACACGAATGGAGTTATTTTCCCTCCCACTGGATTTCCATGGGATTAAAATAACAAAAACCTTTCATTTCTTCCAATGGAAGAGGAAAAGCCTAACAAATAAAAAGTGGGTGGGGGAGAACAATGGAACTCCCTCCATGATGTATTCCTCCACCTCCCTCCATAGATTTGCTCTAAAGGTCAAAGTGTGCAGCTTGATTATGTACCAGTACTTATAAAAGGGTACAGATAGGAAGCCATCACCATCTTAAAATACACATTTCTCCTTTTCTCTTACACAGAAGAGAATGCCTGTTCTAAGATGAGCTCTGCTATGATGTTTGTGTCCATTACCTAAACATAAAGGGAACTCATTTCTAATGCTCTTTGCTTCAGAAATTGAGGGCTGGCTTCAGCTAATCAGCGGTTCTCAACCTGTGGATCCCCAGATGTTGTTGGAGTACAACTCCCATCTTCCCTGACCACTGGTCATGCTGGCTAGGAATTATGGGAGTTGTAGTCCAACAACATCTGGGTACCCACAGGCTGAGAAACACTGAGCTAAGTAGAACCCAGCACAATGAGTTCTGTAGTGCAATTGGACTCCCCGCCCCCCATTCTTTGTCCTCCCCACACAACACCTCTCATGCCTTCCCACATCTGCTTGGGAAGACTGGGAGAACCCCCAGTGCTGGCAGAGGAGAAGGGAGATTTAATACAGTAATGTCTGAACTGACGGAACTGTCACCTTTGCGCAACATCGAGTTCCACCCAGTGTTTTTTATTCACACTCAACAAATGAAATTAAATTGCATACGACTGATTAGATGAATAAAACCTGGGATTTGTCCCTGCTTTCTTTTGTTACATCCAATGTTGCTCTTGGGGAAGAAGGGTACCAGCTGCCTGCCAAACTCAGCAATAGCTGCTTAAGCACTATTGCCTGAAATTGAGGGCATGCAAAGAAACAAACAAACAGAAGGCCAAAGAACCACTGACAGAACATCATAGATGCATCACTGAAGGAGGGCCATGCACAGCTTAGAAGTGGAAAGCACCCTCTTCCTGCAAACAATTCCATGGCCAATCATCAGGTTTCCCAGTTGAATGGCCATCGGACAGCCACTGCCAGTCTTGACTAGGAGGGCACAGGTCTGACCCACAATACAAGGCAGCTCCTGGTGGTATTTCTTTACCATAAAAATGTACTCTAGGAATCAGAGAGTGGATATTTATGGTACCCACAAGGTCTGTTGAAATGAGTGGGAGCTGTGAAATCTCATGGGCCTGCACAGAAGAACTTCCCAGTGGCTGGTTCCCTGAACAAGGCCTGAGCAGGCTTCCAACTTTCTTTTGTACTAGAACTCTGATGTCCACTAAGGGGAGAAAAAAGTGGGAAGACAAAGACTAAGAATTAAAGAGAAGGGAGCCTCTGAGCATGTGCTCAGCCATGGTAATGTGCTGATCATTACCAGAATAAAATCCACATACTGTTTTCACACAAAATCAGTTCTGGTTTCAATCCCAAATGTTCCATAAACTCACTGATAGGGCTGGGTGGGGGTGGATTTTGCCCTGTCTGCATGTTTTTAAGCAAACAAACCCCATTCTCATTTTCCGCGGACAAAGGCATGGAATGGAAAATCATCACTCTTCAGGTTTTGCACTTTCCCAAATTTTGCTACACGCTAAAGTACCAAAAATTTGTCTGTTTAAAAAAAAAGAAATCTGCATTTTACAGTAAAATACATTTAGAAACCCGTACATTTCTTCTGCGATAAGATATGCAGTTAAATACACATTTAGAATACGTATTTAGATTTGTATTTAAATACGAGTTTTCGTACAGAGTTTTACTTTTCTAAAAAAAAATAAAAAAAAAATCAGATTTAATGTGAAAACAAGGTGGAATGTGACTGATAGCCAAAACATGTGACAAACTGACACACAACCAGAAACAGGACCAGGTGATCCATTTCTACTCACAAGATCCTTTGCTCAGTCAAGTGAAATCGTTTTCCTGAGCCAGGATTCAATACCATTTATGGAAGAAAAAGGAAGTGAAGTGCGTCTGGGGTGTTAGAGGATAATGTCAATGACAGATTCTATTTAAACCATTTGAGCTTTTTTTGTGGCTACACATACAGAAGTATTGCTTTCAACCATCACCAAGACATTATGAGCATTCCTGCCCAATGCTGCTCACCTGGATGTTAAGAGTCGACTGGAAAACCAGGCTGTAAAAAAAGACTGGAAAAAAAGCTGCATGCATCACCACACAGAGCAACATCTGTTTTAGGCGCATCTGATATGTGTGCAACTGCACACACACGCATCACACTGAACGCAGAAGAGACTCAAAAACATCACAATAATGTCACAAAAGAGGGCAGAATAAGGTGGGGGCTGAATGGGGTGTTTGCAGCCTTTTCAATGGTGTTTCAAAATACATGATTTCATTTATATGTGCGGTGCGTTGGAATGTAACCCCTGCGTAAATTGGGAGTTGCCTGTATAGAAAAAGATACTTGCTTTTAGATCCGGACAAAATCCATTATTTTTTTAATGTGAGTCACCTCTTCCCTGCCCTGAAAATAGGTTGCATCCCTCCAAATTGAAGAATAAAAACAGCCTACCAGGTCGTACAGAAACGCAAAAGTCGAGAGAACGCTGTCAGATAGGAACTGTCAGGTTGTAAAAAGAAGGTCAGCCATATGAAATGTGTTTCCATAATTCCAAAGTCATAACATGTTTCACAAATTAAGAACATTCACACATCATTGCGAGGAAAAATAATAATAATAAATTATCTCGTATAAAATAATTTGTAGGAAGAACAAGGTCTCCCTACTGTCAATTTTGCGTATTCGTCACAAAATACTGCCAAAAGAACACGCCCCGCCCCCCACAACAACATGGAGGGAGGGATTCTCAGCCAGATCCAGAAGGCTGCATGTATGGGGAAACAGCTGGGTCTCTTCTGAGGCTGTTAAATGAGTCTAGAGTTTTGAAGGAAGAGGATGAGGACTTGATAGACAAATTTATATTGAGCGATGGTTTGGATCATGAACATCCTTTGCTCCCTCAGGTGTTGCAGCATCACTGGAACATCCACTCTCTGCAAAATCGAAGGAATATAAAAATGTAAAAATATGTACATGTACAAATATAAATATGTAAAAAAAAAATGTGACGTGGGAGAAACCGTGAAGCTGGCCATCGCTTCCCTCATGATTCCTGCCGCCCCTGTTGCTCCGTACATTAAAATAGCAAATGTTAATAACGTGTTAAAGGTAAGTAAAAGATGTATCCGTTTTAGAACCCTAAAGCAGCAGAGGTTGCCAGGACATCACCCCGTTTGCTTCTACATAGTTCCATCCTTATTTCAGACATCGTGATATATCAGTATAAAGCTATGTTTAGCTGGTGATAGATCACGATGTTGAAAACCAGACATCGCCCAGCCCTTCTCAGTAGCTATCAAAACTGGTACGGGGAACGAAATTGCAGAAAACAGAGTGGAGATAGATAAGATGGCAAAATTAGAGCAAACTGCAGATGGAGCGGCCATTAAAAGCATTTATTATCGTCTTCATATGAGAAAAAGAGAACAGTAATGACTTCCTAGAAAAGAGGTTGGGAAATCAAAGGACATCTGTCACTGAGCAACAGCCAGCTCTTTCTTCCAGGCCGCAAGCTCCTCACCTGAGAGAATTGCTCGCTCTGCATCAATGGCTCAACAGTCTCCCCTCACTCACCTAGTCACTACAGTCATTAGGGGACTGGCGAATCTCTTGACCCACCAGCCAGGCTTTTCCCACCTTTGTAGAATTAGTACACTTCTCACCTCATCACTTTATCTCACCAATGGCCTTCTTCAACTCTGCCATTACCGTTTTGACTGGAAGAGTCACCCTGTTAGAATTTCACTCCTCGGTTGCTGGATGTGTGATTGTTACATCACATGTCAATGTTTACTTTCTAGGTTTGGAAAGTGTGAGAACGGAAGTCAGTCTTATCTCTCTTCTGCTGTACTGTACTATTGTACTTTTCTTTCTCTCTCTCTCTTGGAGAAGAAGTGAGAGAACGCCATGATTGCTTTGTCCTGTATATAAGGTAAAGGTAAAGGGACCCCTGACCATTAGGTCCAGTTGTAGCCGACTCTGGGGTTGTGGCGCTCATCTCGCTTTACTGGCCAAGGGAGCCGGCTTCCGGGTAATATGGCCAGCATGACTAAGCCGCTTCTGGCGAACCAGAGCAGCACAGGGAAACGCCGTTTACCTTCCCGCCAGAGCGGTACCTATTTATCTACTTGTACTTTGACACGTTTTCAAACTGCTAGGTTGGCAGGAGCAGGGACTGAGCAACTGGAGCTCACTCCGTCATGGGGATTCGAACCGCCGACCTTCTGATCTGCAAGTCCTAGGCTCTGTGGTAAACCCACAGTGCCCCCCCACATCCCTTGTCCTGTATATTTTGCTTAATAAATCACTTAGAATGCTACACTCATGCTCCACGGTTGTTTCTGCTATACTCTGCTAATTGAGTGTGCACATGTCTTCAGACATGTGTCGCTGGTGCGCACTGGGACTGATTTGTGATTGTCCCGGGCTGCGCTTCATAAGGAAGACGCCCAGAGAGGTCTGTCTCATTCCGGGGGCTGCGTGTGCCCCCCAGGCGTGTTCCGACAACCCTGAGAACAAATGCCTTCTGTCCTTTCCCTCTAAACTAACCTCAGGATTTCACACCAGTTTCATTCACCAAACCACATTCCTTTCCAGTGTACAGACAACCTCATTTCTGAAACTTCCCTTTCCACACAAAAAGCGGCTTTCCCAAGCTGGTTCCCTACAGATGTTTGCGGACTGCAGACTCCCATCAGCCCCAGCCGGCTTGGAGTTTGTGATCCAAAACATCTGGAATAAACCAGGTTGGGGAAGACTGGCACAGACCATGCCAATGTGGCAAGAGCCTCTTTAGCTCCCTTGCCACGGAAATAAGAGGACTTTGTTTTGATTTCATGTAGGCCGCTCTGGGAGCCTTTCTGGCTGAAGAGCGAGGCACAAGTGCTCTAAATAAATAATTGCATCTTGCATCACAGGGCTTGTTCAAAAGATGCACTTTGGGAAGTTCTCAAGCTGGTAGTAATCTCCGCTTCTCATGCATTCCTCTCCCTCGCCGTGAGGAGAAAGACCATACAGAGAGCCCTTCTCGGTTAGGCCAAAGGCCCATCGAGACCAGCAGTGACCAACCAGATGCCTATGGAAATCTGCAAGTAGGATTCTGAGGCAACAGCACTCTCCCCGTCTGTGATTCCTAGCAACCAATATTCAGAGGCATAGTGCCTCTACAATGGAAGGGGAACACAACCATCGTGGCCAGTAGCCACTCAGCCTTATCTTCCATGAATTAATCATCTGGCCTGTACTAGATTTTGGGGGGTCAGCAGTTCCCCAGCTACCCAAATAAGCTGATGAAACCAGCATTATACTGAGGCAGACAGCTGGCTAGAACTGTCTGTTGCTCTCCAAAGGCCTCAGGCAGAGATCGTGCCCAGCACTGCCACCATGACCTGGTGTTTCAGCTACAGTGAAATCACAACAGTCTAGGACAAGAAAGAGCGTATTCTTAGCGGCTGCACCCAGATTATGGAACACCTTGCCCTGTGAAGGTTGCTAGCTCCTTCCCTCACTCATTTTTGCCAGTAATATTGATTTGTACAGCTTTTATATAAGTTTGCAATCTGCTCATGTATCGTTCATGAGCTATATATTTACAATAAAGCAAAAGCATTGTACGGTTGAATATTGTTCTGGTATTTATCATTCCAAGGCATTGCAAACAAGAGACCCTCTTTCTATAAACTTACTAGGTTCTTCTGTAACATGTTTGGTCATTATTACGATGGTTTGTATTTTAATCAAGCTAATCTGCCAATCGTGGGGTGCCATTCTATTTCCAGTTCTTTGCAATACTTATTTTTGCAGCTGTCAATAACTGAAAGCCTTTTTATTCTAGCAGGCATTTATTTTATGAGGCAGACAATGTTCAATCAATCAATCAATGTTTATTATGGCGAATGGTCAGCAATAGAGGCAGACAATGTTCTTAGGGTGTTTTGTTTAAACCGCCACCTGGTCTCTCGGTTTCTCTGGAATTGTTTTGTATTGTTTTCAGGAATGGCAATTTTTCATGCAGTTAGCTGCCCTGAGTAGTGTCTTTAAGGTTAGGAGGCTGGGATATAAAAAATTAAATAAAGGAAAATTTAAATAAAGGAGATCTTGTTACATGGACTAATGTACTAATGAGGGCAATTATCATTATTATTTTTAAAAAATAGTACAGTCCAGTTCATGTATTACTTTCTCCCTGAAAAGAATGAGAGTGGGGTACACATACCCAAGTCTAGAGCCAGGTAGACAGCACCAACCAGAATGCAAAGCCCAAATAGGACCACATTGACCAGGTTTCCTGATGGAGCAATCCATTTGAGGCACCTCATTCAGGCAGATGCAGGTTAAGAATGCCAGCTCTCTATTCTGAAATTTGCTATACTTGCACACTCTTACTAAAGAATGCTGCTGTGCAGAATCTGATAAACAGCTCATGATCTAATTGCTTTGCTAAGCCAGTTAGAACTTAGCTTTGCCTAGGCATGGGGGCAGGGAATGCAGACCAGTTGGGACTTGCACAGCCCAACCCAATAACTGAGCATCTGCCATATTTCTCTTTCCCCTGCTACCTGATGCAAAAACAAATCAGTTGCTACATCCTTGTTTTCCAAGTCAAGCTTCCTTAATGTTTAGTGATCTGGGAGAAATATTTTGTACGTCATGGCATACTTATTGCAACTCTCTAAATGAAAACATTTTCTTTTTTGCACTCAGTATTGCAAAAATGTGTTTTTCATTTTGCCAGCCCATATCCGATTACCTTGGTTGGCCATTTTGTTCCTGAAAAAAGTACTTTAAAGGGTGTGTGTGTGTGTATAGAGGAAGCAGCACTAAGAGCGCAGTTCTTACTTGAAAGAAAGGAATGAACCTTGCTTACCAGTCTTAGGGTCAGGTTATAAAACCTATCTAAAGGGAATCACATAATAGTTTGGAAAGGTGTTGTGAACGGACATTTTGCTTACCTTAAGCTTTGCAAAGAACTGTCAACAGACTACTTCTTGCACCGCTCCATTTTTTCACAACACCTGACAACCACTTTGGGCATCTGCTGAAGCAATTTGCAAAAGCTTCCGCCAGGCTTTTGGGTGTTTGTTGAGACTTAACCTGGTTAACCCTCTGGAATTTGTGGACCTCCTCCCCACATACTTTCACGTTTTGCAGCAGGGCTTGCAGGAACACACCTGTATTTAAGCAAGAAGAGGCCCGCCTTCTGAAAGACATGTTTGCTCACCTCGTTGTGCTCCAAGCAGCCAATCATGAGCTCCGTCAAAATAACGACCCCCGTCCTCCCCACGCCGGCGCTGCAGTGAACGACAATTGGGGGGTTGCAGTTGTTGCTGCTGTCCAGGACACTGTTGGTGTGGCGTCGCACAGATTGGATCTCTTCCAAATAGGCTGCGTGGTGGGAATAAAACGGAAATCACATTCCTGAAATGCTACCCAGCTTCACATAAAAAGAGGACGAATGCATGGAGCAGCAAGCTTCCTTTTAAATTATGATAATTTACCATTCTTAGAAGACACTAATTATTTGGCCTCTGGACAGCAAACAGCACCGAGTTAAGCAAGAAGCAGCAGGGTGTCAATTACTACTAGGGACTTCGGTCCTTTAAATTAAACAGCTCTTTTTTAAAAAAGAAAAAATAACACACTCTCTCTCTTTCTCCCCTCTGCAAATCCCCAAGTCCCTTAAGCAGATGACTGTAGACATTACTTACAGCAATTCCTGCTATTAACAGGCTGGGATCAGAACAGCAGCAAGGTCCCCTTGAAACAAATGCCTGTCAGAGCCAGTATCTAATGGGCAGGGAGCATCCATCTGGCCCTCTCCTTACCTTGCAGAATGTCTCTGAATTTCAAACATGCCTGCTGACTCTCTCTCAAGCAGGCCTGTTTCATGCACAAATTTTCCTACACAGAGAAAGCCCCGTGTAGGGTAACAAAGAAGGAAAGAAAACAGTTGCCTTGCGTGGTAACAGATAGTCCTCTTAACGCGGGTTATATGTCACTGAAAGTCACCCCCCAAAAACCCCTCCTTAGTTAAGTAGACATAGGAAAGGTGTGTGGTGAGCTTACCAGCTTCACGGCTAATACTATCACCCTCCACAAGTGGCAGCCTGGAGATAGAATCTGCATTACAAGAGGCTCCCTGCTGCAGAGAGTCATCCTTCAATTTGTGAGGGACAACCAGGGTGTGTGTGTGTGTGTGTGTGTGTGTGTGTGTGTGTGTGTGTGACAGAGCTAGCATGCACAGCCCCATTAATCCCACCACTAACTCACATGCTTACTAAACACAGACGTATTTAGGAGTGAAGAGGGCTACTGTCTTTAACAAAACCTAAAGGCTCTGTGGTCTACATGAAACCAACCTTTAAAGAAGAGACATGTTGCGTTGGGCCATAGGCTTCCAAGGTTCATCAGGTAAGAGCAGGGCCTCTATAGTGGTGGCACCTGCCCCTTGGAACGCACTCCCAACGAACATCAGGCGGGTACCTACAGTATTAGCATTCATGGGCCTGCTCATTTATCTGTCACCCATGTTTTCCCTGATGGGGGCTCTGCCTATGTTTGTGTATTAACATGATCTACTCATTTGTGATGCATTGTGTGCTTGTTTCACGAACGTAATTTTGCTGTCGTTTCCATGCTGTTCATCGTCACTATCGTTTTCCCCCAAATTCTGATGATTTTCAAAGTTTGCAAATAAATGCAGGGGTGCCTTCAGAGTCTTTGTTGTAACGACATAAGGAAAAGACATTTGTGCAACCATCACACATTTTTAATTTTATTTTAGTCTGAGTGCTGGCATAATCTAGTTTCTTTTCTTCTTAAAATGAGCAACAGCTCTTGGGCATGATGATTCCCATCTATGTTAGCTGGTAATCCTGGAGATGCCAGGGAATCAATCTGGGGTCTTCTGCATGCAAAGCACATCCTCTTCAACTGAGCAATGGCCTCCTCCTCTGCTCAATAAACACTTCACTTGCAAGGCCACCTTAAGCATGGGGCAATGGGCCATCATCTCAATCCCCATTCCATGGAGTGATCTGCAAGCAGCTTCTGCTGCCATAAACTCCAGGAATTTCACACAGCCTCTAGGCTGGCACATGGGGATATGCAAACCCCAGATTAGACTCAGCTGACTCCAGCTGCTGATCCCTAGTATTCATGCTTTTCTCCTGCCCTAGTAGTGTCAAGGGAAACGAGGCAAAACCCTGGCAAAGTGGAACTCCTACACAAGGCCTAGACACAATTCCACAACAAAGCTAATGACACAGTCGAGAAAATATTTCCCTCCCTTTTTGTTATTAATAGTTTTTCACATATTCTTTTTAACATACAGTTCCAATTTCGGTCCCTCTCCCCAGCCTGCACACATCCAAATATAATAATAACCAGGCAGAGGGCCTTCTCAGTAGTGGCGCCCGCCCTGTGGAACGCCCTCCCATCAGATGTTGAGGAAATAAACAACTATCTGACTTTCAGAAGACATCTGACGACAGCCCTGCTTAGGGAAGTTTTTAATGTTTGATATTTTATCATATTATTATTATTATTCTGTTGGAAGCCACTCAGAGTGGGTGGGATATAAATAAATTATTATATTATTAATCTTCCCTACAACTAAAGCTCAACAAATAAATGTCAGTATCATTATATGGCATATATATATATAAATACACACACACACACACACACACACACACACACACACACACCATATTTATGTATATATATGTGTGCACATATGTGTGTGTGCATCAGCAAATAGTTCTAAGGACCCACTCCAATATTTAATTCAACTTCACTGATGTCCTCACTCAAAACAAAAAGAAAGCACCCACATTTCAAACACACACGCACACACGCACACACACACAACTTACAGAGAAAGCCTTGTTCTTCTGGGCAACCGTGATCCGGCCAGTCGGTGTACTGCAAATGCCACACCGTTTTCTCCTGCCCTAGCAGAAGGTGCTTGACCTTGAGACCCGTCGTGGCATAGCAACCCGAATCGGTGCGGAATTTGGTGGTCACCTTGAACTTCCCGTAAGTGGCTGAGCTGTGCTTGGAGCCGAGTTTCGGCCAGTAGCGATGGCTCTTGGCTCTTCCTCTTTCCTGTCCCACAGCAAAAGGAAGGAGAAGCAAAAAATCAGCACGGTCCTGTTCTTACAGCCACAAACCACAGTGAACAATGGGTGTGCCTAAAAATCAAGTACAGTGCCAGTGTGGTTTAAAGCAAGGGTGGGAAAACTTCAGGAACGCAGGCTAGTTGCGGCCCTCCAGGCCTCAAAACTCTACCTAGGCCTCACCCATCTCTAGCCTTTCATCACCCCCCAGGTGTTTTGCCTGGCTGGAATGTGTCCTTGAAAGTTTTGGCTCAGCAGTCTCCAGTTGCTGATCCCTAGCATAAATGCTTTCCTTCTACCCCAGAAGCTACTGTAGGGTCAAGGGAAACTGGGCAAAACCATGGCAAAGTGTAACTTCTACGCAAACTGACCCCTTCTCCCTCAGGGCGCCATGATAAAGCTGGCGCCACCAACCAGTGAAGACTTCACAGCTACAGAACAAGTGAAGTCAAGCACAGTATTACATACCCTTAGGCACACCTGTATGGACTGTACATGCCACAAGCAAAATCTGAAGACCCGTGTAAAGGAATTAAGAGAATGGCTCGAAATAATTGTTCACAGTCCCAAAATGTGTGTTGAGACTAATAACAGCACAACAACATGCAGCCTCAAACGATGCTGTGTGTTCCAGACAAAGCATTTCTAGTGTGTTTTTACAGCACTGCACAGAAAATATCACAGATGCGCTTCGTTGTGGGGGATAACAACAAACCCAAAGTTCAAGCAACCACCTCAGGGCATCATGTTATAGTTTCCCAGAAAATAGCCGAGTGAGGACATCAGAGGAAAATGGGGAGCGGGCAAGGGACTGATCCTATTTGACTGTTTCCCCATGAACATCTCCCTTGCCTCCGTGCATCCTGGGGTTCCAGGAGTGCCCTCTTATCACAGAGTGTGCATTCATACTGCAATTACTGTCTGCAAATTTCCACCGTCTCAGGACAGTGGAGATTCCTCGTTGTTTCCAAGCTTCATAAAAGCCATAATATGAATGCATGCATATAATCAGAGTTCAGGTCATAAGACAACCCCGTTGCCTGCCGCCGCTTAGAAAGAGGCTTTCTCTGTGGTCAGATTACTCTGTAACTGTGCATTTAATGGACTCTTGCTCCCCCTTCTGAACAGCTGATAGTGCTAAATGTTTAAAATGGGGAAAATCGGGCCACACTATTTAAACAGAACAGCTGTTCCTGCGTGCCTGTAAAGGCAGCAGAGTTCTGAACAGGACGCAGGGCTGGTTACTTGTGTGTGCCAGGTTTATAGCACAACATACAGTTGTGGGATTACAACAGAAATAACTGTTTTGCTTGGCATGGGAATAAAGGCGACTTTTTCTCTCTCTTTTTACTGGATGCTTTAACTGGAACAACAACTTCTGATGTATTCGCAGCTGATAAGGATGCTAGTAATGCAGAGGTGGCCTTGGATGGGTTGAGAATATCATTCTTCTCAAATAAGGGCAGCTTTGTGTTCTCAGAATCCACTGCTTTGTTTGGCATGCAGCAATCTTCTAATGGAGCTAAACTTCCATCATTACACTGTGCGGCCAGCTAGACTGATACAAACAAGGTTGTAAGGGGTTGAGTCATCCCAGGCAAAGGTTCAAAGGAAGTTTGAAAAACAAAACAGCAAACAGGAGAGGACCGGCAGAGAGAAGCAGATTGTCATGGAGAGCACTTCCTAAATCTTCAAAACATGCACGCAACTATTTGAACCTCCCCTAGCGTACACAAGATAAAACATGGTCCAATCTCAAGAGTGGCTCTCGCTCTTATCCTCTAGCACAGGACAAGCTGATCAAAGGGTAGAGAGCAAGCCCGCAGAGGCCCAAGGAATGCATGCTCTCAGGTTTGAACTAGGACTGGGTGGGGAAGAGAAAATGCAAGCAAACAAAACATCTCTGAATGTACTGCCTATATCTGCAGTGTTGGTCGACTTGAGGTCGGTGGCAGGCCCACTTGGATGAATGCCATTCCAAGAGGTTTTCTGAGGGGACAGCTCATTACCACCAGGACTTTGTGGCCGTGATGGTGCAGTGAGCAACTCCCCACCCCCCAGTGGTGGACTTTGGGGCCTCAAATTTCAGTGGCACCCTGTGCAACGTCAAATTCTCCCCCAACTTCCAATCTACACCACAGTTGTGGTGCCCCTGCAGCACCCCAAGGCTTCACTCCCAGTGCCACCAAACCGGTCATGCTCCCCTAAATCCACCTCTGCCTCTCTTTTCCCCCACTTCCAGGCCCGAAGATGGGCCACCAAATTGTGCTGTTCCATCCAAGTATCAGATGCTAGTAACTAAAATGGGGAATGTGTATCACCATCATATTGTGAACCTCACCACACCTTCTGATTGGACACATTTTATAAAAGATATAACGCTGGGACAGATGGAAATCTGCCTTTGTCCACATTCATGTCATATATGTAAACTGCTACGACAGCAACAGTCATGGCTTCCCCCAAAGTTTGTTAAGGCTGCTGAGAGTTGTTAGGAGGCCCCTATACACCTTACAGAGGTACAATTTGCAGAGTTCCCTGTGAAGAGGACTCTGTAGATTTGTTAGCATGCAACCACATATTACATACCTCCTCCGCTGTCACCATGGCTATCACATTCACCCCTTCTTCCCACACCATTTGCCAGAAATCATGGCATGTTTGTGGCAAAGGTCCTTGTGTGGCTATGTAGTGCCATTCTTCTCCGCCCACTGTAACCTGAGGTAGAGAGAGAGAAAGAAAGAAAGAACAATAGATTACTATAAAATTCATGCCACAGTTGAGCATCTTCACCTCTCTCTTTCTGCATAGCAACTGTGCATAGTTAGAGAAGGGTCTTAGCTCACTGGTAGAGCTTCTGCTTTGCACGCATGAAGTCCAAGGTTCAATCCTTGAATCCCTGACATCCTCAGGTTGGGCTGGTTCAAGACCCTGGAAAATAGCTGCCAGGACACTGTTAAACCTTACTGATGGACCAACGGTCTGACTCAGTACCAGACACCTTCCTATGCTCTTCGTCACGAGCTCATAAAGGTTCATGCTTAACAGCCAGCTTAACCCACTCATCTATCCTTGCTGCTGTTACAGCAACATGGAATTTTCTTACATGCACAAAACATGGCCCTCTATTTATATTTTGGCTTTAGGACCTGGTTGGCTTAGCTTCAGAAGGCAATGTTGGAAACAAGGAAGCAACAGAAAATGGCCAGGGCTATGGAGGAAAAACAACAGTCATGACGATGACGACGATGATAACAACAACAACAACAATTTATATGCCGCTCACCCAACTGAGTTGCCCCAGACACTCCGGGGCACTCTGGAAGGCTTCCAACAAATTGAAACATTAAACACAGTAAAACATCCCACATTAACAACTTCCCTATACAGGGCTGCCTTCTAAAAGTCAGATAGTTGTTTATTGCCTTGACATCTGATGGGAGGGAGTTCCACAGGGTGGGCACCGAGAGAGCTGCCAGAAGGTCATTGGAACTGGACCTTAGTGTCTGGGATTAATGATGGGGGTAGAGACACTCCTTCAGGTATACAGGGCCAAAGCCATTTAGCGCCATCCCAAGATTCAAGGCCTACATAAACATGCTCCTATGGTGAGCACATCATTATATGGTGTTTGTGTGTGAGATAGATAGACATGTTTATTTCATCTGAGGTGAGAAGCACCAAAGGCTGTTGAAAAACTAGTTAAGAATGATCCCAACAATTTCAGTGAGATTCAGAATCTGGACATAGGAACGTAAGTAGAGCCTTCCTTGACCAGGCCAAAGGCCCGTCTAGTCTAACATCCTGTTCTCATTGTGGACAACCAGGTGCCTATGGCAAGCCCACATGCAGGAACTGAGTCCAATGAGACTTTCTCCACTTGCAATTTCCAGCAACTGGTATCCAGAAGCATAGCGTGTCTATATTCCAGCAGCTCAAAAGTAAAGAGAAAGTTGTTTGCTGATGTGGAGATATGAGCGCACCCACTGAAAACAGATTTCTTCTTTTTTTAGCATACACAGACTGAAGGCATGTTAATCTTGACAGCCAGGATCAAAGCAAAAAGGGAAAGGCAGACAACCCTACGGAAGATTGCAAGCTTGGGTCTAGCAGCGTAGGAGTCTGGGGCAAGATCTTATCGTAATGTTACGGGAGTTTTGCTCTGCCTGCTCCGCCGTGGTCCAACCGCCCAGCCTGCTGGCACAAGGCATGGAGAAAAAACCCACAAATAGTCCAGAGGGAGTGCACAGCCTGGAACGCAGCAGCACTCTGCGGATATTAAAAATTGATAACTGGGTGAAAAACACTCGCTGCGTGGCAGAGGTAAAAATCTGCAGATGCAATTTCACCTTCTGAGCAAAAGAACATCTGCTTGGCTTCTGCAACAGCCCCTTGGAAGAGGGGGAGGGGGGAAGTGCTGGCAGCACACAGGGTTGTATACTACTAAGCATCAGCACATGTCGCTACATGCGCTACAGAACAATGTGGGTACGTCCGAGGCTGACACACAAGATGAAATATGAACTCTTAAAGCTGGCTGGGGAGAATTCTTTCTGGGCCCCTGCCACCTGATGGAGCAAAATTATGCTCTCCGAAATGATTTGTCCTCCCCCCACCTCAAATGGATGGGGGGCGGGAATTCAGATTCCGTAATCAGTCATCCAAGCTGAGGTAGGTTGTGCCAAAAACACACAGTATCTGCTACCCACCAGATCTTTTGGCAGAAATCTGACAGGGTTCTGGTTTTAGAGAGGTGTTTTGACTCAACAAGGGCTTAGCGTTGTAAATTTATGACCAAACCAAGCTTGGAACTTGGTACGGATGTCTTGCAGCCAAGATGTGCTCATAATTTAATACTGTTTTGACCAACGCAGAAAATGTTCATAAAAGCAGATCTGTTCAAGTTTTGTCAAATCACCCTTGACCATTCGGCCTGCTGACCGAGGCTGGTGAGAGTTAAGAGTCCCAACAGCATCTGCAGGGCCACAGATTCCTCACTCCTGATGCAAAGAGCAAAGAGGTTTGCTTCCAGAGCCACTCTCCTATAGGCCGTACAATTAAAGCATATTTAAAGCACATTTCCGTCTCCCCTAAGAATTCTAGGAAGTGGAGTTTATCCCTCACAGAGCTACAACTCACAGCAAATTAACCAATTGTAGTTCTCAGGTTTCTTTGATAAATGTACGGTGTGTACGGTAAAAGTAAAGGAAGGGGGTGGCACTGTGGTCTAAACCACTGAGTCTTTGGGCTTGCCAATCAGAAGGTTGGCGGTTCGAATCCGTGTGATGGGGTGGGCTCCCATTGCTCTGTCCCAGCTTCTGCCAACCTAGCAGTTTGAAAGCATACCAGTGGAAGTAGATGGTGTGTACACAGGCACAGTGGTTAAGAGTCCTGGATGTGGACAGGAGAGACCCAGATGCAAATCCCCACACAGCCATCAAGCTTACTGTATAACCCTGGGCCAGACACTCCCTCTCTACTTAACCTACCTTGCAGGGTAATTAGGATAAAACAGAAGGGAGAAGGGTCACGAATGCCACCCAAATCTACCTTCCTTTCACAGATTGTTCAGCTTTTCCAAATTCAGGGTACAGAATGTAGGGACGGCATAGGGCCAGGGTCTGAGAAGCAGCAGAGTTCAAAGCAAGGTTCAGCAATGGACTGAGGATGGCACAGATTTTCCTTTGCAGACAGCACCTAGGCTAGAACCCGGGGTGCCCTACTGGGCTCAAGGCAAAAGTCTTTACAGAACCTGCAGCACTCGCACAGCTTTCCAGCCTGTTTTTAACTTTTGTTCCAAGACACTCAGAGTAACAGGAATGAATAACTGATAATACCTGCACTGGTGGAATCTGGGCAACACGCAAATCTATTTGTACCAGGCATCGTTGTGCATGCTCTGAGTGAATTGTGAAAACCACAATCCACACTGAGGTTTCCCCCCCCCCCCCAGACTCACAAAGTGTCCCCAAGGAAGCCTGCTGTCTTCGCTTACAAAAGAGGGACATAACAATGTGATCCTACTTATGTTTGCTCAGGGCCACTGGGAGACTGCCATTCAGAAGAACATCATGGCAAGCTGGAGATCAGCCTGGCCCTATTCCCTGGTCACGGAGGGAGAAGCTGCACTTGGCTTTAGCTGACAGTTGCCCCAGGACTGCACAGCTGAAGGGCAGCACACCCTCGCCCCTGGCTTTGACCTTGGGACTGAAGGATCCTGGATCCAGGAAGAACAGTATGGCAATGGGAGACTAATGTGGCCGCATTCATCAGCCAAAGAACAGAGCTTGCTTCCCCCTACCTTCCCTGCCAGAAATAACACTGGTGAACTGGTGCTCCGAGTTTGCTTTTTTCCTCCTCCCTCCCAAGTCCCTTTTCCCTTTGTGCTGTTGCCTCTACATTGTAAGCCTGAGGGAAGGGACTGCCTTATTAATGATTGCTTTCAGTTGCTTTGTGTGGCTGAAGAGAAGGGTAAAAAGAAAAGAAAAATAGCCTTGTGTCAGCCCAAGCCGAGTCACGGAATAAGGTTATTGTGAGGACGAAGAAAGGTTAAGGCGGGAGAGGCACTATTCATGTTAAAAAAATGTTTAACAAATTATAATTATTACAATCCTGTGACGACAGGCATGGATTGTATATAGGTTAATTGAGGCTGACAAGAGTGTCTGGGGACTGGCCAGCCCGGTAAGTTCACATCCCAGCACAGTTCACATCTGAACTCTGGCCTCCCAAGTTCAAGCCCAGCCTTCCTACCCACAAAGGCAGTTTCTTTCCGTCCCCCCAGTCTTTACCTTTATGTGTGAGGCGTTGATGTAGCCCGTGTTGTTTTCTTTGGTTGGGACGAGCTCCACGCGGTTCTCCTCATACGGAATAACTTCTCGGACACGGTTACGCTCGGAGTTCTCCGGAAGCGTCGCTGTGGTAAAGACCCCGTCTGCCTTCCTCTTTGGAATCTGCTCATATTCAGTGAACACCATCCCCTCTTCTAGTTTCCTCCTCAGGATTTTGCACTATTTTCAATTTAAAACAAAAACACAAAAGAGGGCATTCTATTCAAAAGTGATTCCTCATATAAAATACAGTCAAACCTCGGGCTACAGATGCTTCAGGTTGCGCGTTTTCAGGTTGCGCATTGTGCCAAACCCGGAAGTACCAGAACGGGTTACTTCTGGGTTTCGACGCTTGCGCATGTGCAGAAGCACTAAATCATGCTTTGCGCATGCACAGAAGCGCAGAATCGCAACCCGAGTGTGCTCAGACGCGGCGCTGCGGGTTGCGAACGCTGTGGGTTGAGAACGTGCCTCCCACACAGATCACGTTCACAACCCAAGCGTCCACTGTACTGCAGTTGCTTGCCTTTCAATGATGAGATAAATCATCCAAGGAGCCCCCCCCCCAAATAATGCTAAAAGGGTCATCTATTTCCTCCATCTTGCCCGCATTAAACTCTCTACCAGAGTTACGTTCTCTACAGGGTGGGGTGGGGAGGTATTTTACAGATGACATCATAATCCAAAACTCCTGATAATCTATCCCACCTGTTTCACATAGAAGACAGTTGGGAAGAAGTAGACACTTGAGGCCAAAGGACCATTCAAAGAACGAAGAGGTGAAATCAATAATCACCCCATCCCCAATTACTTTCTCTGACTGTAACACGGGGGAGGAGTGGAACCATTTAAAAAACCCTTTCATTTCCCTGGGGATGAAAAGAAAATTGCATGGTCCACCAGATCAAAATCTGGTGAGAGGTCTTGGAAGACCAGCAGGGCCTAACTGGCTGTGTTGATCTTTAGATGGAAATAGTCTGCAAAGACTAGAGTCTCAGTCTTACAATGTAAGGACCTTTGGTCATGGAAACAGCCTCGATGAACACCACTATACATTTCAAGCACGTCCGATATCAGCGTGACCACACACAAATGTGCCACACCTGGAAGTGACTCAAAAATGTCACAGAAAAGAGGGGAACAGGGCGGAACAGGGTGTTTTCAGGTTTTTCCAATTGTGTTTCAAATATACGCAATTTCACTTGAACACGCGGTGCCTTGGAACGTAACCCCTGCATAAATTAGGAGTTGCCTGTTTAAATTTCAAGGGAAATGATAGCGCTGAGTGAAAGTCTGTGAAACCATGGTGCACATTTGCACACATGGGTGCGTCCATACTGTTTAAGTGAGAAAACAAAACCACTAACCCACGAACAAGCGCTGTGGGTGTGCTGATAACAGCTGCCTAAGTCAGTCTGCATTTATTTTACTTTTATCCTACAGAAACATGCTTATGGAACAACAAATGTCTACAGGTGTGTACATTTCGTTTATTCCAATACCCTTCGGTGCTTATGGAGACTTCTGTGGGCAAAATACTCTTCTGTTGTGAGGCAGAGGTTTTGCACAAGGGCTCATGGCTGAGGTGAGATTTGCATGAGCCAGATCTGGCCCCAATTACATGCATGCTCATGTTACACCAGCAGACTTATGCACAGTCGTGATTTCTGCAGCCGTGTGCATTGCAATACATCACCTGGTTTTTAATACTTCAGAAGCCGTTGCTGACAGAAACCAAAATGGCGGCCCTTTGTTTTGCTAGTCCTATTCTTACCCGCTCATCCATTGGCACCTTGACTGCTTCATCCTGGCTGTCCTCAGGCACTGGAACTCGAGCGACTGAGAGACCGTTGAGCGCTGCCAACATCAAGGGCCTCTTCTGGGCCTCCAGGCCTGCCATCTTCTGTTTCTCTAGATACTTTTGGCAAGAAAAGGCATGCTTTCATCTCGGGGTGATTAGAAATAATGCCAGCAGAATGTTGGAATGCCTTTTTAATCTCCCACAAAATCTACAACTCCGGCCGAGGAGTGCAGATGACGGCCATTAGCAGAGCAAATCCAAATGCGTCTCCTAAACTTCCTATTATTTCCCCGGGGGGCCTGTTCCTACATGAGTGCAGAGCTTTAATTTCAAAGGAACAGTCCCACGATGCAGGGGACCTGCTATCAAAAACAAGCGTCTCTCTCTCTCTCCCTCCCGCCCCCCTTGCGTGCTGTGTGTGTGTGCGTGTGTGTGTGTGTGTAAACGTTAGGCACAGAGTGAGCCGCATCAAGCAAGCCAAACAAACCACAAAGATGATACATAAGCCCAGACTGGTGGCGGATTTTTAAACAGCATTGTTACATTGAAATTAGTACAATGGGCTCTGTTGAGCGTAAAGTGAATAAATACGGATCCAACGCCCACCCCACCTCCAATTCAAGAAAAGGCCAATTGGAAATGCTCCGTTGCCACCAGGTAGAGGTGTTGTGGAAGGGAGCAAAATTGTGACATGTAAAATGAGAACGTTTCAAAGCTCTAAAATGAGTTAAATTATTCTTTTGTGTGTGCGTTTTCCCCTGCCTCTAAGTTTACTTCCAAATGTGGGTTCAACATTCAGAAGCACCATCAATTCTCCTAAAATTATGGGCAAACAAAGCACTTTCTCAACCTACATTTTAATTGCTGTGTTTTAAACAGGACTGTTTTACTGCATATTTTAATTATGGTTTTTTTATAATAAAAAAAAAAAACCGACACGCTTGTGCAATTGGTTTTTATACTTGTAAACCACTTAGAAGCTGGTTTCAGCATTTAGCAGCTTATTAATTTATTATTCTTAAGAAAAATAACAAGTTAATTTTCACTGCCTTCCCTCTGAATGGACTCTTCTGTGACCTTTTGAATGGCAAGGGTCACTGCCAATTGGGGAGCACCTAGTGGTGGCTCCACCCATAGTGTGTCCTCTGCCAATCACAGCCCCTTAGATGGTTGATATTGGGGGAAGGCGCTCTTCTCGGCTCTGCAATCGCTCAGTGGGGCTAAGGAATAGCTGCAAGCCAAATCCAGGTGTTTCCAGGAAAGCTGCTCTTACGGCACTCCCCAAGCCTTATCACCTCATCATCCTCTGTAGTTGGCAGGAGCATATAACTTGGGTGTTTCCAGAACGGTAAGAGACAATGCATTTCTGTCTAGTTGCTTCTGGCTGACCTGGAAACTGCATAAACTAAGGAATTATGCTCTTGGGAGTGGCTGTGGAAGAAAACCTTGCCCTAAAATGAATTAATATTCTTCAGTGTGGGTAGCTTTTGATTGTGAGGGGGAAGAGAGAGAGATTGGAAGTGAGATAATAACTTCAGCTATGTTGTATTTTTGTCTGTACAGTGGTGCCTCGCAAGACGAAAAGAATCCGTTCCGCGAGTCTCTTCGTCTTGCGGTTTTTTCGTCGTGCGAAGCAAGCCCATTAGCAGATTAGCGGCTTAGCGCTATTAGCGGCTTAGCGGGCTTAGCGGATCAGCTGATAAGCGGTTTAGCAGCTTAGCGGATCAGCTGATAAGTGGCTTAGCGGATCAGCTGTTAAGCGGCTTAGCGGATCAGCTGTTAAGCGGCTTAGCGGCTTGGGGAAAAGGGGGGGGACCCCGCAGGAACTCGCAAGACATTTTCGTCTTGCGAAGCAAGCCCATAGGAAATTCGTTTTGCAAAGCACCTCCAAAACGAAAACCCTTTCGTCTAGCGGGTTTTCCGTCTTGCGAGGCATTCGTCTTGCGGGGCACCACTGTACTTGATGAAAGAGTCCAGGTCTCCTTCTGCTCCAGCCTCTCATTCAGGACAATGGAGTGTGTTAGGTTGAAATAAATAGGAGTTAAAAAGTTATTCAGGGTGGTTGGGTCTTTGTTTGCAAAGCCTCCTTACAAAATTACTTGTTCTGCCTTTAACTGTATTTGACAGAGGCTGAGTTCAGATGTAAACTGAGCCCATGGTTTGTTTTAATAGCTCGTTTTATACTTCTTTCAATGAACCATCATTTAAACTAACTATAGTTTGTCCTTTTTTGATACAATGGTAAGTTCTGGTCAGTGAAAAACTGTAAAGGTGCTTCTATTTCCTCCTTGCAGTTGTGTATAGAGAAGAGAGGAGAGGAGGAACATGCAAGCCCAAGGTCCACGTCTGCTCATTCACATAATACTGAACTATGGTTTAGCATCACTCCAGAAACAGGACCAGTGGCTTGGAGCCGACAAACCTGGATCAAGAACCACAGTTTGAAGCTGGTTTGCAAACAAATAATTTGTGCTAATTCTGGTTTGTTGTTGAATTCACAGACTACTGACAAACCACAGCTAGGACCTCAAGAGGTTTCTGCACCATGGAGCTGGGAGTTAACTGATGAAACTGAGTTCTGGGTGGGTGGGAAATGAAAAGCATGCAAGCTCCATGGTGAAAAGCAACCAAGCAGCTCCAAACCATGGCTGCCTATTGTATATTTGGAACCTCAAACTATGGTGTAGCTTAATTATGGCTGGCACAGTGCCTGAATCTGAGTCATTACATGTGAAGCTCTTATACCTTAGAGGCATGATTAGGAGCTCTGAACCCAGCATGGCAGAACAACAAGAAAAAGGTATGCAACAGAGTCAAATGCCGTGAACAGCACTTCGAGAATCTCAGCACCATTCTTTAAATTAAGTTTCTAGCCAGTATGATTACAATCTCAATTTTTACGAAAGCTAAATTCTTGATCTGACTTCTTGACAGCCAACACGATTAAAGAACGGCATTGACTTTACCTCTCCTCTTAAGACTGTCTAGCTCAGTATTTCCCAAACTTGGGTCCCCAGCTGTTTTTGGACTACAATTCCCATCATCCCTGACCACTGGTCCTGCTAGCTAGGGATGATGGGAGTTGTAGTCCAAAACCAGCTGGAGACCCAAGTTTGGGAAACACTGGTCTAGTTTTTCAATGGCTCTGCAAAAAATTTTTTGAAAAAAAAAATCTATTGTAGCAGTTCAGTTCAGAGATTCCACTCCACCCCACCTGTGTGCTAATTGAAAATATGCTTACCCTCATCTCTCTTTCTATGATACTGTCTTCAATCGAAAACATTTCCGACACAGGCCTCTCCTTCACTGGCTCTTTCTTGACTCTTTCCTTTACACTTGTGAGGTCCGGTTCGGAGATGGATGGGCCGAGCGAGGACCCATTCACTGACGCCTGATCAGTCCGAGAAATGCTGATGGCTTTCGCAGGACCCGGCCTGACAGCCCTGGCTCGAGAGGCAGCCAGCAAAACGTTCGCCTGCTCATTGCTCAGGGCTCCGTTGCTGACGCTTTTCCTGGGGCCCGGATACTCAGGGGGAGGTTTGTTTGGTATCCTAGCCAAGGCGGCCTGCAGCTGAGCGCTGTACTCCACGTTTTCATGGAGCGCCGCCATGGAAGGCACCGATTCCGAAGCTTCTTCGTCCTCTTCGCTTTCGCTGCTGTGTATCAGCATTGTGGCGTCCGAGAAGGTCTTCTTGTGGTGGTAGTGAGGGAGCTGCTGGACCTCGTGAGCCCTGGGCACGACTTCCTCCTGCTGCACCTGCTCCCGCAACGTGTTCCTGCGCGGCAGGGGGGCGTTGAGGCTCTTCAAAGCCATCGCTTCTATGCCGCGCACCATGTTGCTGATCACTTCCAAGCTGTGGCGCTTGTTGACGGCCGCATGGTGCTTGACCGCCATAAGGGGCTCACTAACTTCCTGGAGAGACTGGTGAACCACCGGAGAGCTGTCCTCTTGGAAAGTCTTTACCAGGAGCTGCACCTTGCGAGTGACCAGATCGGGGCTGCTGCCGCTGACATACTTGTGGCGGTGACTCGCGAGGTCGGGTGTGCTGGTCGCAGGACGGGGGCGCGGATACGGCGGCGGGGGCCTGAAAAGGTAGTTCTTTAATATGTGCGCCGTGCCGCACCTCTGGTTGTTGGGGACTTGCATGTTGGCCAGTTCCGGGGTGCTGACGGTGTGGGAAATGGAACTGGCCGCTGCTTTCGTCTGCGCAGCGTTGATGGGGTTCACTTGCTCAGATGGCGCGGCGTGTTTTTTGTAAGTGCCCTGAGGCCCGTACGTAATGGTGTAAGGAGGCCTCTCCCGGATCTCCGGTTGACTGTACACAAGGTCTTTGGGTTGGTTGTACGCATGGGTGTTCCCAATGTTGAGGTTCCTCAAGGACTGGCTCTGGCTGTCCGGGTGGACAACCCCCCTCTTCATCTGCCTCATGACCGTCTCGTAGTCTGGTGTCGGCCTATAGGAAGGCACGATGATCGCGCTGTGCCTATGGCTGGGGATGTAGTCCGCTCTCATTATGTCGCTCCCGGGAATGCTGAGGTTGGAGGACACCGGAGAAGCCTGGATGAAGTTCTGCGAGTGGTTGAGAGAGTTCATGCTCTGGGCGCTGCACACGCTGCCGTTGGGAACGTTGCCGTTCAAGTAGCTGAAGTCCATCGCGCACCTGTCCAAGCTGCTCTGAGATCTACAGTAAAACATATCTTCGTTTCCGTGAAAAATGCTGTCTGTGGGCAGGAGAAAATGAGAAACGAACAAGAAACATCATGAGCAAACAGGCTAAGGACAGTGGAGTAAGAGATGAGAATGTAAGGCGGGTTTTTTGGTAGCCTGCAAACAGGAATGCAATTCCCAGCAAGTGGTATTCAGAGGCATATTGGGTTTGACAGTGCAGGCAGAACATTGCCATCATGGCAAGTAGGAGAGGTAAAGGTAAAGGGACCCCTGACCATTAGGTCCAGTCGTGACCGACTCTGGGGTTGCGGCGCTCATCTCGCTTTATTGGCCGTGGGAGCCGGAGTTTGGCCGCAGACAGCTTCCGGGTCATGTGGCCAGCATGACTAAACCGCTTCTGGCGAACCAGAGCAGTACATGGAAACACTGTTTACCTTCCTGCCAGAGCGGTACCTATTTATCTACTTGAAATTTGTGCTTTTGAACTGCTAGGTTGGCAGGAGCAGGGACCGAACAATGGGACCTCACCCCGTGGCGGGGATTTGAACCGCCAACCTTCTGATCAGCAAGTCCTAGGCTCTGTGGTTTAACCCACAGCACCACCTGCGTCCCTTAAGTAGGAGAGAGGGCCTTCCAAAACTCTGATGACGACATCGCCGCCATGCCTGCACAAACAAGGTCTCCCTACTGCTAGCTATGGAAGGGGAAAGGAGCCCAAGGCACACGTGGAGCCGGCCATAGTCAGGAAGAATGTGACCAGCAGGGATAGAGCTACGAATCACTTCCTCTTCCATTAAGAAAATGCCAGTGCTGTCACAAGCCAGCACACTCTTGCAGGCAAATGACTCCTCATGTGAACATGGATTGCCCATCCCTGCAAAACACCGGGAGACATCCCTCCCAACACAGGAGACTTTCTATAGCACATCTCCCCAGATGTGTGAAGCAAACTGTCTCACCTCCACCACTACCACCACCTTGTTCATGTAAACAGGAAGCCTGCTTGCTGATCTTAACGCACATGGAGCTGGTACTTAGTAATACTGAGTGTAGTGAAATTTGTTGGTGGGGAGAGGATGCAAAACAGAACAAACACTCTTTTCCGAAATCAGCAAAACAGTGGGGTAGAATTAGAAGCTCTCGGCCTCTAGAGCAGGCAGAAATGACAGTGCAGAAATAGTAATGATCGGGAATGGTCTCTCCCCTAATCCACCCTCTCCTGCCAGACCCCTGCCATTTAAAAATATTATATCTTTCTCTCTCTCTCTCTGCAGTTTTGGATTTGGATACAATGAGAGAAGTGGGGTTGGGGGTTGGGGAGAGAAATACACTCCTGTTTGAAAGGTGTGGTATTTTCCCCCCTGACCATTAAGCCAAAGCTTGGTGGGATAGCACATACTGCTTAAACAGGGGGCCATTTCAGCACAGTAGCCAAGAGTATTCAACTACTAACCAGGAGGTCTCTGGTTTCAATCTCACACCTGCCACAAGCCAAGTTGTTGGCCCTAGAACAGACATGGGAAACTTTTGGCCCTCCAGATGTTGCTGAACTACAACTCCCATCAGCCCCTGGGAGCATGGCTGATGGCCAGGGATGGCAGGGGATGTAGTTTGGAGCAATATTTGGAGAGCCAAGGGTTCTCCACACCAGCCTTATGGCAAGGCACTGTCTCTTGTCCTCATCTCTTTCTTGCAGATGTGTAACCATATTGTCCTGCCCTACAGTTTTATTACGCAGGTAAGTGAGATCAAGTTTGTGAAGTGCTTTGAAAAATCTAGGCAGGCTATACGTGAACAAGTGGGATCTGTAACAAAATGTTGCAGCATGGAATGCTTCTGTTTAAGGTTCCAGACACTCCCCCCCCCCTTCCACGTTCCATTCCTTCTTCTCTCTACTCCCAGCAGCAGCCTGTCAGCATGACCAGCGCTTGACGACTTAATAGCCCTACCAATGTATTATTTACTATTGCTGTTGTTGTTTTTAGTCATAATATTTGTGATAAATACCTTGTGAATTGTGAGTTTCCGTGTAGTGCTCTCCACACTGGAGGTGCATAGGTGGCATAATAAATGGGTGTTGCCTTGGCTAAAATGCAAAAAGAAAATAAAATTGCAATTTGACACAGAGTTATAGGAAACAGTCTTCTCATGAATCAGAATTCTTGGTCCAGCTAGGTCAATACTGTCTACACTGACTGGTAGCGGCTTCCCAGGTTTCAGGCAGGGATACTCTCCAAGCCATACCTGGAGCTTCCATTGTTTGTACCTGGGGCATAGCTCAACCACTGAGCTATGGCCCTTCCCCAAATATTCACATCCCCCCCCCCAAGAAAACATTTAATGACAGGAGTCTTGTACTGACTTTTCAAGTACTCTTTCCACAAAACACTGCTATGCTATAACTATACTATAGATCAGGCGCAGGCAAACTCGGCCCCCCAGATGTTTTGGGACTACAACTCCCATCATCCCTGACCACTGGTCCTGTTAGTTAGGGATGATGGGAGTTGTAGTCCCAAAACATCTGGAGGGCCGAGTTTGCCTATGTCTGCTATAGATTTCTGTAGTTATAAAAAGAGCTCTAGATTTCTCTCTCCCCCCCCCCTCTTCCTTGGTGCTTGTTGTTTAGCTTGTCACTTATCCCAAGATATTTACCAAGGATGATCGACTCCAGGTGGGCCGCCGCCTAATAGGAGGAGGGGAATTTGATTGTCTGTGGGAGGGAAAAAAATGAAGGGGGGATGTTTTAAATAAACGTCATTTTGAATAAGAATGCACACTTCATACTGTTAATGTCTGGTGTTTCTATGCGTGGTATTGGGGAGAATCTGGAAAGAGGGACCCCAGAAATATGTCCTATGACAGGAACTCTGAATAAATGATATTGGCAAAATACCAGCTAGGTGAAAGGCTTAAATGAGAGGCCTTTGGGTAAGCCAGTGGTAAGCTTAGGATATGTAAAAAAAAAAATATCCTGAAAATTCAAGGAGGGGAGGAGTGAAAGGGAAAGAACTAAAGCAATTTGAGAAATGAGGACTGGGAACACAAGACAGTTCAACGTGGTTTAGGCAAGGAAGAAAACAAGAATCTGGGAGCAAGCAAGTCACTCAAGAGGCAATGCGCACACACAAGCCAAGAGAGGAAATATTAAATAAGTGCTGGGCATGATGCTAGAATAGCAGGATGCATGGCGGGAAAACTTAAGGAGAAATTATGATAGAATGGAGGAAGAGAGCAAATGAAAGAAAAAAAGCATTCGCAAGACAGAGCAGGAGTAAAGTGCTTACGTGTAGAGAAGAAAGGCGGAATTTCTCCTCTTACAGTTTCTGATCTGGTGAACGACGTTATGTGCAATTAGAAAATAAGACAGACAAGAAGAAATGCGAACAACAGAGCCATTTTCAAAAAAGCACAGACTAGAGGGGCGGGAAAGGTTTTCGGCTAGGAATCACAGGCCTCAAATAGTCTTCTAAGAGAATGATTAAACCCGTGTCTTATTTTATTGATTTTTGAAGGCATCGCCCATGCCTTAGGCAAGGCTGCAAAGGCAGTCAGCCACAACCAAAATGGAAATACAGCATAAAACACAACAAAACTAGAAAAAGATGAGAGATACAAAATAATATAACCTGGCAACCGAAGCAGAAGCAGGGCAAAGCCATCTTGCAGCCACCATGAACATTTATAAATGGGAATAGAAGGGGCATGGAACGGCAGCCCAGAGAACATTCTCTGTGGCAACTCCTAAATTGTGGAACTCCCTCGTCACAGAGGCCCATCTAGCAACATCGTTATATGGAGTCCATTGACTGGCACCTTCTTTGTCTATTTTAGGCACGAGGCCTAAACATTTTCCTTTTCGCTTGGGCTTTTCGGTCCTTAGCATGAAGGCTTTTAAAGTATTTGTGCCCTCTTTTGGTGATGCATGATCTGCTAGACCTGTCTTTTAGGTTTTCATTTATAGGGTTTATTGCAAAAGGTGTTACTATTTCTGCTGAGTTTGCACATTGCTCTGAGTTATTTTTATAAGTACAGTGGTACCTCGGGTTAAGAACTTAATTCGTTCTGGAAGTCTGTTCTTAATCTGAAACTGTTCTTAACCTGAAGTACCACTTTAGCTAATGAGGCCTCCCACTGTCGCCACTGCACGATTTCTGTTCTCATCCTGAAGCAAAGTTCTTAACCCGAGGTGATATTTCTGGGTTAGCGTATGTAACCTGAAGCGAGGTACCACTGTAACTAAATAATAATAGCAATAATAATAGCTTAGCTTGGTTTCATAAACTGTTTTCCTTCCTTTAATTGTATGATTGTATGGCTACAAACAACCCTGGGTGACACTTGGAGATCTGCACATTGTCACAATGCATTCCTAATTATAAGATTATAATTATATTTTCTTTCTTATATTATAAGATTATTGTATAATCTTAGAAGGTCGGATAATCTTAGTAGGGGCGTGGCTGTGACAACCACAAAGGGGTCCCTGCACTTCTGAGTATGCCACTAGACCACTGGCAGCCTGTGCTACTGCCCACTTCTGGCCGGACGTTCATCTTTCAGAGGTGATTTGGCTGCATCTGATATGGCAGATCCTGCACCTAGGAGAGGGCTGGTCTCCACAGCTTCCCAAGGTCCTTTTTAACTCTCCCACTGCAACCAGTGTGTTTCGGATTGCAGCTACCTTTCATCCTAAATTGAGCCTCTAAGTTTACAATCGAGAAAGCAAGCATCCTTTATGCAGGCCTTCTCTTGGATTTCTGAACTAGAGAAATGTTTCCCTTTGCTGTGTTTCTGCAGGTGAGGGTGAGGGAGAAGGCAGGTGGGGAACAAATAATAAAAATGGCCTCCAAAAGCCTAAACCGAAATGAGGTCGCTTCACATTTCACGAGCAGAAGCCAGAACTGGAAAAGGGGAAAGTACTCACTCTGTGCAGATGTTGTTTTGCTTGTAAAACTTGTGCTTTGCAGCAAACAGCCGTGAAATATACTTGGCATTTTCAAGGTCGTCCTTTAAAAAGTTGAAAGGGTGGAGGGGGCAGGGAGGCAAGGGAATGCAGGAAAAACACTTAATTACACTGTGACTAGCATAGCAAAGGGTTATGTAACGGTGAACGCGCTCCTCTGAAATATTCAGTAGGAATATGCTTTGCTCAGAAACACACATGCACAAATGCCAGCATCCAAGTCCCCATATCATAGGGATGCTGGTGCTAATTCAATAGAGATGCTAATACAAACTAGTCACACCATTGGGGACCAGAGGAGAGAAGTCCAATGGTGAAATGGTGCTATGACAAGTGTCAAACCTAAGGCTTCAAGCCCTGTTTCCTGGAAGCATCTGGCTTGGCTTGGTGCAAAGCAAGAGGCTGAGCTACAGCCACCAATGGTTTGATCCAGCAAGGCTTTTCTCGTGAGAAATCAAATGGAGTTTCTTTTAAAAGACCAATATCTGATTTAAAAGGTAAAGGTACCCCTGACCTTTAGGTCCAGTTGCGGATGACTCTGGGGTTGCGCGCTCAACTCGCTCTATAGGCCGAGGGAGCCGGCATTTGTGGCCAGCATGACTAAGCCGCTTCTGGCGAACCAGAGCAGCGCAGGGAAACTCTGTTTACCTTCCTGCCGGAGTGGTACCTATTTATCTACTTGCACTTGACGTGGTTTTGAACTGCTAGGTGGGCAGGAGCTGGGACCAAACAACGGGAGCTCACCCCATTGGGGGGATTCGAACCACCAACCTTCTGATCGGCAAGCCCTAGGCTCTGTGGTTTAGACCACAGTGCCATCCGCGTCCTTAATATCTGATTTACAGGAGGTTAAAGAGAAGCATCAGGGTACAGCAATGAAGCCCATCCTATGACGTTCCCAAGGCATTTGGCTGCCCACTGGTAAAAATAAAATTAAAAAATGGACTAGATGGATTCTGGACTCAGCCTGCAAGGCAGTTCTTTTGTTGCTACAAAACTGGGTAATACTGGTGGCTAACAATTAGGGCTGTGTACAGCTCCCCTGACCCAATCCAGAACCCTGGATTATTATTATTATAATTTATTAAATTTGTTTACCGTCCTTCATCTGACAATCACAAGGCAGTTTCCAATATGAAAACACAATAATACAAACCATAATCACAAATAAAAACAACCTCCCTTGCCCCCCAGTTTAAAAGGCCATAGATCAAGTTGAACCACCTTGGTTTGGCCCCGAATCAATCCATGGCTGGAGCTCATGTTTAACTATGGTTGGGAGGAGGGGTGGAGGAAGAAGCAGAGACTCCCTCCGAACAGAGAGCAGGAAGGTTCAAGCCTGCTGGGTGCTTCTTTGCAATCACCTTCCGTATGGGAAAGATACTTGCAAAAGTAGCTCAGCCCGCAGGATCAAATCCTCTACTCGTCAGCTGGTGAGCGGAGGATTCAATCTGTTTTGCCGACACGTTCCCTTTTGAGAACACACCAGTGAAGCAGACCCCTGCAGTTTTGCCATCTGATGTTCTGCTTCCTGACAGCCTCGGATCCCCCTGGGCAGCCTGACTTGATCCAAGGCTGTCTCAACCTAACTTTGCCCAAGCCCTGTGCCGGCCAGGTTTGAGCTGAATCCAGTGCACAGCCCTACTAACAACCATCAGTTATCATTCACTGCAATCCCTTTCCAAGCTCCCGGGGTGGGGTTGATCTCACGGAAGTTAAAATAGCACCCTGGGAAATCATCTGTAAGAATCCATCACACTTAAAATGTATACAATGAAGATCCTGTGGTTGGAAGGGGGAAAAAATAACCCTTAAGGCTGATCTTTTAATGCTTTGCTTACGGTATGAAAGAGCACAGTTTCTTCTTTGTTGAGCAGTTCCACAGCAATGGAAGACTTGTTGTGTGTTATATTCCCGATATCATTCCACCTGCGGAGAAGCAAGGTTGCTGAAACAGACATGCCACGGCGAAACAGCCAGAGTTGTCATGATTCTTTCAGTACAAGGAGAATGTTCAGTAACTGTTTGGCTCAATCAAGCCTCTCCCTGCTTTTAGCTTGTGAAAACTATTATCAATGACCTGGCTGCATGTACAGAGTAATCACCTAAGAAGCAAACGTAAATGCGTCTTTGCCTCCAACCAAATCATGTTAATGGTTCTGCAGATGGGAAAGCTATGCAGCCAGTGTGGTAAAGTGTTTAGTATGTGGGATGAGGACCTTAGGAGACCAGGGTTCAAGTCCTCCTCATCAGCCACGAAGCTTCCTTTGTAACCCTGACCTGACTACTTCATAGGAGAGCGAGAATCACCTGTACTCCCTTGAACTCTTTGGAGCAAACATAGTATATAAATGCAACAATGAATACAGTGGTGCCCCGCAAGACGAATGCCTCGCAAGACGAAAAACTCGCTAGACGAAAGGGTTTTGCGGTTTTTGAGCTGCTTCGCAAGACGAATTTCCCTATGGGCTTGCTTCGCAAGATGAAAAACGAAAACGTCTTGCAAGTTTGTTTCCTTTTTCTTAACACCGTTACTACAGTTGCGACTTGACTTCGAGGAGCAACTCATAGAACGCGGTGTGGTAGCCTTTTTTGAGGTTTTTTTGTGATTTTTGAAGCTTTTCCAAAACTTTTCTGACACCGTGCTTTGCAAGACAAAAAATTCGCTAGACGAAAAAACCCGCGGAACGAATTAATTTCGTCTTGCGAGGCACCACTGTAAATAGATAAAATAAAACACCTTGTTTTAGGAGGGGAAACAGCTGAAACACAAACGGATGTGTTGTGTTTATCACTTTGAAAAAAAATAATAACCTCCTTTTTTTGTGCAAACTCATGGCCTATAACGAAATACAAACAGGGCTGTATCCAACCCTGCTGTACTGCTAGAGCAGCGAATTAGTCCCACTTAGAGCAAAAAAGAAATATGAGGAGCTTTCAGCCATCACCAAAGGTTTTCCCATATATATTTCAAGGTAACAAAAAAGAACATATAGAAGGAGCTAGTTGGTGTCATCAAAGGAGGACATTCCATAATATCTGTGCCACAACTGAAATGGCCCTATGCAGGACCTCAGTTTATGAAGGATCCAGAACAGAACGTCAAACTAGGTTTGAGAGCCTCTGGAACAGTGTGGGAGGTAGTACTGGGAACAGGAGCCAGGCAGAGGAACTGGCAAAAGAAATCCTCCCTCTCCATTTCAGTGGAATCTCTTTTGTCAGTGGGATCCCATCATTGGATTAAACTGAATAAAACTGGGTTGGATCCGGTTTTCACCCATCCAGCCAAGTTGATGGAAATCAAGCTAGCTTTGGATCAGTCAGACACAAAGTTTCCTGATCATGTTTTTACCTGTAGATCACTGTGGGCCTTCCCATTCTGTTCTTGACAAAAATCCCCATGCAGTAGATTCCAAGGTGCATGTCATTTCCTTGATTGTCCTACATGAATAATAATAAATGTAAATGTTCAAATTTTAATTATACCAAACCTTGAAATCAGCAGCAATCACAATATAAAGAAAAAAAGGAGAGGAAAACCCAACCCCCAACAAAATCTTATTTCTTATCTAGATGCCTTTTGCATCAGATATTTCGGGCTGAACAAACCTCCCATGAGAAGATCTGCCCCGCTGACGAAATGGACATATATCGCGTATCAAGATTGAATCCACAAGGCCGCTTGCTCCTTTCATATAAAATATTCCAAAGAAATATCACCAGAAGTAGAATGGAGCAATATCAGAAGCAAGGACCTCACTGTGCCTCAGGACGAAGCACAATTTGAATAACTTCTAATTGCGTTTTTCTCTGGATCCACCAAAGAAGTGTGGAGTTAGCTCTTACAGCAATGCTTACTGCGCCCTCTCCAATTTGTGTTTATCTCACTTTGGTGCTTACCAAACACTACAAAAGAGAATGGATTAGAGAATTGATTTGCCGCAGCGCAGAACTTTAAACCTTTGATTTCTGTCAGTTGTCCAAAAGGCTCGACATGGAATGCTGCATCAATTTCTGGTTTCCGGTGCAAAAATCAGTAACTTTGATGCAGGCTGTCACAAGATTCAGAACACAAGAGAGGAGCCAAATTGTTTATTTCCTTCTGTCCCTTCGGGCGAAACAGACAGTTGTCCAGATTCTTCAAATCAGCTGAAGCTGAGACAAGGGCAGATCTTCAGCTGAGATGTGCCTTAGGGTAGAAATCAGATTGCCCCTGGCAGATAAAGCTACAGAATACCTCCACAAACAATGAATGGGTGGGGGGGTGGAGCGGGTGGAGGCTGACTTTGAAAGCTAAAAACTGCAATGTTTTGACTTATTCTGCAAGCTGGTTGCAAGCTGTTCAGGACGTTTCATATTTTCCTAATAAAATAAAAGGCCTCAGTTGGAAATTAAGTCGGAGTTCCTTACCTTCACAGGGAAACTTTCCTGCCCAAACCCATCTAGTCGTTCTACTTCACTGATGTACAGGAATTCCGCATCCGCTGCAGAGATGCCACTGTAAATCGAGTTAAGAGAAAGACGGGTCAGGATTGCCCAGAGGACCAAAGATTCTAGGTTGAACCCTTGGAATTTGCTAACTTAGAATTATATAGAGGTATTCAACACGTAGAAGGCTAGTTTTGTGTCCTCCATATGCTCTTGGACTACATTGCCCATCATCCCTGACCATTTGCCATGCTGGGCGGGGTGGGATCCGATGAGAGTTGGAGTCCAGCGACATCAGGAGAATGAAGAAGAAGTTTGGATTTGATATCCCACTTTATCACTACCAGAAGGAGTCTCAAAGCGGCTAACATTCTCCTTTCCCTTCCTCCCCCACAACAAACACTCTGTGAGGTGAGTGGGGCTGAGAGACTTCAGAGAAGTGTGACTGGCCCAAGGTCACCCAGCAGCTGCAAGTGGAAGAGCAGAGACGCAAGCCTGGTTCACCAGATTACGAGTCCACTGCTCTTAACCACTACACCACACTGACTCTCACGCTGAATGGTACATTGGGTGCCCTTGATCTAGGACAACGATAACATTCAAAGGCCAAAATAGTTTGGGCAACCCTCCTGTCCCCCAAACTTAAACCTAGGCTATCCAGATCTCATCAAAAACAGTCTTAAGCTGAAAATGAGCAAAGCCAAAGGAAATTTTATAGTCATGCAAAAATGCTACCACCCAGTCACTATCTGTTGCTAGTATTGGCTTCTGACTGGAATTAAGCTATTCTCTCTCAACCTCAGCGCCCACTGTCAGCAATAATAATAATAATAATAATAATAATAATAATAATAATAATAATAATAATAATAATAATAATAATTTTATTTATACCCCACGCTTCCCGGTTCAGAAAACCGGGCTCAGGGCGGCTAACAACAAATTTAAAACACTTAATTGATGCAACAAAAAACAGCAGAAAATACGGTATAAAACGTGAATATCAATAAATTCAGAATTCAAAAATCAATTTAGGGGTAAAATCCATCCAATAAACATTAGATGATCAGCAGGGCTAGCTGGCTAAATTAGTCCTATTTGGGCCAGCGAGGAGATCAGGGGAGAATTAGCTGTGGGATCCCAGAGTGGGTAATCTTCATAAAAAGGGGAGGGGGAGGGAAGGAAGGGGAATAAAAGATCAGGCTAAGTTCAAATTGAAAGCCAGGGGGAACAGCTCTGTCTTACAGGCCCTGTGGAAGGAAGTTAAATCCTTCCCCAGCCTTCACTACAGGCACAAGTGCATTCCGATGCGTGTGCAGCATCACGGTGCTCAAAAATAATTAGCAAGCACGATTTCCTGTATGTAATCATCAAATCATGCTTCCCCACCCACCTGACAGTGGCCACCCAAATGCTTCTGGGAAACTTACAAGGCAGGCTTGAAAGCAACAGCGTTTCCTCTGTTGACTATCCCCAGCATCTCCTCATCAGAAGTCCACTGCCTTTGAACTTGCCAGGGCCATTTTGTTACAATGGCTGATAGGCAAGGAGCCACCCTTTCCCTAAGAGGTGTCATTCCAGACCATATCAAAGCCACTGGCGAAAGCAGAAACACAGGTTGCAGGAAACAGCACAGCAGGCTAAACCTACTAGAGAAACAGTTGATAGCGAAGGAAGGCAAGCTGCCTTCTCTGAGCAACACACTGGCATTTTGGGGTCTCACCTGTGTTTTGTGTGCACCTTGGCTACTTTGTCAGTCAGCTCCTTCAGGGAGGCTTCGTCTTGGATCCAGTCCTAGAGAGACAGAAATAAAACAATGATCAAGAGGCAAAGGTTGCCATATTCGGTGCTTTATTCATTTAGAAAAAAAGTGAGTAAGTGGTAACATGGCATAAGTGTGTACAGTTATGCATTGTGTAAAGAAAGTGGGCAAAGGCATTGTCTTCCCTCTCGTATAGCAATATAATGTTATAGATTTGGGTGGACCACCACCACCCCGAACCCTAGAAACCCTGCATTCTGAGGTGGTAGAGTCCTTGCAGGACTACAACAACATTCTCTTGTAGATGAAAGCTCAACTTGGAAGCTGCCCAGCACGCAGCCTACAAACCATCTGGTATAACAGAAACTACTGAGCAAAAGAAAGAAAGAAAAAGTGCTTACAGAGCAAACACTTTCATAGAACCCATCCAGGCAAACCATTCATTTTGCAAGAAAGAGTACAGGTAATTAAACTGACCCATTAAGAACACAGGAAGCTGCCTTATAGCAAGGCACACAATTCCATGCTCTCCCAGGTTTCAGATATGCCTCTTTCCTAGTTCTATTTGGAAACACTGGAAATGGAACCTGGGACTTAAGAGCATAACAAGAGCCCTGCTGGATCAGGCCAAAGACCCCTCTAGTCTAACGTCCTGTTCTCACAGTGGCCAACCAGGAAGCTATGGGAAGCCCAAGCTCAGGACATGAGCACAGCAGTAATATTTCCACTTGGGTTTCCCAGCATACTGCCTCTGACAGAGGAGGGAGAACACAACCATTGTGGCTAGTAGCCAATGACAGACTTATCCTTCTTTTGCATGCAAACCTATCTTTACCACTGAGCCTCAGATCTTCATCAGAGAGGGGGATTCCTCTCCAATATAGACACAATCTCCCTTTCAAATGAAATATACCCTAGGGGTATTCTATTGCACAGAAAAACATAAAATAATATTGAGGGGGAAAACAGCTTATTAGCTCCAAAAGGGAATCGCTAAGAAACTCTAAGGAAAATAATGCAGGAAAGAAGAGCTATGTTCATTTCTGCGACGTACTTAGGGTTTTGAGATCAAAAGCTTTGCTGCCGGTTCTGTTTTTAAAAAATATGCAATCCAATACATTTGTGATCTCAACAGTTAGGGGGAGAAAGATGTCTACATTGTAAACACGGTTTGCGTGTGGCACGGGTTATCTTTTAAAATCATCTGGTGCAATAGTACAAAATGGAATCTGCTCATAATTTCAAAGTTGAAAAGAAAAAGAAAAAAAGCCATCAAACTCTGAGTGATTATTTTGGAATGCCTCAAGGCTGTGTGTATGTATACTTAACCAAACTGCCTTAGTCCTTGCTCACTGGGGGCCTCCCCGTAATATTTGTTCCTGACACTGAAAAATGTGAAAGCGGTAGCGTGCTAATGAAAAATGGCATGCTACGTGCCTGTACACAGCTGCACACCTGCAAGGCGTTCTGTGTACATAACTTTGTTCTTTTCACCGCTGAAGAAATGCCATTTGACACATATTGTAGCTGCACAAGATCAAACACAGTCCGAAGGCAGCAACCTTTCACCGGTTCTCAAGTTTGCTATTCCCCCTCCCCCTCCCCACTCGCAAGAAACACCTCACCCGCCAGCAAAGTCTTTGGTCCATTGACTATGCCGTTAATAAGGGCTTACTATTAGCCAATTAAGTAAACTATCCCATGCGGACATCTAACTCTTTCCAGTGGGTGGACACCGTTAAAAAGCCAGGCAGGATGAAGGTACCAATTACAGCGTCGAGTTTGGATGTGGGAAACCTTCCTTCAAATATCCAGTTAGCTATTACATTGAACGACAGATTACACGTGCTCATAGCACTATTTTAGCTTCCCAGTACTCCCACAAAGTAGACTTATGTATGCGTAACTCAGAGTAATGAGATGAAGCTCCCTGCCAAGTGTGTGAACAAAAGAAGGGCCCTGCAGGATCAGGCCAAAGGCCCATCTAGTACAAAATGCTGTTTCCACAGTGGTCAGTCAGATGCATATGGGAGGCTGACAAGCAGGACATGAGCACAACATCGTTCTCCTGATCGTGAGCCCCAGCAACTGTTACCTATGAGACACACTGCGTCTGATACTGGAGGCAATAGAACCATTAGCAGCTACTGACAACCTTATCCTTCATGAATTTGTCTAATCCCCCTTTAAAGTTGGCCATTGGTACGTCCCGGGGAAGCAGATTTTTGAATCCATTTCAATTGGGGTTTAGGCCCAGTTTTGGCACAGAAACTGCTTTGGTTGTCCTATATGATGATCTCTGTTGAGCGAGAGACAAGGGAAACATGTCCCTGTTAATTCTTCTTGGCCTCTCAGTGGCTTTCGATACCATCAACCATGGTATCCTTCTGGAACAACTGTCCGAACTAGGGGTGGGTGGCACCGCTTTGCAGTGGTTCCAGTCCTACTTGGATGGTTGTTCCCAGAGGGTGTTGCTTGGGAATGCCTTTTAGCCCCATGGCACATGGTATTCCGCAGGGCTCAATCCTATCCCCCATGTTGTTTAACATCTACATGAAACTGCTGGGTGGGGTTATTTGGAGGTTCGGGGTACGTTGTCAGCAGTATGCTGATGGCACTCAGTTCTATTTCTACTTTACATCTGCAGGTGAGGCAGTGGAAGTACTGGACCAGTGTCTTGTCTCAGTAATGGACTGGATGAGAGCCAACAAACTGAAACTCAATCCAGATAAGACTGAAGCACTAGGGTGGTTCCCTAGACTGGATGGGTGGGAGATTGCCTGCTCTTGATGGGGTTACACTTCCTCTGAAGGAGCAGGTTTGTAGCTTGCGGGTACTCCTAGATCAGGGGTCAGCAAACTTACCGTGCCTTGGGCCGGTGTCTCCAGCGCCGAGCGCGCAGCAGGCCGGAGGCTGGGGGAGCTTGTGCCCATGCGCGTGTGCACACGCTATTTCTGCCGCACTTCTGGGTCGGAGGAACACCGGAAATAGCTTGTGCGCATGTGCACGGGCCTCCTCCGACCTGGATGTACACTGGAAATAACGCTTGTGGATGTGCACAAGCTATTTCCGGCACTCCTCCGACCCGGAAGTGGGCAGCCACGCAGCGCAGCGCTGGTAAGAGCGGGCGGCGGGTGGCGGGGGTCGCCAAGGGCCAGATAAATGAGTCCCTCAGGCCTTATCTGGCCTGCGGGCCTTAGTTTGAGGACCCCTGTCCTAGATCCTTTGCTGTCGCTCCAGTATATGAAGTGAAAGGTCAGTTTTTGCTCCTTCTCAGTTGTGTCCCGGGAAGGCCCACTTGACCAGGGAGGAGGCAGTGACTGGTGTACGTGTGCGGGCATGGCTTGGGAGGTAGGGTTTCTGGAAGGGATGGGGTTTTTAGGCTTTTGTGGGAAGTGGCTATCAATAGATAGCAAACCCTCAACTTAGATGGATCTAAGTTGGATGGATCTTAGATGGATCCAGGGATCGCACCTAAAGACAAAATTGTATATAGTCAAAAAAATAAAATGGGTGCAACAGTGGGTGGGATTGCCAGTCTTTCCCTCCAGATGCCAGCCCCATTTCCATTTTTATTTAATTTGCCAAGTGTGTAAAGTTGACCTTCTTTGGAGGTCTTTAAGCAGAGGCTTGACAACCATATGTCAGGAGTGGTGGTGGTGATGGTGTTTCCTGCTTGGCAGGGGGTTGGACTCGATGGCCCTTGTGGTCTCTTCCAACTCTATGATTCTGATTCTATGATTCTATGAATGCGCACAAATTAAACGTGCGTCAATTGCGAGCTTACTATATTCCAAGGTAGGAAGAGACAACAAGCACTTTACTCCACTGACTTCTTGAAATTTGCTGAAGGTCACGGTGGATCACTTAACGAGCAGAGCTTAGGTGGCCATTTGTCATGTCAGCTTTAGTTGAGATTCCTGCCTTGCTGGTGGTTGCATTAGATAGCCGTCAGGTTCCCTTCCAACTTTACAATTCTATTATTCTATGAAGCAGGAAAAGCCTACATGCAAAAGGTGAAATGAAAGATCAAGGTTTATGAACTCACCATAGGAAACAATACATATTCCCGGAGAAAATCATGAGATGCAAATTGATGGAAGTCTCCAAAATCAGCTGGAGAGGAAAGAGGGAGAGAAAATTAACCCGCAAACCACATTAGCTCAGCGCTTCCCTGCACATGAAACTCTGAATCTTGAACAGATACAAAAATGTTTAACATGCAGCGAACTGGGATGTCCAATGCAAATATGAGAGCATGATGTCAAATCTGTGACTTAGAAGGAAAAACCCAATACTCCCTACCAAAGGAAAGGCGTTTTCTCACCAAAGGATAATTTATTCTTTTAGTAGAAAAAACAACCCTTATTTAACTTAAACATGGATTGCTTGATTCCTCCCAATTAAACACTGCCATGGAATCCATTTGGATGAAGAACAGTTTAAAACTATTTTAAACAAACTAAAACAAAACATGCATACATACACACAGGACCAAAAATGTTCTGATTTTATCACTTATATTTCTAAAATATTTTTCTTTTTGCAACAAGGAACAGCTTTGGGGTGTTTCCCAATTAGGATGATGTCATCCTCTTGATCAGAGATCAACAGATCACAGATTTGAGGTAGGGTTTGTGGATTATTTTTATACCTGGCTTTCATTTTCATGAGTGTACCTCCCTTACCTCTCTTTCTCTTACTGACACACATACACACAGAGAGAGAGACACCCCCATATTTGTGACCCACCAAGTCAAACACAGTTAATCAGGACCTTGATAATCTTCCAGATCATTATGTCTTAGAACACATAGTATAAATGGGGCTTGCGGGTTGATAAGACAAAGACGATGGTCTGTGTTCAGCTTATGGCAAATCTCTTCAGGTCAGTATGATAGTATACAAGCCCTCTCTTGTCCTACTCTGGAAAATGGGACGTGGGTGGCGCTGTGGTCTAAATCACTGAGCCTCTTGGGCTTGCTGATTGGAAGGCCAGTGGTTCAAATCCATGTGATGGGATAAGCTCCAATTGCTCTGTCCCAGCTTCTGCCAACCTAGCAGTTTGAAAGCATAACAGTGCAAGTAGATAAATAGGTACTGCTGTGGTGGGAAGGTAAATGGCGTTTCTGTGCACTCTGACACTTGTTACGGTGTTCCGTTGCGCCAGAAGCAGTTTAGTCATGCTGGGCACATGACCTGGAAAGCTGTCTGTGGACAAGCACTAGCTCCCTCTGCCTGAAAGTGAGATGAGCGCCGCAACCCCGTGGTTGCCTTTGACTGGACTTAACTGTCCAGGGGTCCTTTACCTTTACCTTTTACCTACTCTGAAAAACAATTAAGTTTTCTGAGCATTTCTGTTGAGAAGCTGGCAATGGAAGACTCAATGCCTATCCTTTTCTAAGGAGGAGATAACCAGTTGTTGGTCTTAGTAAGTTCCTTCGCAAAATGGGGACAGACAATTCAAGCGGCCAGGGAAAAGAGAACTTGCATTTTTAGACTTCTTCCTTTTTTGAAGTCTCCAACCCTCCTAAGGGATATGGATGAAAATCCTGCCCATAAGTGAAAGTTGCAAGGTGAACTCTAGCAGAAATGTTCTTTCTGTAACATCTTGAAGGTTGCACAATTCTTTTTCTCATTATTTCTAGCAGTTTTGATATCTTTTTAGGAACTTGTGCACAAACTTTTCTTTCAGTCATGAGGCACTGTAGGGCACTGGATTTTAAATTCTGGTTGTGGGTTGCTCTACATATCTGCTTACTCCGTTAGGGATGGGAGTGACTGACGGCTTTTTATGTATTCAGCACATAACATCATGCAAATAACTGTATTCATTTTTCAGATGTTTTGGAATCGGGAGAATGAGGGTAGAAGTATTTCCTGAAGGCTATAATACTGTCTGTAAAAGACTCTCCCACCTACCCCGCTTCATTTTAACAGAGAGAAATATTGCCCAAGAGCTCTTGCTTTGTTTTATTTGAATCAGATCAAACACTGCTGAAAAGGTTCTCAAGATGCTGGAAATTCCCCTCGTAAATTACACTAGTCAAATATTCTTGCAAAGCCTTCAAGACAATTTCATATGATTACTGGGTGCCAAAAATGCTGTTTCATTTCATTTCACATTATAAATGTGTGTTTACTTCTAAACTAGAGAACACAAGCAGATAAGAAACTGTGCATGTAACTCTTTTTATTTTTTAAAAAATCTGCACACAAACTTTTTAAAACACACACACACACATCTAAATGAAGTAGGGGGGAAACCTGTAGGAATTCCCTATGTCACTTTTCAATCAAGGACGATGGGGGGGGGGGGACAGGGGAAAACTGTAACTGATTGTATGTTTGTTCCTATATTTTAATTTTTTTAAAAAAAGGCTATGCAGAAAATGAACAACGTGAGCACATAAGGCTTTCTGAATGCCTACAACACTGGAACAATAAAACACATTCTATCTCAGTCCACAGTAAAGCTTTTGGAGCTATGCCCTGAGAAAAAACTGGCTTAGTTTGACTGTAATGAGAAACAATGATTTTCTATTATGAGAATGAGCTGTGGTGAACCTTAGTCTCATGCAGTCATCCTCGCATCTCCTCCCTTCCATTTCTGATTTTTAAACTAACCACAGTTTCCAATTATGTCCTAACTGTGGCTTGTTCAGACTATGATTAATGAGAACAAGTCAGAATCTGGAACCACTTTGATCCTGGTTGGCTATCATTAAAATCACAGATTAAACAAACCAGTTTCCCGAGTCAGACATCTTGGGGAACTCTGGTTAGTTTAAAACAGGGGTGCCTAACCTGTGGTCCTCCAGATGTTGCTGGACTCTAAGACCCATCAGCCTCAGCCAACAGGGTCAATAGCCAGGAATGATGGGGTTTCTAATCTAACAATATCTGGAGGGCCACAATTTGGCCAATCATCGTGTAAAACTACTACTCTCCATCCCTGGGTTATGAAACAGAAAAGGGGAAAGAGGAAGCAGTACACTCATTCATTTAGTGGGAAACCATGGTTTACCCACTAAAAGAACTAGACTACTGTTAGCTAGTCACAATCTATAACAGTAGCTGCAGGGTAGAGGGGGCAGATAAGGCCCAAGGAACTTGTTTATCCGGCCGCAGAGACCCCCCGCCACCGCCTGCTCTTACCGGAACGGCGCAGCGCAGGGACCCACTTCTGGGTCAGAGGAGCACCAGAAATAGCTTGTGTGCATGCGCATGGGCCTCCTCCGACCCGGATGTGCACAGGAAATAGCGTTTGCATGTGCGTACGGGCGCGTGCTCCCCTGCCCTCCAGCCCACCGTGCGATCATCGCTCAAGACAGTGGCCCGAGGCAAGGAAAGCTTGGAGACCCCTGGCCTAAGAGCATCAGATGAGGAAGCAAGAGTTAAGGGTTCAAGGCCTGTTCCTAACATGATTTCCCCCTCTGTTTCAACATTTGTTCACTCTCAATATTTCCAGTGTAACTTCCAGCTAATCGGGATGGGCAGCTACATAATGAGAAAGAGAGAGAGAGAGATACAGACAGACAGACAGACAGACAGACAGAGAAATACAGTGGCTAGAATGTTAAACTGTTCTTCCTAATTTAAATTATGTGTTTCAATCTCATGCAATAGTCCTGGGAATCTCCACCATAGGAAATGTAGCGAAATAAATTTCTAACACTTACAGTTATGCCAGGAATTATTTCTTGGGGGCTGAATTCCATACATATACTATTTCCAAGTTATAAAGTGGCACTTTTAAAAATGTCAGTCTGTGGCTGTCATCTGAAATATTTTGAATCAAGCCAGCTACCACGCTGAGCAGGTTGCCACATCTAGTTTACAGTAACTGGAATTTATTCCTGTTGCAGTCAAATAAACAGATAATAAGAGAGTGAGCAGGTGAGTTTGCCGTACCTTGAACTGCCAAGGCAGCTAACTTGATCCCATGTTCCCGTGAAGATCGCAATCGTCCATCAAGAACATCTTTTTTTACCTGTAGGTAATACTGATACCTGTAAACAAGAGATACAGCAAAATGAAACCAACAGTACCTACGTCTGGGACTCCCCTCACCCCACCCCGAAAGAACAAAGAGATTGCTGGGCAATTACATTTATACCCAGGCATTCTACATGGTTTGTTGTGCATTTGAACCAGAAGGCGAGTGCTTCAGCATGGAAGAGAAATACCTATTCTAAATTCCAGGATTCTCAACTGCATGCAGAGCCTACATAGCAGACTCCATGTTTCTGCAAGCTCCCTTGTGGTCAACGGGACTTACTCTTGCCTTTTCCTGCTGTGATATATCAAAATCCAACCAGATACAGTCATACCTCGGGATGAAGTAGCTTCGGGTTGAGTGTTTTCGGATTGCGCTTCGTGGCGACCCGGAAGTTACAGAACGCGTTCCTTCCGGGTTTCGCCACTCACGCATGCACAGATGCTCAAAATGACGTCATGTGCATGCGCGGAAGTGGCGAATTGCGACCCGCGCATGCACAGACGCGGGTTGCGTTCTGCTCTGGATGCAAATGGGGCTGCGGAACGGATCCCATTCGCATCCAGAGGTATCACTGTAGTCTGCTTAATAAGCATTCATCCTGATTTGCTTTCACAAAGGCTTGTGTGGAGGTTGTGCCCACTGTTCACTGAGCATTCATTCTAATACATGTGCATGGGAGTTATATAACAATGAGCATTCATCATTCTCCTCCCTGCTCTGTGTTTGGTTCTCAAACTTAATCCGTTCCGGAAGTCGGCAAACCTAAAATTTCCAGTATGTGCTTGAATCCGTCCCTGAAAATACTGACAGTCTGGAGGCTGCTAATAATAATAATGATCTATAAAGATGTATTGCAAGAAATCAATGGAACTCTCTAATACGTTTTCAAAACAGTTCCTGTAGCATTTTTGCAAGATGTTAGCTATGAGTCTGGAACATCTGAAAAATGCCTGCTGAAAAACATTTGTTTCTTGATAGGCAAAGCTCTTCTTCTCATTCTCCAGGGCCACAGAAAGATAGAGATGCAGGATCTGGCCGCTAGACAGCACCAAAGTTCCGACCAAGCCTGAATTCTCCAGCTTGCTGCACAGTTGTGACATTATAATTAAGAATGCACTTCAGAGCCTGGCTGAGCACTGGAAAAGGCCGGGGAGTTTCGCTAGATGCTAAATTTCTGAAGGCCTGTGGGGTTTGTCTAAATTAGGTTGCCTGGAAAGAAAAATAAGCCTGGAGTATGTGAACAGAAGACCTTCCGTTAGCAAAGGGAGCAGAGTTTTCCCTGTTTTGACTGTACATATAATCGCTGCAAGGCTGCCAATCTCATTTCAACGGGTATGCAGGGGAGTGGAAAACAAGTCCAGGCAAAGATGGAAGTACAAGATGGTTGTTTCCCTTCAGCAGAAAACGTGAGTTGTAACCTTACGCACCATCAGATGCATATCACGGCATTTACAATAACAGACTAGAGTTGCACTTGGGGAGTAGAACAGGGCAAAAGTTTTAGCCCATCCAAGTGAGAGCAGCAAAGCGGAACCACCTCTTTCTGTCTGAAGCCCTGTCACATTTTTTTAACCTCATTACTGTACCATGGAACACATATTTAAACAGCAGCAGCATCCATTAAGCAGTGACGCTTGAAATGTTGTTCAGTTATTTTTAAGCAAACCGACCAGCGTAACTCTGTTGCCCTGTTCTGTTCATAGACCATGTCCATGTGACTAATACATGAAAGAGGTTAGAGCAGGCTTCCTTAACCTCAGCCCTCTAGATGTTTTTGGCCTACAACTCCCATGATCCCTAGCTAGCAGGACCAGCGGTCAGGGATGATGGGAATTGTAGTCTCAAAACATCTGGAGGGCCGAGGTTGAGGAAGCCCAGGTTAGAGTCAATCTAGAACAGCCTTTCTCACCTCTGGATGTTGGACTACAACTCCCATCATAACTAGCTAGCAGGACCAGCGGTCAGGGATGATGGGAATTGTAGTCTCACAACATCTGGAGGGCCTAGGCTGAGGAAGCCTAGGTTAGAGTCATTCTAGAACAGCCTTTCTAGAACAGCCTTTCTCACTTGGACTACAACACCAACACCATCTGGGGACCCAAGGTTGAGAAGGGCTGCTCTAGAATGCCATGATTGTGGGGTTGTTGTTTTTTTTAAAAAAAGAAGAAGCTCAGGCATCAGAGATGGGCCTTGCTGGGCCTCTTTAACTCCACTTTTTAGCTATTCTCAAGGAAGTATGAAGTAAAAAAGCTGAATGCATCTGCAGAAACAAACACCATACAGAAACACTCAGTGACAGATCTTGGTTTGTTGACATAAGATGGGTGAAACAAAATGGCCTGCACTAATTTCTGTCTCATACCACGGGCTGCATGCTGTTTTTTCACCTGTAAGAACTATAACCGCCAACTGATCGATTGAGCAAGTACAAATTGGGTCAAGCGCAAGCGCAGATCAATGCGATCAAGTATCAGGTGCTCACACCATTCTATCAGGAGGTGTGTACCACACAATGTGGGAAATTGGGCCTTTAGTGTGGTGGTACCTGCCCTCTAGAACTCCTTTCCATCAGTATATGGTCTTTTCAGTGCCTGCTGAAGATGTTCCTCTTTCAAAAGGTCTTCCAAAAATCTTTATCTATGTGCTGTTGCTGTTGCAAACTTCTTTTTCATAATGGTTTATAACTGTTTTTATATATGCAATTGTTTTAACCGTTTGCAACTGTTATATATATGCTTCAGGATGTCTCATGGAAAGTGATTCATAAGTAAGAAGTTTCTAGTGTTTAAACCGATTAAGTTTAGGTACATCTTCATAACATCAAAGTCTCACCAAAAATGTATTTTTATTAAGTATATTTTATTTAGATCATTGATATATCAATAACTATTCCAACTAATAGCCTTAAATTAATAGCATTACAATAAACTAAAAATAGCATAGGGTTTACCCTGCTACTGAACTTATTATTCCAGAACATCTAAACAAAAACCAAAAAAACCCACACCCCACAATCGCTCTATAAATTTATTGGGTTGATTTACACATATTCTGTTATAGTAGGTATCGTCACTATGGCCCAGATCTTTTTGATTCATTCAAACTCTGTAGCAGGTATGTTCTTATTCCAGTTCTTTACAATCACTACGTTTGCAGCAGTGGTAAGGTTAGTTTCCACTTCTTGATCATTTCTGAGGAAACGTATTTTACGGTAAATAAATATATTTTTAAGATACTAAAGGAAGTGTGTGGAGTAAAGAAACCAATATGTCTGAGGGGAAAGGCCATTACCTTGCTATAGTAATACGCAGGGATGGAAACAGTTGTTGTCGTCCCTCAATAATAATAATAATAATAATAATAATAATAATAATAATAAACACCTGTATGCTTTTAACTTTTAGCTCAATCCATTAAAATTAGCCTCTGCTGAATAATCAATGGAAGCTTTTGTTGATCAAACAACCATTCCAGCTGTCTAAACCTTGCAGCCTTACTGTGACTGTAGGGTGTTTCATCAGCGCAATCAATTCCATTTGCAAAATGGACCTTTCCTCCCCTCTCCCTGTGTGCACCCCCTGCCTCCCCCAAACCTGCTCTGGAAGATTGGGGAAAACCCCAGAAAAGATTAAGGGTTTAGGGTGGGAGGAAGAGGGGGTGGGGATTTCTGTTGCACTCGTGCAAATCCTTGCACTGATGGAGCTTGTTTCTTTTCACTACACTGGATGCAACCCACTGTCTAGATACTGGATGTCTCCAAGCTATACTTTCAATTGGGTGTATTTGAAAAAATTAAAGGAACGTGCTTAATAGCAGCTTCTAATATGAAACACGCACCTTGGTTGCCAGCAAGGTACAACTCCTTTTAAATTCCTCTCTATTACGTAATTACTGGATGGACCGGTAGCCTGTTAATTAAACAGCCTAGACCTGTTCCCATCTTCCTGGTAATTTCTCAGGGATTTGAATGGTTTTTATTTTATTTTTTAAAATGAAAACGATGCCGAAGAAATATTGATTCGGTGAATCATAGAACTAATGAACATTTTCTTAAAATGTAGCAAGTTTGGGATGACAGGCATCCCAGTCCCTAGCAGCTTAAAGAGAGCAGTGAATTGCGAAACAGGAACTGGAGTAGGCTGATATGTGTGTTATAAGAGAGGCAGCGTGCTGCAGCAGTGAGAGTGATGGGCTAATACCAGTCCAGAGAGACCCAGGTTCAAATCTCCAGGAAGCCACAAAGCCTGCTGGCTAATCTTGGGTTGCGGAGTTGCCCTCTGGGTGGAGAACCATATACGCTTCCCTGAAGCTGTTAAGGCAAAGGGACCCCTGACCATTAGATCCAGTCGTGGCCGACTCTGGGGGTGCGGTGCTCATCTCGCTTTATTGGCCGAGGGAGCCGGCGTACAGCTTCCAGGTCGTGTGGCCAGCATGACTAAGCAGCTTCTGGTGAAGCAGAGCAGCACATGGAAATGCCGTGTACCTTCCCGCCGGAGTGGTACCTATTTATCTACTTGCACTTTGACGTGCTTTCGAACTGCTAGGTTGGCAGGAGCAGGGACCGAGCAACGGGACCTCCCCCCGTCACGGGGATTCGAACCGCCGACCTTCTGATTGGCAAGTCCAAGGCTCTGTGGTTTAACCCACAATGCCACACCCACATCCCTAAGAGATGCGGATCCCTAAGGGATTCTCTTAGGGATCCCTAAGAGATGTTAAGAGATAGGCAGGATAAAACAATAACTGATAAACGGATCAGGTTTAAGGCAGTGCCATGGGGGCCTTGGAAAGTGAAACTGATGGATGTGCTCTCGCTTCTACCTGTTTGGCCTACTTCTCACCAAGATAGTAGTCCTGAGTCTGCATACCAGTTCAAAGGACTGTCCATCATGCCAACTGGCAGCAGGGTTTCAGACAGAGATCATCCACTACACATCTTATGGTGTGAAATGGTTGGGGCAATATGTTTTTCGCACCGTACCTTCGAGATTTCCTCTCTTCTTTGATTCTGGGCTCGTTTTCTCCTTTCCTACGTTATGGGGGAGGGCGCAGGGTAAGGGTTGGGGACCTGCCATCACCAACTGGGAATTAATGTTCTCCCACAAATCTTACTCATTTTTGTCCTCAACAGATTTCAGGTTTTGGATGTACTAAAATAACCATTTTTTATTAATATTTTTTGAATTGGTTAGTCGCTTGACTTGCCTGGGGCAACCTGAAGTGCCTTGCAAACAAACAAAGAGAAAGACAAGAAAGCCCCCATATAGATACATTAAAACCAAGGCAAAAAAGACACTTAAAATAAATGTATTAAGATTAAACCTTTGGGGTGTTTTTTTTAAAGGGGGCAGTAATATAGCCTGTGCTTTTGCAACAAAATGGAAGGCATGTCTCAACCCAGTCCTTAGTGCCTGCCCTTGAACTCTTGAATTAATTAAAGCAAATTACAGGGAGACAAAGTACAATGCATAAGCACACCAAACTCCCTTCACAACCACCTATTAATCAGGGTTAATCCAAAATACCAGGAGATTCGGGCCAGTACCAGAAATATGCAGGTTTTGGGTTGTTGGGATTCCCCCCCCCCAACCATCACACACACATTTCTGGAATAGCCTCCAATTCTTTACTCCCTTTTCAAAGACATTCTTGAGCATACCTCAACTGAACTAGGACCATAAATTGTAGCAAATCCGAAACAAGGTGACAGCAATTTAAAAAAAAAAGCACAGAGGCCCAATGGGATTAACCCAATTTGTCAAGCTTGGAAAGGAACAAGGAAAAGACAATTTAAAAAGAGAAAAGGCAGCTGAAATGAGCAGGGCAGGAAGCAAGAGGGTGGGGGAAAGAGCATGCTTTCCTTTCCTTTTTTTTTAAAAAAAGTCCCAGCTGAACACCATGTGCTTCTTATAATTAGAGTGCTGAACAGTTTGCACTGGGCATTGGCTAAGTCAGTGCCTGCCACTCGAAATAATGGGCTGGAATTCTCAGCACCCTGCTTTCCCCTGCTGTGAACACTCTCTTCCCAGGGTTTTGACTCTTGATCTTTTATTTGTGTTATTATTATTTTTTATTAAGAATTTAAACAAAACATATTGTCTTAATACATATCATCCTTCCCCCCATAAAATAACCCACCCTCCCCCCAGACTTCCCTCAGCTCCAATCTCTGGTTTCTCTACAGATGCTATTCTCTGCATGTTACATAATTGTATAAATCCTTAATTTGTCTGACTGATTATTGTCAATAAAAAATTTGTGAGTGTTTATTCAAAACCTGCCAAGGAGTCCAGTTCACTTTGCTGTTTCTTTAAGTACTTTGCAAAAGGTTCCCATTCATCTTTAAAGTCACAGTTATCCTTGTCCCATAGTTTATGAGTCAATTTTGCCAATTCTGCATAGTCCATCAGTTTCTCTTGTCATAGGTCTTTAGTCGGGGTTTCCTCGTTCTTCCATATTTCTGTTATTTTTAATACAGGAAGAGCCCTGCTGGACCCAGCATGCTGTTCTCAAGGTGGCCAACCAGCTGCCTACAAAAAGCCAAGAACAGCACCCTCCCCACTTCAGAGCCCCAGCAGCAACTGGTATAAACAGGCATAGCTGTGCAGTGAACATAATTACCGGTATATCGCTCTCACAACTAGTTGCCATTGACAGCTTTATCATTCATACATAGCAGCTAAAGGGGGCCCAAGAATTATTTAAGAAAGAAAGGTCAATTTAGCACTACAAGGCAATGTTTTATATGGGGAACTTGAATTGAAAAGTTTTGGATAACTGGGATTCACATGATGGGGGTCAGGCTATCCCACAGACAACTTCCACGCATGCTAAGGAACACAGCTCACCATAATAGAGTTTAATTGTGCCAAGCAACACCAACTGAATCATCCCCAAATATGCTTCTGCTTGCTCTGAAAGGGACATGCCACTAACATTACAATGTGAGGGAAAGAAGCTTGGGTTACACACTGAAGCAATGTGAGTCAACAGTTTGAAGATTCCTCTGGTATTCAGCCAGGTTAATAGCCAAGTCAGATGATGAGATTCATGCTAAAAGAATCTTAAGGATATGGCAAAGCCAAATGTTAAAAATGAGATGCACTGCAAAGTCTTCTTGTAAAAATGCTTTCAGTACGTGGAGCATGTGGAACCATCCTTGGTGGATCGTTCCTTTATATTTATAATTTACTTGTTACCCATGGAGTAACTTACTGCAATCCTTTTGTTCTTTTCCACATTTCAAATATGTGGTCCAGAACAAGTGTGATGCTGCCTGATTATTATTCCCATTTTACAGGTCAGGATTTGTTTCAAATATTTATAAGCTGTCTTTCACGGCTATGTAGCCTTCCCAAGACAACTTGCGTTAATAGCAAATGCACAATTTTAACCGTAACACTGGAACATATGATTCAATTTATTTATTTTTAAAAGAGTCAGCTTAAATAAGCCCAATGCAATAAAATTCAATAGCTACCAATAAAAACCCCAGGAGGAGAATGTGCAGTAAAACCTTCAAGTAAAAACTAGGGGAAACAAATGAGTTTTTAAAACTTTCCTAAAAGACCTGAGCTGAGGCAGCCCATCATATATATCTTGGAAGGGAACTCCGCCACTGAAAAGGCCCAATCTCCAATGTATTCCTCATCTCTCATGATGTGATTCCCTGCCTCCTTTCAAAGTTTGGACCAAACCTCTGTTGGCTGTTTTGCATGCACTGGGAAACTATGAGATGCACAATCCTTGCAAAAGTGAAGTGGAATAGCTTTGATTCTGCTTTGGTTCCTTGTATGTAAGGGGAAACCCACCTTCATTTTGAAAGTTCACATAAAACAGCAAACGATGGTTTGCCTTGAATGAAGAAAATAGACAGAAGAGAGAAGAGAGGGTAAAAGGAGGAGAAAATGTGAGCCTGAGAGAGATTCTCACAGTGAAGCAACACATTATCTTCCAGGTTGTAAGCAGTTTGTATAGAAATTGGCATGATGATAAGCCTCTTTTAAAGTCACTCTTACTTGGAGGCAAGTCTCACTGTACTGAACATGACTTATTCCTAAGTAGGTACAGTGGTACCTCGGGTTACAGACACTTCAGGTTACAGACTCTTCTAACCCAGAAATAGTACCTCGGGTTAAGAACTTTGCTTCAGGATGAGAACAGAAATCGTGCTCCAGCGGCGTGGCAGCAGCAGGAGGCCCCATTAGCTAAAGTGGTGCTTCAGGTTAAGAACAGTTTCAGGTTAAGAATGGACCTCCAGAACGAATTAAGTTCTTAACCTGAGGTACCACTGTATGCATGGGCTTCAGCTGTATTTATGTAGAGATGTCCTTTGCAATCCCAAGCCAATGTGGGTCCCCTCTCAAGAGGGGTTATGTAAAAGTGACATTCTTGTACCCAGCAGCTCGCGCCCAGGTATGTGTTTACAGCTCACTACAGCGCTAAGCTCTGCAGAAACGCCACAGGTCTGGGCAAGCGAATGGAATTCTTTTGTGACTTGTAGGCTCAACAGTGTTGTTAACTAAATCCCAATTTCAGAATCACCTGTGCAACAGGATTGTTTTCAAATTATACATTCGGTTACCCTCCGTCGACCCAATTGCCTTCGGGGTTGGGTACGCTGGCAATGGAGTCTGCAGGCACTGGGGTGTGGTGTGTCATGACCCCGCTAGCACTGTGGGAACTGTAGTTCTGGGAGGGGAACCGGAGCCTTCTAAGAATTCTTGATGGCCTTAACAAACTACAGTTCCCAGGATTCTTTTGGGAAGACGTGACTGTTCAAGTGATGTCACAGTGCTTTCAAGGTACAGTGAGGACGTAGCTTAAAAGTAAACTTGGAAGAAATTCTCCTTCCTTCCACGTGCAACAGGGCAGGGGGGGAGAGCACGTGAATGCAATGCTTTGCCTGGGTGTGCACGTAGCACCTGTTGCTTAAGGTTCTGTGCAAACCAGCGACATTGTTATCCGACCTGGGCAAAGACTGAGCAAGGCCTTTTACTGTCAGAGTCAAATGTACACTGGCATTGAGTCTGCTCACTGGTGTAGCTTGATGGTCACACTGAAATGCTGCTGTGCCGATAGAGGCTGTGGAGAGATTGAACATCTCATGAAATTTTGAGGATATATTTATATTTCCCTTCAAATTATTCATCAGCCACTCTCCAGTGAATTATTTGAACGCCCTAGTAGAACAAAGCTGCATTCATTTACATTAGTTACCCATTCACTGACCTCTCACAGTGCATAAATTCCTCACTGTTAACTACATGGGGGGTGGGAGAAAGAGAGGGGGTAAGTTAATCATATTCGGATAATTATCTTTCCCCTCCTTGCACAAGTGGGAACTACCATTTATTTTTCTGCACAGAAGCATCTGCAGAGATGCTTTTCCTATTTTCATTTGAGGAAAAATTACATCCTCATTACAGAGAAATCTACAGATTGTAAAACCCAAAAGGTCAGGGCCACTTTAGTTATTTCAAACAAGTCATGCTGAAAATGCCTCGTACAATTAGTCAGTAAGTTGTCTCGTTTTAATTATTGCTTTCATTTTTTCCCGTAACAAAGAGGGTTAATTGAACTCCGCAAGCACTAAGATGCAAGAAAGGCGCAAAGGAAATTGTGTCACACTTTTCAACTCCCATCTTCTTTCAGGCTCGTTTGCATATTACAATGGTTATGCAAATGCAGCTAATTACATTAAGCTCTCCCTCAACAGTTTATACAAGGGATGGCCAGCTCTTGAGTTCATGGGAACGACTCTGCAGCCCTGACGGAAACCCGGGGTCCATACTTTGTTGCAGAACACAATTCTCTAATGGATCATCAACCTCTAAATTCAAACTGATGCTGTCTAAACAGTAATGGATTTACAATTCTGGGGCTTAGGCAGCATAGGAGTCATCACTGGGATGGAATGGTGGCCGAGGTATGCAATACGTGGTTCCAATTTAAATATAACGCAGCCGAGAGGGGGTAGTTCTCAGATACAAGAGTGAACTTCAAGATGCAAAGGGTCTAAGTGGGGTATGAATGCAAAGAATAAGGTTCCCATGTACAATGGGACTCCCCACCCCTGTGTACCCCTAAACCTGTTCTGGGTTTTCTCCCCAACCCTGCAGAGGCAATTTCAGGGGCATATGGGCAGAGGAGTGGGGGAGAAAGTCCTATTGCACAAGTGGACCTCGTTCACGCACACAACAACTTAGTTAAGAACATATGAAAAGCCTGCTGGATCAGGCCATCTAGGCCAGCATCCTGTTCTCACAGTGGCCAACCAGTAGCCCAAACAGCCTGACCAAATAAAGCAAGCGTGATTTTTTTCTCCAGCAGGGGAAGGGTTAAGTGGCCTATAAATTATTAAATTAATAAAACATATAAATAAGTATTACCCTATCTTTACATACTGCTACCACCTGATACAGGGAAGGGCTATAGCTCAGTGGTGGAACACCTGCCTTGCATCCAAGGCCAACCCAAGACATTTGCGCACCTGAGGCGAACAACAAAATGGCGTCCCCACCCCACCAGGGAAGAAAAAGCGAGTGAAGATGTACACCAGGAACAAAGGGTGGGGAGAAATCAAATCAACCTCACATGACTGTTGAAGGCTGCCCTGGGGTGAAAGAGGCCTGCTCTGAATCTGGGTGCAGACTCCAGAGAGCAGGCACCACCATTTTCTCCCTAAGGATGGGCCAACACTGCCTCCGAGGGGCTGCTGCAGAGGTGGCATTGTGGGGGCTGTCGAGGAGGTGGAAGATCCAGCCTCGAAAGAGCATGCTGCATTATTATCTTGGGAGATGTTTAGTAAGGTCAATTCTGGGGTGCTTTCTAATACTTGCTTGGTTATTTTACTTATTTCTTGTATGGTTGTTGTCCAGAATAGTTGGATTTTGGGGCACTCCCAGCACATGTGGAAGTATGTGCCTGTGGAGATGCACCCTCTCCAGCATTTTAGTGAGGTTCCTGTGTGTATTAGCGCTAGTTTTCTTGGTGTTAGGTACCACCTGTAGGTGAGTTTCAGAGTGAGTTCTTTTCTTTTTGTTGATACGGATTTAAAGGGGGGTTTAGACCACAATTTGGTCCATTGAGTGGGGTTAATCTCATAGCCTATGTCATCCTCCCATTGTTTTTTGACTGCATCTAGGGAGTTCGTGGGGGAAAATATGAGAGAGAAACTATGCACACACTTTTGTAAATCAAGAAAATCATTAATAATAAAAAAATGAAAGAGAAGAAGAAGGAGTTTGGATTTGATATCCCGCTTTATCACTACCCGAAGGAGTCTCAAAGCTGCTAACATTCTCCTTTCCCCTCCTCCCCCACAACAAACACTCTGTGAGGTGAGTGGGGCTGAGAGACTTCAAAGAAGTGTGACTAGCCCAAGGTCACCCAGCAGCTGCATGTGGAGGAGCAGAGACACAAACCCGGTTCCCCAGATTACAAGTCTACCGCTCTTAACCACTACACCACACCACACCACACTGGCTCTCATCTCAGCATGCTGCAGCTGCTGCCACAGCAGCAGTGAGCGATGCATTCTTTGGAGGCTGGGTCTGCTGCCTCTCTGGGTGCTGCTGTCTGAGTTGGTTGCCTCACCTTGCCACATGTGTTGGCTGGTCCTGATCCTTGGCATCTCCAGGTAGAGCTGGAAGAGACCCCGTCTCAAATCCTGGAGAGCCATTACCTGTCAGAGTAGACAACACTGAACTTGATAGACCAAAGGTCTGACTCAGTATAAGGTAGCTTCCAGCGGAACTATGAATACCAACACCTAGTCTGGTTACATTTGGGCAGGGCCACCTGGTGGAGCCATAATTCAACCCATAATCTGGCACATAAAAAGGTCAAAAGGCCTGCTTGCTTCTCGTGAGCAGCGAGGTGTTTTTGGACGTTTGCAAGCAGAAACCTTCCCCAGCAGGAACCAGGGGAACCAGTGAGCAAGGGCAAAGAATTGCTTGTGCTGAGATTGCAAGCGGGTAGCAAGGAAATTGATTTAAGCAGTCCCACCCCACCAGCAGCATGAGATGCTTAGGTGATGTCACTGTTTGGGCAGAACACTATGAATCATCTTTGTTGCTATATTTATAAAAAGATGCAAAGGGGCACCCTCCTTCTGCAGTGCCAACACACTTCAGCACATCATGGTCTCAACATGCCCAGGACCAAACCCTTCCCAGTGGATTAGCAGATTTCCCCTCCTCCTTGTTGGTGGTTCCTGCCAGGCAGAGAAAGAGGGATGACCTATCTGCTACAAAGTGATAAACTACTACTAGCAGTGATAAACTACTAAGCTGTACTAAGGCCTTCAAGACTGCTGCTTAGGGTTTATGTGAACACAAAATGTGGTGGTTGATTTGGGGAGATGGCCAAGGCTTACTTACCTAGGAGTAAGACCCAACCAATTCAACAGGACTTACTTCCAAGTAGCCAATTTGTGGTGTGAATTCAGGATCTTTGTTCTTGCAGGCAAATTTCAGAAACTTCCCCATTGTCAACTATTTCTATGGCCTGATTCAGATGCAAAGCTAAAATGGAGCTTGGCGCTACATGAGTGAAGCTGCTTAAACTTCATGCTCACGTTTTCCCCTTTTTCAGCGCATGCCAGAGGAGGAGATGGGGAAAATCTGCTTCAAGTGAAAATTGTGGTTAATTTAAACCATGTTGTACTGAATCAAACCATAGTTCCTGATGCTGGATTTTTCCAATAAACCAAAGGTTAAATACCGTATTTTTCGCCCTATAGGACGTACTTTTTCCCCTCCAAAAATGAAGGGGAAATGTGTGTGCGTCCTATGGGGCGAATGCAGACTTTCGCTGAAGCCTGGAGAGCGAGAGGGGTCAGTGCGCACCGACCACTCTCACTCTCCAGGCTTCAGGAAGCTATCTGCTAGCCATGGGAGACGCAGCTCTCATCCTGTTCTCATCCTGAAGCAAAGTTCTTAACCCGAGGTACTATTTCTGGGTTAGTGGAGTCTGTAAACTGAAGCGTATGTAACCTGAAGCATATGTAACCCGAGGTACCACTGTAGTGGGTATGGTATTTCCAATTTCTTCTTATGGTGCACACCTGAAGAAGGGACAGGTAAAGTGCTTGCTCTTAAGACACAAGCAGGCTCATTCATTTTAGCTGCCAAATGTACAAGTTGGTCCCTGTGCTTCTACTGAATAGGGTTGTCAACTTTACTAAAACCATGTTTAAAGCTACAATATGCATTTTAATTGGAAACTCACAACCATCTTATGGAAAAGTGTGCTTTAAGGTACAACTCAAATGGAAACTTGCTAATCAGGTATCAAACTCTTTTGTTCCTATTCCTGGGCAATCCCACCCCCTCCTCCCGTAAAATGTACAAATAGAAATACATTTTAGAAAGCAAGAAAAAATATACTTAAATCTGAGCTTCTTCTTGATGCTACCACACCTAATTTTAGATCATGCCAAAGCACCGTAATGTTTTTTTCCCTTTCCAGTTCACATTGTAATACTTTTTTTTTTTTAAGGGACTGGGAAAGCAGCAGCAGTTCTGTAGCTGAGAGCCAAAGGAAAAACAGCCCTGTCATTTCCAATATAAATACAGCACATTGCTGAAAGGGCTCAAATGATAAGCAGCTTTCCGGTCTTCCTTGCGTCCTCAAACGAGGTTTGCTCTGATCACTGACTCAGTTGCGTTCCCATGAAGTGCAGAGGAAGGAAACCAGAATACCATGAATTCAGGAAGCTTCTTTTTTCCTACTCTTGTTCAACCAACCAACTAACTAGCCACACTGGGTATGGCTCACATCTCCCGGTGGCAATGAGAGCGAACAGATTTCAGCAAGTTAGATTACAGCGAACTGGCAGTAAAAGGCGCCTGCAGTATGCCCACATTCTACACCTCCCAAGCCTTGCCCCACCCCTCGTTCATCCTAAAATTAACCGTTAAGTTTTGAGGGTGCTGGGTGCCCATCTTAACACCTGAGAGGGACCGTAGGGAAGGAAATGGTCTTTCAGATATTTGAAGCCTATGCAAGAGAACTGAATCAGCCTCCACAGCATTAAATAATTAAACAAATAGCCCGGTAGCACCTTAGAGACCAACTAAGTTTGTTCTAGGTATAAGCTTTTGTGTGCATGCACACTTCTTCACGAAAACTTATACCTAGAACAAACTTAGTTGGTCTCTAAGGTGCTTTTTCCCCCCCGACTGCGTGCTACCTACCTGAATCTAGCATTAAATAACGTCAGTTTTGCCTATGAGTACAGGATGCATCAGTGTAGAAATCAACCAAAGGTTCTCAGACTGCCCATTCCATGGACTCCCCAAGTATTACAAAGGACGAGTTCACACATGTATATTTGGGCCGCTCTGACTTTGCAACGCCATTGCGCAGGTGAAACAGGCAATTGTTTCCTACCAAAAACTTTCAACGAACCTATGTGTACAACCACGAGTCACCGAGAGATATGTCAATGCATATTACACGTGCGCCTGCTGCCTCAATGATATAAAGCTGCCATCAGAATAATCTGAACACCCCCTAGTCCCGCCCAGGAGAAATGCATTATTCTACAGCAGAAAAGCACATTATACAATCCTATACACGTCGATTTAGAAGTAAGGCCTGTTGCGTCCAACGGGGCTTAATCCCTAGCTGTAAAACTGTTTAGAATTGTGGTCGTTAAGAAGGAAGTTCTAAGCAAACCATCTTGCTTCAAGCGTTTTGATCTTACCACAAAATGTTTTGTTTGCCTCTAAGGTTTTAGTTTCATTTGGCAGAGCCATGCCATATCACTTGCTCCACGTGCCAATAGAAGCCACGAGCCTTTTACACACCCCTTGGCTACACTTTTCAAAGTTCATTCATTTACGAGTCCACTTTATTCTCAAGACGTTTGAAGTACAGTACTAAAGTAGTGCTGTTTCCCATGTCGTTCTGAGTGTGTTTGTTGGGGGGAGGAACCCTCAACCTTTCTAAAAATTATTTTAAAATATTTTCTTCTTTAGACATGTTTTTTAACAGTTAACGTTTAAAGCGCCAAGATGTGTATATTATTTTTAAAGTTGTCCCGCCCCCCCCCGAGCAGCCCAGTCTCAATCAAATGTAAAGCAATCACACAAAGCAAGCCGCTCATTCAGGCCATACATACAGACTTGATCTGGAAGGTTTCTGACATAAATGGCATTAACAAAAAAACTGTCAATGTAAGCGGTGAAGAAACTGCATTTATTTAACCCAAAATCTAGGAGGAGTGGGGGATAGGCCCAATTAAATCACAGTTATGAGCTAACCTGAATCTACCCAATCCGGAATCCTCATTCTCACATTAGCCAAATAGGGAAATGTAGATTGGGGAGATAGGTAATTGAAAGTGACTCAGTTGCAGCATCATGTATAATGTTCAGCTGGGACCTGGACAAAGGAACTTCAAGTTAAATAATAAAATACCGAACTCTCCTAACCTTGCACCAGAGTTTGGAGAATCCACCTGCCCAGCCCTTTGTTTCAAATTAACTGCAGCCAAGCTTAACCTCAGTTTGTTCCCACCAACAGTCTCCCCCAAACAGTACCCTTGTTGTGGGTGGACCAGGTGTAGTCCATTCAGCCCCTTGAATGGGTAACCACTGGAAGCCCTGTTAAAGAGCAGGACATGACTCGACTAACAGTAAGTTGCAGCTGCAAGATGTGTCCGACCTTTCCAAGTTAGGAAATACACATTTCAAATGTTTTCAAATACTGTATGAATATTCTGCCTTCACCTCCCTGGCCGACACAGTCTCCCCCCCCCCCCCCAATTTTCAAGGCTGAGAGCCTAGCAAAGCCTCAATATGGTCTTGAGATATTTGCCGCAAAGAGTTCAGGCTTCAGTACTCAACACAATGGGAACAAGCTCTCCATTCACTGGTGGGAGTCAGCAGGGAGAAGGGTTTGCCATCCTCAGCAAATTATTTTTATAAACAGCGAATTAAAACCATGAAGGCGCTCTCATTCCAAAGCCCACAAGAGAAAGTTCTGACCCCTCTAGAAGGAATGAAAACAAAGAATCCAAGAACATTAAACCCAACACATGACCATACAAAAACACCCACGATGAAAAAGTCACATAACTTTCAAAAGGTGCCTGGCCTAGTCTATTGTATTCCAGGTTTCACAACAGGTCTGCAACATTAATATTGAAGGAAAGCACGGCTATTAAAAGTGTGCCAAAATTTGGCCCCCTTTGCAAGATACCTGCAGCCATGCAGGGCCTATTTTCCTATGGTGTGCATTGTGAGCATGAATTCTGCAGCCATGTGCATGAGACCAGTGTGGGTACTTGGGGTGAAAGAAAATGGGGGGGGGGGTCCACATCCTGGAGCAAAATAATCTGATCAGCAGCCCCCAGTTCAAAGGCAGACTGGCACAGTAGGATACCCAAACTAATCAAGATAACAAAAAGTGCACTGTTTAGAAACAATAGTTACCTGACCAAAGGATTAATATTTCCACTAAAAATTGCAAAATGGAGGGAAGGCACTTAAAAACAATGTTCTCACACTGCCAACAGTTTTAAACATGCAAAAAGAGTATATTGCAAAGACAGACTGAAATGTTTGAGGAAACTATGAGTGCCTTTTTCCTTGCTGGGAAACAATGGGTGCAGGGAGAGATGGAGGCACAACTGTTTTTTCTTCTTGATTTATAATTCCCCTTGCCATCACAAAAGAGATTTTCATCCTGCATCATTTTCCAGGAAAGTTAGAATCACAGGATGAGAAGAACAGGCTGGTAGATAAACAATGACAGAACACTGCTCACATTACGAGTTCCTCACTTTATCTTACTTTGCTTTGGATGCCGAGTCAGAGAAAAAAAGATGTATCTGGGAAAATTGATCCTGGTCAGAATCACGAACTATGAGCCTGGCATGGAAAAGGCAGACAAAATGGAATCCACAAAGATGGATGAGTGAAATTAGTGCAACTCAGTTGGACTTCAAAATACCGCATGATAAGCCAACTTGCTGTCCTCTGAATAAACATCTTGTTGCCACTGTGTTTTTGATGTGGGGTCCTTTTGTAAATGTGACCTTCAATATTTCATACAGATAATTATTTATGGTGTTTTTCTTTCCTCTCAAGCCCTGGAAAATGTTAGGGAATGGACCTGGTATAAGGAGCCGAGTTCCTGTGGCATTGGACATCTTAAAGGCCCACAGCAGGCTTAAGGATGATTCACATAACCAACCCATGTGAGAAAGGATGTGTGAGGGGGCTCAGCCATGCTATAGCCACACCATCTGTTTTAATGTTACTCCTGATTTGTTTCTGTGCAGATGTAACACTACTGCAAAGTTAAAGCAACCCGTAAACGGAGGGGGGAATTCACACCGGAAAACACATGGAAGGTCTGCACCAGGCCTTAAAATTTACTGAAAATGTAAAAAACAAACAACACTGTACTTGTTGAGCTCTGTAGCCTGCTTTCATATTACACTAATTTCAACGCATGTGAATAGGCCTTGGCACATTACAGTTCAATGAGCCTGAGGAGATTCAAATGCCACTCATGGCCTTTCAGGAAGAAGTACAAAACCTGTGTCTATCTAGAAACACTAAAATTGTAGCTCGGGATTTCTGCTGGAATCGTCCACAGTGACCTAGACTGGAGAAAATCTAGAGCCACTGCTGAACTCAACAAGGCATGTTTCTGAGACGACACGAATAGGATTGCAGCGTAAGTCAGGTAACACGGCCATATGGTGGATTTTGTCTGTGCAACTAGAGAGCTGTGTAAACATGGCCGTTTGATCTGCAAGTATTATAAACAGGGATCTATATCAGCATCAAGGGATGCATTACACTTGAAGAGCCGACTTAAATTAGCAATCCATGCAAATATCTGTCCTTCAGAGGGCCATAAAGACTGCTTTATACCAGGTAACTATTCAAATTGCAGGTGCTTCAGCTACACCAGACAAGTACTGTACTTCCACCTGCAGACGGCTGGCAATACAGAGAACAGCTGGATGGCCACAAATTTGCTGTTTAACGGGTCTGTAATTAAAGTACCGACTTTTTTGGGGGGGGGGGAGAGGAATTGCTCACATTCCTGCCTGATGTTGCTTAAGCCTCCTTATTTATTTATTTAATGTCATTTGTGAATTGCCACGTATGAAGCACTTTGAAGCAATCTTACAATACAATAAAACCACATATAAAACAACCGCATGCATAAAAACAGTCAAAACAATTTTGAATCCAATGCAGACACAGGGCTCAGCTATATTGGCAAAGAAAACGAGCCTTATGTGCGTTGTTTATGCGTTCTAACACTGTGGCACCAGATGGCACTGCGGAGTTCTGTTTTTGCTTATCCCCTTCCCCTCTGAAAGTCAGCTTAAAATTGCCTCCATATGTAAATCTTATGCAAATTTATGCTACGGACAGGTCCCCAGAGTTTTTTCAGTACAGTGGTACCTCTGGATGCGAACAGGATCCGTTCAGGAGCCCCATTCGCAACATGAGCAGAACGCAACCCGCGTCTGCGCGTGACGTCATTCTGAGCGTCTGCACATGCACGAGCGATGAAACCCGGAGGTAAATTTTAATGTTCTGTTGGAAGCTGCCCAGAGTGGCTGGGGAAACCCAGCCAGATGGGTGGGGTACAAATAAATTGTTATTATTATTATTACCCGTTACTTCCGGGGCGCCGCGGGACGCAACCTGAAAAGATTCAACCTGAAGCAAACATAACAAGAGGTATGACTGTACCTAGCAACTCTTCCTGAGATACCCTCCCTGCAAACCATGGTCTCAAAATCGGGAGCAAATGTTAAATTCAGCAGTGGTCAACAGTGCTTACGTCACCTTGTGGTAGGTGAGCCATTGCTGCTGGGTGACCCAGGCAGCAGCCAAGTCAGGATAGTACCACTGCACCAGCGCAGTCAATTTGGCATCACCCCGTTTGGCACCTCACCCCACCTGGTAAGCAGCAGCGACTCGCCTGCCAGGAGGCCAGGTAAGCCCCTCCACCCCATTGAGCCGTCTGCTATTGGTGACACCTGCAGCAAGGCAGCGGTCTTAACTACGAAAAGTATATAATGAAACAGAGCTTTGGGTACCTTGTGACTTCTTGCTGTAGTCTGGCAACGCTGGGCACGTAGAACATGACCCCAAAGAACAGCAAAGGCTCGCTGGCAAACTTGTCCAGCTGCTTTTTCAGCGGTTTCTCCAATTCCACCCATCGCACTTGTTGGCTCTTGCTGTGAAACCAAAGGCCAAAATAGTGTGTCTGGAGAGGGGGAGGAAGAGTTTGAAAGCAGGTTTATTCACTGGGCAAGTTTACAAAGAGCAAAAACCCTCTCCCGTTTCCTTCCTCCCATAAATTAAAATCTATGTGTATTAACAGTTACCAAATAATAGTAGGTTTCATTTTTAGGAACCTAAGAAGTTACCTCAGACCAAGTCAGAGCTGCAGAACTATCCAGAGCCGCTGGTACAATGTCTGGCATTGAAACCCCAGGGGGACAATTCTCAGCCCTACCTTAAGATGCCAATGATTGAACCAGAGGCCTTCCACATGCAAGGTAAATGCACTACTGCTAAGCTACTGCTTCATTCTTCCATCCTATACTAAATGGCAAAGTAGTTAGTTCTCCAACTCTGGCCATCCAAGCTTGGGGAATAATTCATGTGACTTTTCACAGTAGCTTAGTGGTGGAATTTCACATGGCATCTGGGCTTGTGAATGGGTTCAAGACATTCTGGGATTCTGGCACCAACATACACCTTGCACTTATGATTTATGATCAAACAAAGAGTAGGAAACAACTGAATTTTTGCCAGTCCTGAGATCAGAATAAATGTAACACTTCCTCATCCTTTGATTAGTCCTAATGGATCAGGAATAAGGAATTCAAAGTGTTGGTGCTGACTTTTAAAGCCCTAAATGGCCTCGGTCCTGTATACTTGAAGGAGTGTCTCCACCCCCATCATCCAGCCCAGACACTGAGGTCCAGCGCTGAGGGCCTTCTGGTGGTTCCCTCACTGCGAGAAGCAAAGTTACAGAGAACCAGGCAGAGGGCCTTCTCAGTAGTGGCGCCTGCCCTGCCTCCCAGCAGATGTCAAGGCAATAAACAACTATTTTACTTTTAAAAGACAACTGAAGGCAGCCCTGTTTAGGGATGTTTTTAATTTCTGATGTTGTATTGTTTTTAATATTTGGTTGGAAGCCGCCCAGAGTGACTGGGGAAACCCAGCCAGATGGGTGGGGTATAAATAAGAAATTATTATTATTATTAATATATCGCACCTCTCTCAAACGCAAGTTTCCTCACTCCCCGCGCCCTCCCAAATGGCTTGATATTATGATTGGTTGAAGGAAGAACTATAACTCAGAAGTAGAGAAAATGCTTTGCATGCAGAAGCTCCCAGATGGGGGAGAACTCTACTGGAGACCCTGTAGGGATAGATGAACAAATAGTCTGACTTCATATAAAGACAGCTTCCTGAATCACCACGGACATCAACCATAGTTAGCTCTAGTCAAAGCGAGCTCATGAACCAAGGTTTGAAGCCAATTTCAGATCCTGGGTTAGGAACAAAATAACCGCGTGGTTTGTTTCGTTCCTCTGTGTTGTCAGAGCAAGCACCCATTTGTCAGATTTCAGTGTGGATGAAAGTGCAGGCTGGTTCAAGTGACTTGCAGTCTGCCAAGACATTTTATGGGCTCCACATGCAGAAGTTGACTGGCCTGGACGAGTACTCTTACTTCAGCACTGGCCGTGGAATAGGATAGCTTCCATCAGTATATACTTGATGGCAGCAGGCTAGTCGACCAGCCTGTGACACACACACTGCTTTGCTCTTCAGTGGGCAGGGAATGGTGTGGAAGCTCAGGAGGAAGGCCTGGAGGGGTTGTCATCACTGCCCCACCCCGCAACTCCTGCTGCCTGAGGCCTAATATTTGGGCCGGCCCTGCTGTTTGCTGGTCCTGCCATGAGCTTTGGAAGCCGCAAGGCAGGTAGAGGCAGAAGGCGGATTCACTGCACTGTCTGAACAAGCAAGTCAACCTCTTTCACTGCCTCTTCTCCAGGTATGGGAAGGACATTTTACAGTCTTGTAACTCCAGTACAGACATACAGAAAATAAAGCTAAGTGTCTGTGGAGCAGAGGGATCAATGTTACCGTCTATGACATCCCGGTTGCTTTAAATATCCTTTCACGACCCTTGAAATCAACCAAAGACACGCTTCACTCTCAAAATATGACACTGAACGCAAAGCAAGAAAAAGCAACAACGGAATCAGAGTGATGACCATTATTTCACGTATCAGCGTGAATTTGGGTTTCCAGTACTGGTTGTGTTAAAATGAGTGTCCCATGAGTCCAAGCAGTGGGTGTGGTTTAAACTTACATCATTTCGAGGCAATACAGTAGAACAGTACAGTAATTAAAAGCAGCTTCTAACAGAAGCAGCTTCCAGTGGGATTTAAAAATAAATAAATAGATGTACTACAGTCAGGAAAAGAGGAATAATTCTTCAGAATAGATTCCAGAAACAATGTTATTATTTATTTATTTATTTTTAAAGGATTATCTGAAGCTCGTCCAACATTCCAACCAAAAAAAAAATGAGCGAGTGCAAATTTCTCTCCTTGGTGCCTGGCAAGCAAGTGCCGGTTTGCACAGAAAGCTGCCCACTGCGTACAGCTCAAGACAGTTATGTGATGACTGGACCAGAGTGAGTGGGGGAGGAACTGGCCTCGATGGAATGCAGCAGGAGCAGGAATGACTTATCCTGCATTAAAAGCACATTGCTTCACTAGCTGAACAATCAGGTTGCATTCGCGAGTTGTGAATTTTGTCAGTAAAATATGGGGGTGGGAAGGGTGCCTTGTAACTATTTTCCGGTGAAATACAGTGGTACCTTGGTTCTAAAACTTAATCCGTTCCAGAAGTCTGTTCAACTCCAGAAATCGTTCGAAAACCAAGGCGCGGCTTCTGATTGGCTGCAGGAGCTTCCTGCACTCAAGCGGAAACAGCATCGGAGGTTCGGCTTCCGAAAAACATTGGCAAACCAGAACACATAATTCCAGGTTTGTGGTGTTCGGGAGCCGATTTGTTTGGCGACTAAGCTGTTCAAGAACCAAGGTACCACTGTACAGAAATATTCACGGGAGTGGAACTCTGAACATGTTTGATGCCCTGCCTCAAGAGGAAACATTAACACAAAAAGGAGCCTTTTCGCTTATGGAGAAACAGAATGAAGTTCTCTTTCAGGCCACTTAAGAGAGTTAGGACCTGACAGGAAATATCACTGAATCACCATCCAAACCGTAGGTAATGGACTTTTATGTAAGCAGGGTATGTTTGCCAAAGTTCCACTCAGTGATAAGATCAGGCCAGTTCCAAGAATAACATGACTCTAATAAACAGATTCCAAATGACAAACAGCTCAAGCTAAAAATATGCCAAATTGCAGGCGGCAGATGGTCTTTTCCTGGGTTACCCTCACCTCTCGCAATTCCAGCCTCTGAGCCACGGCCTCCAGACATTCCTGCCCGGTGCTCTCCACAGAGAGCGTGCACTCAATTACGTTGTTGTCCAACAAGCGGATCCGTGTCATAAAGCAGTTCTTGCTCCGGACATTGTAGCGCCTGGTCCTTCGCAATTTCAACCCAAACGGCATGGCTGCTGGGGCTTTGCCTTCTCACGCTTTAGATCTTCTTAGCAAGAGAGACTTGAATATCGCTGCTCCAGTGGCTGCTCTTCTCCTCCAGGATTGGGAAAGGTTGCCCATGCCAAAGGCAGATCCCTGCTGGGGGAAAACACACACACATAAATGGAGAAATGAGGTTTATTTGCTTAAGGTTAAGTGGGGCAGAACATTTGCCTTTATGCAAGTAACGGCCATCGCCTTGCAAGAACAGTTAAAACCAGCTTCCTCCCACCCAGACAGAATTATCTTCATGGCCATCGCTGATTTATTAATCACCTTCCAAGCCACCATCTCAAGGCAATTTACATATAATTAAGAACAATTAAACTTGACACAAGCCAGAAATGACATTATGTTAAGCCGCAAACCAGGGGTCACCAAACTTCTTAGGCTCATGGGCACTTGGGGATTTTGGAACAAGGGCCATGGGCATCACACTCTGTTGTTTTTCTCCCACTTCTCCAAATTAGCCTCCATCCCCAATAGAAAGCGTACACACACACACTTTGCATTGCCAAGCAATGCGGTTCAATGTCGGATCCAGTAGACTTAATCTGAGTCTTGCAAAGCAGGCAGAGAGCTGAAGTAGTAAACAAGAGAAGGAGTAAACAAGAGAAGGAGTAAATGAGACATCACACTTCCTTCTTCTGTTCTATGAATAAAATTGTCACCACCCTCGCCGACTCATGAGTGAGGGGGCAATGGGGGCAGGGGTATTCAGAGCCCTCATGGATGCCAGGGGAAGACCACATGGACATTATTCGACCCACATGCACCTCGTTGGTGACTCCTGCCATAGACCATGGCCTACTGAGAACAAGCAACACGGTAGCACATGTTGCTGAATTGCTCCCATGTCGCCCTGCCCTTCCATGAGCCAGAAGAAACAAAACACTTTTTCCCTAGAAACTGTGCTGTGCAGATAGAGAGCCACTTTGGACACACAGGTTCCCCACTCCCCTTCTCCTGAGTGCCTCCTCTACTGCCTTTTTAGCACATACTAAAGATGTTCCTCTTTCAACAAGCCTTCTAAAAGTATTTATCCCGGTTGGCCTCTGTGCTGGATCTGAATTGATTTTATGTGTGTGTTGCTTTTTTAAAACAGATTTTAAATTTAGGGGGTTATGGTTATACAGCGGACGCTCGGGTTGCGAAAGTGATCCGTGCGGGATGCAAGTTCGCAACCTGCAGCATTCGCAACCCGCGCCTGCGCACGGGCGGGTTGCGATTTGGTGCTTCTGCACATGCGCAAAGAGTGATTTAGCGCTTCTGCGCATGCACGACTGCCAAAATCTGGAAGAAACCTATTCTGGTACTTCCGGGTTTTGGCGGTCCATAACCCAAAAAAACGCAACCTGAAGCGGCTGTATATGTGTGTGCGCGCGCAATTGTTTTTAACTGTTCTATATATGTAATTTTTATATATGTCACTATATTGTAAATCACTTCAAGATGCCTCAAGGGAAGCGATTCATAAATGAAATTATTATTAATACTAATGGTTATAATAATAATTCTCTCCTTCTTTCCCCCATGACTGTAAACCATGGGTGAGGAACCTGTGGCTCTCTGGCTCTGGTTGAATTCCAACTCCCATCAGTCCCATTGGTCAGGGATTATTTATTTATTCCCTGCCCTTCATCCCAAGGTCCCTAAGAATGATGGCAGCTGGAGTCTATCAACACCTGAAAGGACACAGGTTTCCCATCCCTAATGCAAACCATGGTTTGGAGCTACATGTACAGTGGTACCTCGGGTCACATACGCTTCAGGTTACATACGCTTCAGGTTACAGACTCCGCTAACCCAGAAATAGTACCTCAGGTTAAGAACTTTGCTTCAGGATGAGAACAGAAATCGTGCTCCGGCGGCGTGGCAGCTGTGGGAGGCCCCATTAGCTAAAGTGGTGCTTCAGGTTAAGAACAGTTTCAGGTTAAGAACGGACCTCCGGAACGAATGAAGTATGTAACCAGAGGTACCACTGTACAGCAAATGCTAACCCTGTTCCCTCGTAAACCTGAACTGGAAAACATGGCTCCAAGACTAGCAGCAGCCATGGTTTGCATCTAACTCTAAACCATGATTAACTCTGACATGAAAGGAATTCACTCTGAAGCAGAGAGCAAAAATTGTATTTGCTCCCAAGGACAACTCGTAATTTGCAACCATGGCTTATGAAAAGCCAAGATGTTGTGTTGGATTAAAAGGCATTCCAAGTATTAAATAAGAATTAAGTTTCTTGGAGGAATAAAACCTCAAGTTTTATATGCCTATAGCTAACGAACATTCTGCACTATGCCCAAGACAATAGCTTGATATGAAGTAGTGGGAAGAATGAAAGGAAACTCAACAAAGGTCACAGAGGATAGGGCTATGTTGTGCCTGAGCTCTGCTTTTGTGGACTTTATCTAAACTTATTGTTTAATTAAAATACATTTCCATTCACTAGAACAGTCACACCCTTAGACTAAATTAACTATTTGATACTTTTCTATTAAGATAAATAAATATAACTTCCATTCTTTTCGGCATTTAGAAATCAGCTGCAAGAGAAAGAAGGAAAACGCAAAAACTGCAAACACTCTATACAAAATGTAGAAAGAAAATGGATAAATGAAGGCTGCAATCCTATATATCCATATACCTGGGAGTAAGACTCATTGAACTCAATGGGGCTTACCTTCAAGTAGACATGTATAAAATTGCATGGTCAACACTGAGCAAGGAGGAGTCAAGATATCATTTTGCTCCTATTCGGAACTACAGATTCTTAAAAATAAAGAACGGGGCACTTTTCCTCCTTTGTTCTCTTATGGAATTAAACTCATGTAGCTTATTTATCAGAGAAACCATGAGACATAGTAAACTAGTATTCCAAGAACTTGTTTGATTTCTTGCCATGGAATGTGCTTTACAACTTGTAACACAAAGCAAGTACAATTCGATATAAAGGTTTCTTTTCAAAAACAAAAAAAATAAGTACATAAATTTATCTTAAACAGGCCTGCCCAAATGCTTTGTGCATCTGTTCACAGTGAAGGCACAAGATGCTATTTAAAAAATGCCGTGAGAAACATTCCCGTGAAACAAGCTGTGCTTGTACAGGATGGAATGTAATACTGATTTTGGTCACCTCCATCAAATAAAACACCCTTCAGATGGTGCCAATCTGTACCTTTAGGTCCTGCAAGGGGGAGTGATTTAAAGGGAAAGTGTTGTAAGCATTTTAGACATGCCTTGACTCAGTTACCGTATTTTCCGCTCTATAAGACGCACCAGACCACAAGACGCACCTAGTTTTTGGAAGAGGAAAACAAGAAAAAAAATCTTCTGAATCTTAGAAGCCAGAACAGCAAGAGGGATCAATCCGCTGCACAGTGAAAGCAGCAATCCCTCTTGCTGTTCTGGCTTCTGGGATAGCTGCGCAGCCTGCATTCACTCCATAAGACGCACACACATTTCCCCTTACTTTTTAGGAGGGAAAAAGTGAATCTTATAGAGCACAAAATACGGTACTTTCCCACTCCTAGATCAGGGGTGGGAAGGTTGATCAAGATCCACAGGAGCTAGGAAAGCAGGTAGATCTGTGGGTGCTTTGCAGTGGTCGGGAGAGTAAGTATCTGACTCACAATTCCTCCGCAAAATATCTCTCTCTCTCCTGTAAACAAAGCTGATGAAAAGAAAGAAAACTTAGCAGGAAACCTGGAATGATCTTTTCGTGTGAAAGGACTGCAAGCTCAGTTCTGTTGAGGACAGAGAAATCCCTGAGCTGAATGTGTGCTCATACACTCCCTACACCTAAAATCTATGTGGACGCCTGCTCTCTTCAGCCACTATCATGCAGCTGACTTTGACTGGTGGACCCTGAGGTTCTACTAAAACAGGGCTGGGGAACATGTGGTCCTCCAAATGTTGCTATACAGTCGTACCTTGGATCCCGAATGCCTTGTGACTCGAACATTTTGGCTCCCGAACGACGCAAACCCAGAAGTGAGTGTTCCGGTTTGCGAATGTTCTTTGGAACCCGAATGTCCGACGCAGCCTCCAATAGTGTGCAGGAAGCTCCTGCAGCCAATCGGAAGCCGTACCTTGGTTGTTGAATGTTTTTGGAAGTCGAATGGACTTCTGGAATGTATTCTGTTCAACAACCAAGGTACGACCGTACTACAAACCTCCCATCATTCCTGGCTGGGGCTGATAAGAGTTGGGAATCCAAAACTGGAGGGCAAAAGGTTTCCGACTCCTGTACTGAAAGAACAAAGTAGATCTTACAGGCCTAAAAAGTTGAGAGTAAAGTCTCCTTAGGAGAATTTTTTAAAAACCTTTCTGGGAACAGTTCCTGAAAGGCAAGTCAGAACCACAAAGCATGCAAAGCTGAAATCTTTCCTTGCTTTAAATTTGAATAGCGTACAAACTCCTTGGTACATGGTGGCATCTGTTAAAGTTTCATTACCAAACGGTTCCCATGGTGTCTGTCTTGCTGCTATCTCAGACCCACATTCTGGATGTAGCAGCTACTAAAATAGTAAGGGATAGCCGTAAGCTGCCTCGAATAAACTTAAAGTAGCTAACATGCACCAGGTAGTTTGCCTGTATTGATTCTCCAGGTTATTCCCTGGCATGCTCTGCCTGCATAATTTTTGTTTGATCTTATCTTGCACTATCTGAAGGAAATGTTAATATAAGACTGACTGACTAGAACAGTAAACCACTCCACGCTGCAATGTTATCTTGCAATTGTATCATAACTTAGCTGGCATGCCAGTCTTGGAGAAGGCTGGCTTATGAATTCCTTGATGTGCAGCGGCAACCTGTTTAAAGTTTCTTTTGCATAGCACAGAATAACAGCAAACAAGTCTCACTAAACTCAGCAAGGTGTATTCCCCTCTAAATCTGCACTAGGAGGGCAGCTTTGGTAATGCCTTCCATTGTTTCCAGCAGGACTTTGGGTGATTAGTTTTCCGTCGTTCAGGTCAACATGTTAAATGGAAGAATAGCCGGCCCAAAAATGGAAGCAAGAAGAATTACCAACGGTGGAAGAATGGAGGATGAAATTAATGGACTACACAGAACTTGACAAACTAACAGGAAGGATCCGAAACTGGCGGGACCAGAAGTTCACCGAAGACTGGAGTAAATTTACGGACTATTTGAAGAGTATTTGTGATGACCAGACAACGTTTGTAGGTTTGCAAGAAGTTCTGTGAGGAGTATTAATGGAAATATTGTTAAAACGGAAAAGGAGAGAAGACAGGAAATGAAATATAAAGAAAGTATTAAGTTAGGAAATGCATAAGAAGTGATGTAAGATGGAGGATTATCAGAGGTGCTGATGGAAGTTCAGTAAGATTGTATTTGTGATAATTTTGTGTGGTACGTTTTATAATTTTGTATGTTAAAAATTAATTTAAAAAATTAATAAATAAATAAAAATAAATGAATGGAAGAATAGCCTACGACTATTCCCATCAACCTCCTTTATATCACAGGCTTATGGCAGCATAGCATGCCAGGCTGCAAAACACACACGCAAGTTCATCTTAGATACATACATGCATACATACATGTTAATATATACTCTTTCCCTTTTAAAAAACAAAATATTACTAACAGCCTCTGGAATTCTTCCAGCATTCCGTATATTACAGAACTACAGCACACCTATCTGAACTATGCAGTTCTGGGCATGGCATGGATAAGGGGATAATTAGCACAACTTGCTTGATGAGCTGCAAGCCTGCACTTTTAAGAGAGGGCATTAAAGAAGTGCCAAATTCCAGAGACAGGTCTCATCTGGAAAGATTTGCTTACTTACCTGCTGTTGAATATGTAGCTCCAAGAATAAAAGCAGGTTTTTAAGAGGAACAGTTTTTCAGCTAGCTAGCAGCTTCTAGAGCTTCCCATTTCAAGTTACGGTCGATTTAGCCAGTATTTTTTACCACATACACAAGGATATGTCCAGCTATCTGGTCTCAAGTGCTCCAGCAGGGTCCACTGTGGGAAAATTATAATGGCAGGTAGCTTCCCAGATCCAGCTGCCGCCACCAGATAAGCCCACAGCTGGGGAAGGGACCAGCCAGGCAAAAGGATCCCTGGCTACTAGCCATAATGGCTACGCTTTGCCTCCACGGCTGGAAGCAGTAATGCTTTTCTGAATCCCAGTTGTTGGAAACCACTATCCCAATTCAATTCAGGACTTCCCACAGTTTGGGGAGGGGAATGTTAGGAGTTTCAAACTCAGATCTTGTTCAGTTACACATACTTTGGTCCTACCTAAGCCTTTCTTTCTAGTGGAAAGCAGGAAAGATGCTCTCAAATTGCCACAGCTGGCTGTGGCATTCCTTTTTAATGTTGTTGTTTTTTCCTGGCACTTCTCGCTTGTGCTGCTGTAAAAAAAGGCTTCCCTCTTGGAAATATCCCTAGTATATTCATTCATTTCAGGAATGCTTTGTTCCTCGTGGTTCCACCCCCAGGGCTGTGGGGAGACAGAGATTATGGAACTCTTAATCAGTACTGAACAGTTAACCATTAAGTCAGCACCCTGGGCTACATGGGCTGCCCAGCAAAAGTGAAGGAACCTCCTTGTCTGAGAGCTGCTTCACGTTTTATTCAGCATTTGGGTTTGCAGTGGGAACACTGTTGACGAAACACCTGTTTCCTTTGGCATGGAAAGGGATGTGTGCCATTAAACATCCATTCATCTGGCTGCCCTAATCAGAAAAAGAAATCTTCACGGTCAGAGTACACAGGGATGAAAGATACGTTACCTGTCACAACAGCCACATAAAATGTGGGCTGGAGCTGTTTTGCAATGAAACAGTCTCTGTTTCTTTGTTTGTTTATAAGATTTCTTGATACCCACCCTTCACCATAAGGTCCCAGGTCAGGTTACAGCAGTATACTCATACAATTTAAAAGAATTGACGCAGTAAAGGAGTTTATACGCAGCTGTTAAAAACAAGTAAAACAATTTCAAACGGATAGATGTAGAAAGCAAAGTTCCCCCAAGGATCAGTACTGGGACCTGCACTTTTTAATTTGTTCAGAAATGACCAGGAGTCAGGGGTGAGCAGTTCGGTGGCCAATTTCCTGACGACACTAAATCATTCAAGTTCGCTGAAACACAAAGGGATTGTGCTGCAAACAGACATCCCCAAACTGAGTTGTGAAACGGCAAATGCAGTTAAATACAAACAAATGTAAAAATGATGCCTATCAGGTCAAAAAATCTTAACTTCACATATACACTCATGGGGTCTGAACTGGCAGTGACTGAGCAGGAGTGAGACTTGGGGGTAGATGGTAGACAGCTCAATGAAGATGTTGAGCCTGTCTGCGCAGCCGCTGTGAAAAAGGCTGGTTTTATGCAAGGGATCATTAGGAAACGAATTGAAAATAAAGCTACTGATATCATAATGCCATTCTAGAATTTTGTGGCACAATTTCATTTGGAATACTGTGTTTCCATAGGCTCACCTCAAAAAAGGATATTGTAGAGTTGGAAATGCTTCAGAAAAGCACAACCAAAATGATCAAGGGGAAGAAGGACTTCCCTATGAGGAAAGACTGCAGTATTTGGGACTTTATTGTTTTGGGGAAAGGAGAGTTAAGAGGTAACAGGATAGAAGTTCATGCAATTATGCAAGGCATGAAGCAAGTGGATAGAGAAAAGCTTTTTCTCTCCTTGTCATCACACTAGACCTCGTGGATGTTCAATGAAGCTAAATGTTGGAACATTAAGGACAGATAGAAGATTCTTAGTCACAGAGCACATTGTTAAACTATGGAACTCATTCCAACAGGAGGCAGTGTTGGCAAACCAACTTGGGTACAAATTTGTGGAGGATAACACTATCAATAGCTACTACCCACAATGGCTATGCTCTGCCTCCACCAGTCGGAGGCAATAACGCTTCTTAATACCAGTCTCTATAACCACAGGAGAGAAGAGTGCTCTTGAGCTTGCGGGTTTCCCACAGGTTTAGGCACTGTGATAACACAATGCTGGAATAGATGGGACACCGGCTTGATCCAACAGACTCTTATGTTCTTTTGAGTTTCATAATTTAGGGGCTGACACAAAGCCCTCTCCCAGACCATCATTCCCCACACTTCTGAGGGTGATGGAACTACCAAGAGATCAATGCAAGTAGATTAAACTGTTCTACTTTAGTGTGTAGGGATGCATAACAGGGTCATGTCTCAGGCCATATTTTTAGCAGAAACTTAAACCTAGTTTACAAGGAATTCCCACACCGTAGGGAACTATCATTCTGCAAAGGATTTCTAATGAAGAATTCTTATTCCTTCACAAAACAATTGCCAGGGTCATTAGGTAGAAGGATATAGCTGTTAAAGTTCTACAAAGCTGATATAATTTTGCAGTATAGATCTGCCCCTAAGCTAATGTGGGTCACTAGAGTGGCACCATCAAGATTTTCCTTGCTGCTTTTTCCTCCCAGAAAGGGAAATGGGTGGGGGCAGAATTAAAAGTAGGTCAAAGAGAGAAGTTGAAAACTACAGAAGGAAGTAGAGGGGTGTACGGAAAGAGAAAAGATATACAGTACAGAAATTAACGGTTGGTCTCCTCTTGCAAATTGGAATTAATAAGTCCTGGGTCTGAAAAAGATCGACTGGAAAAGTATGGCGTATATCTTATCAGTCCTAAAGTTCAAACATCAATTTAAAACTCATCATTTTGACTACGGTAAGCAACTCTGTTGTGAACCAAGCCTTAGACATCTTTGTGGGATAACTTCCCAGTGCATCTGATATATGCACAGTGCAATCCTTGGCTACTCAGAAGGAATCCCAATTGACTCCAGTAGGACTTACAGCCAGCTAAATGTACGTACACTGTAGGATTGCAACCTTACCAACAGGAGAGGAACACTTGAATTCTTTCTTTGCCAAGAAAGTTGGAAGCATATTCTCTCCAGTTAAAATTACAGTGTGAGTGAAGTAATGATAACAGTACAGGGTGGCGAACCTTTGGCCCTCCAGATACACTTGGGACTACAACTCCTATCATCCCATGCTGGCTGTGGCTGATAGGAGTTGTGAGTCCAGCAACATATGCAGGACTGCAGCACAGCCGCCCCCCCCGATTTCTAGAATATTCCCCAGCCTATACACTTACACTGAGGCCTAGCTGGTTTCAGGCCTCAGAACTACTGTGTAATTTGCAGGTAGCTTCTGCCCCTTTCAGAGCACTGAATAAGGGCAACACTGAATAGAGAATTTTTGTGTGTGTTTTAATTGCTTTAATTGCTTCAAAGGCTGGGACAGGAGAAGCTGCATTTCTACTTGCTTCTCTGTCTCTTGAAGGGCAGAAGTCCATTCCCTTTTCAGAACATGCCTCTCCGCTCCCCCAGTTTGTAATTAAATCCTGACCAGTATAAATCTCATAGAAAGCAACCACTAAAACCTTTTCCAAATAACTTCGCTTGCATGCCTGCATGGAATGGCATTCTTAGCATTAATTCACAGTAAGCCTTGATATAAATCACACAGAGCTAACAGCTTATGAATAAGTGTGCTTGTTTCAAAGGCAAACCACACTGCCACCTCCTTTGAAAAGCAAAAGCAACAGTTCAGAAGTGAGCTAATGGCCTTCTCTCCCCGCCTCGGCCCCCCAAAAGTATTATAGCATTATTTTTTTTCAATGCATAATGTGTGGGCTTAATTAGCCTGATACAACTAGTATCCTTACAACGAAGATTTATTGCTGGAATAAGAAGGGCAGGGGGCAATCCTTATTTGAAATTACTGCCTGCTGCCAGCGAACTGGAATGCCTTAGAAAGGGACCCCTTAGTGTTAACACTTCACCCCAATTTGTTGCATGCTTTTTCTCTGAGGAGCTCAAGATGGGGTACATAGCTTTCCCCCCTCCTTCATTTACCACAACTACCCTGTGAGGTAAGGTTAGGCTGAGAGGCAGCGACTGGCCAAAGTCACCCACTGAGATGCATGGCTGAGTGGGGATTTGAACCCGGGTCTCCTATGTCCCAGCCTGACACTGTAACCCAGGGTAGTCCATGCGGTCCTCAAGGCCATTTTGGGTGGCCCTTGGCTACATTTGAAAACACAACCGCTGCATCCCTCACACTGCCTTCCCAAAACCGGCTAAGTGAACCCCAAAGCCTAGTTAGCCCTTTCCCAGCTTTGGGAAGGAGCGAAGAGGGCTCTAGGACCTGCCAGAGCCTTGCACATCCTTCCCAAAGCCCAATGCCTCACTTAGGTAGGTAGCATGAGGACTTGGGGGGGGGGGGGCGCACATCAAACTTTGGCCTTGCTCCCTCCCTCTGCATGACAAGGCAGTGCATGGCCCACAGTTTCTGTGTCAAAGTACTCTTGCGGCCCACTTGGCGTGAGAAGTTGGACCACCCTGCTCTAACCACTACACCGCACTGCATTTGGATGCCGTAATAATCATATTTGAAAACAAGATGGGAATTTATGAATACACCGGCTATAAAAATAGAAATTAACAACTGCTAGTGAAGAGGGCAGAAAACTACGTAAAAGAACAGCAAGGGTTCTTTCAGGGAGACGGTCACAATTTATATAAAATTATATAAAGGCTTTTTTGGGGGGTGGCAGGTTTAATATTTGTAAGTCTCAGTGCTGTAAATGCTTCCAGGGAAAGCGATGCTATTCAGTGAACACATGCGACTCCATGAGGCAACGGAAAACTGCATGGAAACAGCATCCCACATATATGTATTGGGAGGCATGAGGCAAGGGGGATGAAGGGGAAACCCCAGCTTCAGAAACTAGCCCACACACTTGGCACAGCTGCCCAAGGAGGAGGAGGAGGAGGAGGAATAGTTGTCTTGGTTGAGGAACCCTTTCATCAAACAGCAAATTAAATCAGCCAAGTGCTTACAAGAGCACAGTGTCTGTATTTTTGGCACTCTCTTTGCGAATTTCGAAGAAGTGGCTGAAATTTAAAAGCTCCTTTCAGTCACTTACATGGGCCAAATGCAATTGATTGGTAGTCCAGATTTATTTACCTATATCCCTCAAAGAACTCAATGTAACATAACACAGTTATCCCCTCCAATTCTGTCCTCATGACACTCCTGTGAGGTAGGTTAGCCTGAAAGACGGTGACTGGCCCAGGATCACTCAGGGAGCTTCATGGCTGAGTGAGAATTTGAACCTGGGTCCCCCTGGTCGTAGCATCTGACACCTTAAAACATACTTCCCCAGCATGGTGCCCTCTAGCCAGCATGCCCAGTGGTCAGGGATGAAGGGAATTGTAATCCAAAAGGTCTAGATGGCACCAGACTGGGAAAGGCTCCTGTAACCACTGCACAACACTGTCCCTTGTTGCAGCCAATGGATGTAAAGCACTATAAAGATAAATAACAAGAGCAGTTTGTATGGCACTAGGAAAAGTAATTGTCATCTGTGCTATAGATTCATGTCCTGATAAGAGGGACAGCTGCAATGCGATGGGCTGTCTCTTTCCCTGGCCAATGTTGTGACAAAAGACCTGAAGTTATAAAATCTAAGGATCTATGAGGATTGATCACACAGCACTAAACCAATTAAATTATCGCTTGTCTTTTAACTTACGCTAGGTTAGCTATTTGACAACAATGAAACAGAGCTTCCCATACAAATGTTTTATTTTAATTCGCTTGACAGTTTATTGGCAGTGGGAACTACTCAAGTGTAATAGGACGGCGTTCAAGAAGCATAACTGGAAGACTATCAAATTACCACAAGCAATTCCACTGATGGGTTTCTTTTGGTAACCACAGTTGTTTTGCGTTCTGACATAACATTAAACTGAGGAGGAAAGAGAGAGGGGGAAAGTATGAGCCCAAGACTTACCAAAGCTGATTCACATAATGCTAAATCGTAATTTGGCTTTATCTTCAAATGAGACGTACATGCAACATGCTCCTTTGTTAGGGCCAAATGGCAGGGTAAAGATGTTTTAAATTCAAAAACTGTTTCATTGCCCTCCCCACATTTACAAGCAGCCAACTCACTCAAATTATTTTCATTTTAGTGTAATAATTTGCAGACTGTCAACAAACCTCCTTGATAACTTTCCAAGGAAGGTGGTGCCCACATCTAAACATACTCTTTCTCTTCCAGATATTTAAATAATGTTGTCCCAGTTCATTATACATACACCACTTCCACTTTACGGTTGCTGCCAGCTTGCTGACCTATGATGCCTTATTTTAGCCATCCAACACAAGTGGCATTTTTAAAATAAAAATAAATGGTTGTTTATTACTACAGTGCTGCATATTTGCCTACAATTTACCCTTTCTAAAAAATGAAAACAAAAAAACCCCTCATCTTCTCCACCTACACAGAAATATCTCACAAGCGGTTGTTTCTTACCATCGCTTTCTCTCTCTAAATCTGCAACAGGAGGAAGAATTGTTTGCCTTTCTAAATTTAGATATCCATGGATACATACAATATTTTTCTCTGTTTAAGCTTGGCAGCTCAAACTGATATGGAAAACAAAAGTGCATTTCATTACAGGAAGTCTGTGCTCTTGATTTACAGAAGAACAAAACAGTACATGCTATTGCATCAAATCACTATAGGGAGGAAATATTCTCAAAAGAGATTTGCACGGCTTACAAGGGACCAGTATAATTTCATCTTCCTGGCCTCATGTTTTCTGAAAAGCTACACTATTTAAGGGAGGAACCCATACTTGGGGTTTTCTTGTCATGTATCCATCCTCCCCGGTGCCAAACACTCCAGCTCCAACATCTGAGAGCCCAATTGAGGTTTGGGATCTTTTCAAGATAAGTACTGGTTAAACCCTATGGAAATGATGGAGAACAAAACCCACAGATTCTCATTGAAAGGCTCAGCAAATGAGATTGAGAGCATCTAGCTTACACATCATTTACACAGGGATAAATACTGTAGTATGAACACTTTTCTTTTTACAAAGCATGGCAAGTCAAAACTGCACAAGAGTTGTCAGATATAGGTAATACGCAGTTAACACACACACACACAGAGAGAGAGAGAGAGAGAGAGAGAGAGAGAGCGCTATTCCAGTGTCCCATTTGCAATTTAGGTTCCTGTTCTAGAACTCAGGCTTATTTTATCAGGTATATTTCACAACCTGAGTTTCAGCTGTTGGGTATAAAAAATGTACCCCTTTCAGATAAACAGGGTGTCTGGAATATAAGTGCAATTTTTTAAAAAAACTTTCCAACTAGTGCTGAGGTAGCTTAAACTCTTCTGTGCTATACTGTATGTCACCCATTTTGAGGAAGATATGTTGGATAGCCTCATTTTAGACTTTAATAACAATCTTGTGTTGTGTGCATTTATTTTGTGAGGACTGGCCTTGGTGGTCACAGGAAAAGCCATCTTTCATCACCTTGCTATCCTTTCCTTATGATTCCTACTTCCAATCTAAGACCAACCATTGGTTACAACCCAATCACCACCATCAGAATTTCAGTCAGAGAGTAAGTATAACTGCAAGTCACATTTTTTCTAAGTGTGGCATTTTAGCACAGAACGCTAGTTTAAGAAAAATAATTTAGCTCTCTTTTTAGCTCTCTTCTTTTACCCCCATTATCCCATCTTCATCCCTCACATTTCTCAGTGCTAACACTGAGACAGACACACAGAAAGAAATCCCATAAAAATGTATGAATTTGCCAAAATGGTTAGCAACATATGATCATGATTTGACCTCAGAAAACCCTATTATGTGGTGATCCTCCAAAACTAAGATCACATTATTCTCTCTGGAGTGAAGATAATTACAGGCTCACAAATGTATGAGACCATACAGTTCTGACACGAAAATTTTCAAATTAGCAAACCACTTATTTGTCTTGGATCTCAGAAATGAATCTAGTACAATCCTACCAGACCATGGCAACACTATGGAACCTCCACCCTCTGTGCACGAAAAGGAGAAAAGTCTGTGATGTGAACAATCCCTCTGTACAGAATTTGCATTCCCTTAACTCAGATTGGAATGCTCAAGTGAACCCAAACTTTTGACTACTCATTTTTAACCAGGGTTAGGCGGTGTAAGGCCCAGAAACAGTATCGACTGTACACCACTAAAAGTAGAAGCCAATGAGTATACAGTGATACCTCAGGTTAATAACTTAATTCGTTCCGGAGGTCCATTCTTAGCCTGAAACTGTTCTTAACCTGAGGCACCACTTTAGCTAATGGGGCCTCCTGCTGCCGCCGGAACATGATTTCTGTTCTCATCCTGAAACAAAGTTCTTAATCCGAGGTACTATTTCTGGAGTAGTGTATGTAACCCGAGGTACCACTGTACCAGAACTACCCCCTGGAAGCCAAGGACCTACACAGGGGAAAGATGTGGTGTACTGGTTACGCCAAACAGGCATTGCATTGCATACCAAAGATTTGAATACCTTTCAAATTACTTCCCAGGTGAAATAATTCCCTCTAATTACAAGTTTAACCTGTCAGTCGCAACAGAGCTCTTCTTCCATGCCCTCTCCCCATTCTGATGTTGGCTCTCTCTTCTCCCCACCCTGGCATTATAGTAAGCTTAGAGACGTTATGTTTTTCTTCAGAAGACCCCTGTCTTCAGCAGGATTTTAAAACAATATGTCTAGAGTACCAAGGCAGCATTAAGTGCTTCGGGGTTCCCAGTTCCATGCCATCCTGCAGTCAACCTGTTTTGCTCCTGACAGGCCAAAAAAGTCCCTCCAAAGCACCTCACTTTGGGATTAATCCAAATCTAGAACGCACAGCGGGATGGCTTATTAGCTTCTCATTTTGCACATGGCATGAAACCATGAGAGAAGTTGGTTGCTTTTGTGCCCCAACTCTTCCAAGTTGCAACCCCCCTCCACCTTTATTCTTTCTATGTTGACAAAACAGATGACCGAAGTTAGTTTTCCCATTTGGCTGGGCTCTGTGCCAATGCCAGAAAACCTCATATGATTGCTCACTTCAGAACTCGTTCTCAAGATTATGGGGTTATCCAAGTCATTCTTACTTTTGGAAAGATAATTTATTTATTGCAATTATACCTCACGGTTTTCTCCAAGACGCTGATCTATAAAAGTTAAAAATAAAACATTGTTATGACTATTATTAATTACCTGTCCTTCATCCTAAGGTCCCACAGCATTAATATTAAAACACAACATTTAAAACAGTTTAAAACAACTTAAAATCCCTAGCTGGAAATTTTGGAAAATGACTTCATCTTGTATCTGAAAATGCTCTTTAGTTTAAATTTGTTTCTGTTGCTTAGTATGTCAGTATGTCCTGTATTTACCTGAATATCAATAAAATTAAAATCACAGACACACGCAGACTGTCAGGAATTCTGCTCAGAGGTTTGAGACTGTAATTCATTCCCCCTCCTATCACTGTAGAGTTCTGTTTTGATGACTTACTTTTGCCTCAGGCAATTAAAAAAAAAAAAAGGTATCTGAAAAAGCCACAATAGTTGACAAATCCCAGAGAACCCAATCAGATATATTGCTTCATACTGTGTAAAAGGTGCAAGTATTCTTTTCATGCAACATCTCCACTCATGCAAGAGATCTCTTCATCCTCTGATCTCATTTCTAACTCTTAGCTATTAACCTGAAAACTTGGTAAGGAGTATATAAAAAGGTAAAAGTAAAGGACCCCTGACAGTTAAGTCAAGTCGCAAAAGACTCTGGGGTTGCGGCGCTCATCTCGCTTTAGTGGCCAAGGGAGCCGAGGTTTATCCGCAGACAGTTTTTCCGGGTCATGTGGCCAGCACGACTAAGCCGCTTCTGGTGAAACCAGAGCAGCGCATGGAAACGCCGTTTGCCTTCCCGCCAGAGTGGTACCTATTTATCTACTTGCACTTTGACGTGCTTTCGAACTGCGAGGTTGGCAGGAGCAACGGGAGCTCACCCCGGCAACCTTAAATTATGCCCGTTCTTTTTTAGTATCTCTTATGCCTGCAACTGCTCCTCTCTTTCCTTCAAATCCCTCATCAAATTTCACTTTTTACATGGTGCTCTTAGTTTACTCCTCAATCCTCATCCCTAACCACAGCTTCTCACATTCATCTTTTGCTACCCTTGTCTCCCCATCCTTCCTTCCTTCCCCACTGTCAACATATGGATTCTAAATTCCTTGAGAGCAAAGGCCCATCTTTTTCTTCCTTTTTATTTTTTATTTGTACAAATCTCTATAAAGCATTGTGAACATTGAGGGCATAGTTTAAGTTGGGGGGGGGGATTCAAGATAATGACGTGAGCTGCGACCTATACTTTTCACTCTGCTATTTTAAATTTTTTAACTTTTGATGAGCCACTTTATCTGTTTTAGGGTTTGGGGCTTTTGAAAAATAAATTACAGTGGTACCTCAGGTTAAGTACTTAATTCGTTCCGGAGGTCCGTACTTAACCTGAAACTGTTCTTAACCTGAAGCACCACTTTAGCTAATGGGGCCTCCTGCTGCTGCCGCGCCGCCGGAGCATGATTTCTGTTCTCATCCAAAGTTCTTAACCTGAAGCACTATTTCTGGGTTAGTGGAGTCTGTAACCTGAAGCGTATGTAACCTGAAGCATATGTAACCTGAGGTACCACTGTAATTAATAATCTGGTATGACAGCCACTTGTGCAAATATGCATATATTTTTGTATTTGACTTGAGTTTGCTCTCGGGAGTCAAGAGGAGAATAGCAAGAAGCTATTCACAACAGGGAAACTCCGCTGTAGAATAACAAACCTTCCGTGCACCACCAACTTATCAGAGGTTTCAGGTGTAGGTGGTCAGATCAAGATGACAGGATACCTGCAATTTTTGTAACTGTCTGGAAGAGAGAACGCCAACACGTGTTGGTTGCATGACAAGCGACACTTGCTGAAATGCCATCTTCTACAACAGTTAATGCCTGCTGAACTTCCCTTGGCCAAGAGGGCAAGGCTCGTGTGCCTTTAATAGTTGTGGTCCTGTTCAACTACTCTTGTCCTCTTTTTTGCCTGGCTATCCTAATACAATCCAACATGAAGCTTTACAGTAAAAGCAAGAGGAATTTTGTGGCAAAAGACATGCTCAGTTGTGCCTTATTTTGGGAATCTTGTCGTGGACTCCTTGAATTCAGCCAGAACTCTCAAGTGGGCTTCCAAACATGATAAAAACAATAAATTACACATTGCTACGTAAAAATGGTTGGGGAGGAGTAAGTAGCAGAAGTTTTAATAGGCTTGGGAAGAATGAAAAGGTTACTTTCTGGAACCAAAAGTATCAATGGTATTGTGTCAGGCATGCCTCTCTGTGGGCAGAATTCCATAACTGGGGCACCACCACCACCGAGAACTCTCCCAGTCACCAGCTGCTTTGTGTAAGAAGAAAAGGTACACAGAAAAGATCTTTGACAAGGACCTCAGCACTGAGGTCGGCTTCCATAGGGCTAGGTCTGTTTCTCCTTGCAGTTTTGTCAAGGAGAAAAAGCACTTTAGAAAACATAGCCCGCCACAGTTTTGATACTATTATGCCTAAAACTGAGCATTCCTACACTGAGATTAAGAGATTATAGGTCAAGCATCTCATTCTTCTGCAGGCATGCTTCTCTTTCTCAGTCGATTTGAAAAGCAAGGAGCGGGCAGCGCTGTTCCTGAATTCACAGGTCTCCACAATTCCCCTCGCCAGATTGTCAGGGGCAACAGTTCATCACTCCCTGATGAGGGCCATGTTCTAAGTTACCTATGAAGCCTGCCCCCCACCCCACCAGTGCTCAAATTACACGTGAGTCAGAGGCATGAGGTATAATTTGTCTAAAACTGGAGCAAATCAAGGGATGGGGAGTCAATTGTGCATTTCAAGAGAGACCACCTACTTTACCACTGGAATTCAAACTCTATCCCCTGCCTTCCCCAATTCTGGAAAGCTGAGGCAGGGCCTCCCAAATTACCGTATTTTTCACCCTATAGGATGCACTTTTTCCCCTCCAAAAATGAAGGGGAAATCTGTGTGCGTCCTATGGGGTGAATACAGGCTTTCTCTGAAGCTTGGAGAGCGAGAGGGGTCGGTGCGCACCGACCCCTCTCGCTCTCCAGGCTTCAGGAAGCTATCAGCAAGCCTGGGGAGCTCACGGGAGTTCCCGCAGGGCTCCCTAGGCTGCGGATAGCAGCCTGCCGCCCAGTGCGTGGGGCACCCTGAAGCAGAGCGCCCCTCGCGCCGGGCAGACATCCGCAGCGTGGGGAGCCCTGCGGGAGTTCCTACAGGGCTCCCCACACTGCGGATAGCAGCCTGCCGCCCGGCGCGCAGGGCATCCTGAAGCAGAGCGCCCCGTGCGCCGGGCAGACATGGGCCAGCCCCACAAGCGGGGAGGCGCAGCACCGCCGTCCCGCTGTTCCCCGACCTGGTTTTGGGGGGGAAATAAAGGGGGGGAAATTTCCTTTATTTCCCCCCCAAAAAAACTAGGTGCGTCCTATGGGACGGAGCGTCCTATGGGACGAAAAATATGGTAAATTTCTTCTCCCTTCTGTTTACTCCAACTCTGGAGAGACAAAGTGAGGTATTTCATTGTACTGACAGAGCTCTGAAGTAGGGAGAACCAAGGGCAATACAAGAGACCTCGCTTCCACCCAGTTCTGGAGCAAGGAGGAGGGTTTTCTCATGTGACACTGAATTTTGGAGAGGTTCATGCTGCTTCTGCCTGATCCCAGAATAACATGAAAGGCCCTCCCTCCCTGAAATTCTCTGACATGTGCAGAGGATTTGAGAGGAGAACATAACCACAAATTATGGCTAGCTAGTAAACGAAACCGAAACATGTAGACCCTCCAGTAATTCTTTAGAAAAAGTTGTATCTAAACCACATGTGACTTTTATTAGTTACAAGAATTCATTTCTATATGTTTCCCTCCCTCGTGTTCAATATGAGAGAAGTGCCATTACATGAGGACTACATGTGCTCTCTATCACTGGTGATACACCCTACTGAGAAGTAAACATGTTCCTAGCTGCATAGTTCCATCTCTTCATCTGCATAACCCCCTCCTGGGTCATGTTTTTTGCTAGAGTGTGGCGAAAAGATGGGAGCTGTTTTTCACAGGCCTCTCTCTGTCCATCCACACATGCAAGGCAAGCATTTTGTTCCAAACTGCACAGCTATACATTGGAATGCACAGCTGCACAGCTATACATGGGAGCCATCCATGTCTGTCACAGAGAGAAAAGGGCAGCACAGTCATTAAGAATCAACTCCCACTTCTATCTGTGTACTTGTTGTGACCCCTGAATGCAGGAGCAATCTAGGTACAGGGTCAATAGCTGCAGAGGAGCTAGCTAAGGAGCCAGACCAGGTGAAGGGCTCTGAACTCACTGCTGGGAATCAGGGGACCACTGTGCCTGAGGCTGTTGGAGAAGATCCCCAGAAGAACCTCCCGTAACAGGCCAAAGGGTTGGCCACCTAAGGTTCTGGAAGTTCTGGGGTGGAGCCTAGAAGAGGCTTTAGAAGACCTAAATCTGCTCTCAACCTCTGTTGGAGTTAAGTGGCTCGCTCAGAACTATCCGTGGTCCTGCAACACCTGACCTGCTTCGAGGTCTTCTCCGTAAGCCTGGACATCCATCCAGAACGCGACGATATTCCTACCATCAGTTCTGCTTCTTGGTCCCCCTACGGGGATTAAAAAGCTGTAATCGCATTGGAGGCATGGGGCTATGCACACCCAGCCCTGCCCCTTCTCCCTTCTTCCTCACCCAACCCTACCACATTCAGCAGAATCCTGAACAGAAGCACTTCTCACTGCAGCACCCACCTATTATTTAGCAAGTGTTACACACCACCACATAAAATAAAAAGTATGTGTTGACAGGACAGAGTATACCGTATTTTTTTGCACCATAACACTCACTTTTTTCCTCCTAGAAAGTAAGGGGAAATGTCTTTGTGTGTTATGGAGGGAATGCCTACGGGTGGCGGGGGGGATCTGCTGCAGTCGTGAGCAGAGGATCCATGGTTCCCCTTCCTTCCCTCCTCCGTGGCTCGCTTTGAAACAGCAAAGCGGGAGAAGAGCCGCTGAGTGGGGAGGAGAGAGGGACAGAGAGCCTGCTTCTTTAAAGGAGCAAAGAGGGAGAGGAGAGAAGCTGCTTACACGAGTGTAAGCGGCTCCTGTCCGGTTGGTTCCTTTAAAGCAAGCAGGCTCTCTGTCCCTCTCTCCTCCCCACTCAGCTCGCTAAATAGCAGCAAAGTTTTTCAGCTCGCTAAGCCGGGGATGAGGAGGGAGAAAAGCGGAGCCTGCTTGCTTTAAAGGAGCAAAGCGGGAGAGGAGAGGAGCCTTCTCCCCTTATACCCCTCTTCTTGATTATTAGCAGCATCCTTCTCCACCCACCCCACGCGTGCTCCTTGTCCCTTGAGTGCTTTTCCTTCCCTCTCCACTTAAAACATGGTTACAAAGCATGGATCCACATGGATCCTGAGGATTTTTGCATTGGGCTACTCTAAACTCACTGTCAGATCACATGTCTGTGGCCACAGCATGAACCACAAAAATCATACATCCACTGTTTCATTTAGAATATTTTTTTTATTGTTTTCCTCCTTTAAAAACTACGTGCGTGTTATGGTCGGGTGCGTGTTATAGAGCGAAAAATACGGTAAATCAAATAAATAAATAAATACATAATAGTATAAAATTGTCACTAAAAATAGCAATAAAAGTAGTAGACATCACAAAACATATAGATAAAAACAATAGTTTTAAAACCAAATATACATTTTTTTTAAGTACAAGTCTGAGTATGGTTTTCTAAACAAAAATATTTTTATCAGCTGTCAAAAACAGTACAAAAAAAGCACCTGCCTAATATTATAGGCAAAGAGTAGCAGAGAATATGTTCCACCACACCAAACAATCAATTTCTCACAAGTTAAATGTATAGGTAGATACCGGAGGGGAACACTAAACACACCTTGGAGATCAGTTTTTCAAGCACTGCAATCCCATCTCACACTCCACATTTCTCGTGCTTTCTTAAAACCTGAAACCTTTTTGGTTCTTTTTGCTGATATCTATATCACAATTTTATTCCCTTTATCTACCTAAACCTGTTACCTTATAAGGGGTGGGGGATTAGACTGTGCAGGTTGACCAATAGGAATTTCCCATGGGGATCTCTCTACATGGGAACAGTAAATATATAAAAGTAAATATTTTGTAGGAAGGAATACTTTTGTTATTCTAAAATACAGTAACTGGTAACCAAAACAGCAACTCCGCATTACTGGAACAAAACAGAGTTTGTGCATGGCTGCTAACACTTTCTTTAATTTTCTAGCCAGATTCCACCCTGAAAAAATTAAGTCACCTACAACAGTATATAGCTGAATTAAAGCTAGTTAACAGCCTTTCATCTGGGGACTGAAGCTCTTTCAGGGGATGGATTTATTTATCTCTTTTACAATTAACCCGGTCATTAACAATCTCTCAGATTAGATAAGGGGCTAATTAGCAACCAAGAGCAGAGGGAGATGGATTCTTTTCCTACCATTGGATAAATCTTTTCACTTTGCCTTTGGGAGGAATGTTACAGTTCACCACTTAAAAAACCTCAACAACACACACTGCTAATCTATATGCATTAATTCTCTGAAGTGTGTGAAGATTTGCAACTACCCTCTAGGACTGAGCTAAGAGCCAAAGAGGCAAGGGAGACTGGGCAGTGATAAACCGGGCAGTTGGAAACTTTTCTGTCAACATTTATTTATTATGTAGCATTTAAGGAAGGGTGAGTGTTTACATGTGGAATAGTGGTGGCTGTCTGGAACTAACAGGAGTTGGTAGTCTGAAACATCTGGAGGGCTCCAGGTTGGGAAAGGCGGAGTTAGTCTAACATAAGGACTAAGAGATTAAGAACAGAAGAGGAAAGGTCTATTGAGTCCAGCATCCTGTTGTCAGAGGCCAACCAGATGCCTGTGGGAAGCCCTCAAAAGTACCTGAGCACAACAGTACTCTCCCCACTTGTGATTCCCAGCAAACAGAATTCAAGGGCATCCTGGCAATAATTTTACCTTCCAGGAATTTGTCCTGTGCTTTTTTTTCCTGGGGAGACACATACCCCTAAACAATTTATGGATCTACATTTGGCAGTATTTCAATATGAGTAGGACATCACCTTGCCACCAAAGGTCCATATATTTAAAGCTATGGTTTTCCCAATAGTGATGTATGGAAGTGAGAGCTGGACCATCAAGAAGGCTGATCGCCGAAGAATTGATGCTTTTGAATTATGGTGCTGGAGGAGACTCTTGAGAGTCCCATGGACTGCAAGAAGATCAAACCTATCCATTCTGAAGGAAATCAGCCCTGAATGCTCACTGGAAGAACAGATCCTAAAGCTGAGGCGCCAAGACTTTGGCCACCTCATGAGAAGAGAAGACTCCCTGGAAAGTACCCTGATGTTGGGAAAGATTGGGGGCACAAGGAGAAGGGGACGACAGAGGACGAGATGGTTGGACAGTGTTCTCGAAGCTACCAGCATGAGTTTGACCAAACTGTGGGAGGCAGTGGAAGACAGAAGTGCCTGGCGTGCTCTGGTCCATGGGGTCACAAAGAGTCGAACACGACTAAACAACAACAACAACAACAGCAGCAGCAACAACAACAACAACAACAGGAAAGTGACAGTAACCCAAACATTTTTTTTTAGAAAAAAAAGGCACTGAATTTATCTAACCCTCTCTTAAAGCCATTCAAGTTGGTGGTCATCAATATGTCTTGTAGGAGACAATGCCATAGTTTAACTATGCGCTTTGTGAAGAAGTGCTTTCTTTTGTCTCTCCTGAATCTCTCATTGGATGGCCCCATGTGTTTTAGTGCTGAGAGGGAGGAAAACTTGTACACCTTTTCTCTAAACTAAAAAGCCCCAAAGCTTTCCATATAAGGGAGATGAGCCAGCCCCTTGATTGCTTTAGTTGCCCTTCACCAGCTTTACAGTCTCCTTTCTGAGGTGAGGTGATCAGAATTGCACACATTATTTCAAGTGCCATCTTGCCCAGCCATTAACCAACTTGGTGGTCTTAAGTAAGCCACTCTCTCAGCCTCATACACTATCCCTTTCCCACTTACAGTGTGTCTCAGTGGGATTCTTTTTGCTACTCAACTTAAGATGAAAAGGGAATGTTATAGAAATTTGGACGAGTTTGTCCAATAAAAGGCAGGTCTGCGGCTTTTTCAGTCTGCAGCAAATATAAAATGCTTGCAGGTCAATTCTCACACGCATCCAAAGTGCAATGAGGGCTTCTCTAACAATGTTTCAAACCACTTCTAGGAAAGTGAACTATTCCTATAACTCAGAGGTTTTCAACCTTTCTGAGTCCACAGCATTCTTTCTGTGGCACCCCTGTGGGGCTCAGGAGCTGTTATATCACCCCCTTGCTTGCAGAACTGGCAGCTTCTCACCCTTTTTCAAGCACCCTCCCTTGTGGAGTATTCCCTCAGCCTCCCCTCCTCTACCCTTGTCTTGGGAGTCCTCTGGGTAGCTGCTGCTGCTGCCCCTGGTCTCTGAGCTGCCCCCCCCCCCCGGCCCCATAGAGAGGTGCCTCCTCACACTGCTCCACAGGGGCCTAGGATTTGTTTGTCCATTCCCAACAGCAGGGGCTGGTGGACCGGCTGGCTGGACTCCCTGGCCTGCTTGCTTGCTTACTCTAAGGCCACCTCAGCACCTGGTAACCAGTACCCCCTGACCAGTCCCAGAGGCACCATTCTCCTGGGGAGTTTGTAGCCAGGGCTGCTGCAACAAACAGCTGTGCAAGTCACTGGGAGACAGAGACACTAGAGGGCATCAAAGGAGAGAGTGAAGGAAAGGGGGACAGAGATCATTTTTCCCCGTGGCACCCCTGACCTTCATTCAAGGCCCCCTGGGGTGCCATGACACACTGGTTGAAAACCACTGATATAACTGAGTTAAGCCAAGGTAAAGGTAAAGGTACCCCTGCCCGTACGGGCCAGTCTTGACAGACTCTAGGGTTGTGCGCTCATCTCACTCTATAGGCCGGGAGCCAGCGCTGTCCACAGACACTTCCGGGTCACGTGGCCAGCGTGATGATGCTACTCTGGCCAGCCAGAGCCGCACACGGAAACGCCGTTTACCTTCCCGCTAGTAAGCGGTCCCTATTTATCTACTTGCACCCAGGGGTGCTTTCGAACTGCTAGGTTGGCAGTCGCTGGGACCAAGCAACGGGAGCGCACCCCGCCGCGGGGATACGAACCGCCGACCATGCGATCGGCAAGTCCTAGGCGCTGAGGTTTTACCCACAGCGCCACCCGCGTCCCAGGAGTTAAGCGAAAGAAAGCCCTTAATATTCAGACCTGCTATTACATGCTTTTCTTGTGTTAGACCATCTGCTTCTGGGTATTAGAACTGGAAAAGAAAGCTGATGGGACTGACCTTGGTAGGGCTTTTTCTTAAGTCGCTTCCGATTATGAAGTGGTGCCATTATTAACTTATTTGCAAAGATCCTCTTGATTTATAAACTGTGGCCACAGTCCCCATTCCTTATCATTTACTCTCTGTATGGCAATGGCAACATCTGTCTCCACAGATGTGAACCCATGCAAATGAGACATATGGGCTTAGGCTGGCACTGGTTTGATCGCAGGAAGAGCTCCTGGCAGGGGAGCACAATATAAACTGTTCAGCAGTCTGCCCCTCTTAACCTACCGTTGGTTGGAGCCTGGGCACTGTTGGAAACCAGAAGGCTACTTTCTTGGTGGGCCCAGATCCAGCCTAACAGATGGCCAGCCAGGAAGGCGTGCCAGAGAAACCAGAATGTGCATCTAATTTGATAATTAAGGGCTGCATTCCCCTCCAGACACAATGAAATGGAAGGCCACACATGACTTCTGGCTTATAGTGAGGACAACAGCCCTCTAGTTCAAAACTGAGCTACTTTTCAACTTGGGGGAGGGGGAGGGATAAGCAGTTCACTGGTCCCCAAAGAAGAATTATGAAGATTACAGCACTTCAAGAAAGGAATGATGAGTTGGGGTGGAGAGCATTAAAACATATACTTTATCCAAAAGCCCATTTTCCATCTGAGGTACCAGTGGATCTTTGCCAAGACAGTACTGTACGGCGTCTTCACTTAAATCTCATGTTGAATAAAAACATTGGCAAGAACCTAATAAACCTTTTACAGAGATCTAAATTCGGGCTTCCTGTCCAAAAAGTCATAATGCTGCTGGGTTAGAGAGAGAGAACAAGGAAGCTTTAATATCAGGGGGAATTGCACACCAAATATAGTTTTCTAAATGTTTAAAAATAAATGTGTGTCTTTGACTTATGGTTGCAATGGCTAAAAAATCCAAGTACTATGCATTGGCTTAAATAGGTGTTGAGAGAAGATTTCCAGTGTCATTTGTGTAGTGCAAATGTGTCATTCCATAGTTAATAAACTTGGGCTCATGCGGTCCCTTTCCCCTCTAACCTTTTCATACCTAACCACAGTGCAGCGTTGCATCTTCACCAGTGTCAGCGCTAACCACGGTTAGTTTCAAAACAGAATTTGAAGTAGGTGCACTGCATGTTCTAGTTAAAACTAACCATGTTAAATAGTGCAGATGTAACACTGTAACATGGTTAGCCTTAAAAAGGGGAGGAAGAAAATCAGAAGGAAGAGGAACGTGTTAAAGATTAAGAAATTTGGAGTCATTAAGTCTTTATCAGGCCAAAGAGCTTTCCTGCAGCTTAGACTACTTTCCCAGAAGTATGTTTTCAATGTGAAAAAAACCTCTGAGAAATTAAAGATCTTATGTATGCCTGCCAAACGGAAAGTGATTAAAGCAGCCACCTTAGGTTACAGCTTTTGCTCTCTGCAGCCAATGTACAGTTTCTTTCTTCCCAAATGAGCTACCGGTATATGTTACAGTTTTATAGCTCATCAGTGGCGTAGCGTGGGTTGTCAGCACCCGGGGCAAGGCAAGTAATTTGGGCCCCCTAACCCATGGATTTGTGCCCCCTAACCCTAACCCCCAGATGTTGCGCCCGGTGCGGCCGGCCCCCCCTGCACCCCCCACGCTACGCCACTGTAGCTCATTGTTCTGAGGACCTCTTTGTAAAATGGCAACTCGTCACTTGCTATTTCTTGGCTATGAAAATATTTACACCATGGAACTCTACAGGCCGCAACAGAATTGCAGCAGGACAGATTCTCATGTTACTTTCAGATATCGTGCAAATCCACGGCAACTACTTTTATCGCATCAGTTTTGGGTAGAATTTCATTTGAATGCATTCTCCCATGATGACAGCGATTAGGATCACACAATGGCAAACTATTTAAAGCCCGTGTTTGTCCTAAGTGTGGTAAATACCAGTTTTCGTCATCGGAGGGTCTCACAGGTGTGAGCTAGCTACTAAGAAGTGGCATGCTGAAAAAAAAATTAAAAAATTAATGTGGTAACTTAATAATAATAATAATAATGATAATAATTTTTATTTATACCCCGCCCTCCCCAGCCAAGGCCAGGCTCAGGCCTGGCCTTTTTTTTTTTTTACCATTTCAAAAGCTAATGTAAGAATGAATTTAAAATAAGAAGCAAAACAAGTCATCTCTGAACTCGCCTCAAAGAAATCCATAGCTTCTAAGAATTTCTGCTGCTATTCTAGTAAAATCCCTGTTTTGTTTAAAAAGTAACAGGTTTGTACATTCTGAATCAACAAAGGGATGAGAAATTAATGAAATATATAATAAATCAGGGGTAACACCATTTAGAAGATATAGATTATGGGAGGAATTCGGCATCACACTAAAACAAGCGTTCTGTCAGCGCAAGCATTTCTGCTTGGCCAATGGAACAACCTAACCTCTCCTCTCCCCGAACAGTGTTCTGTGGGTTCTCCTGACCCCCGCCAGAGCCAAGTGGGTTGGGGGACATGGAAGGAAGGAGGGAGCCCCTAAACTACTCACTTGAATCCTGCCCCATTTTTTCTATATAAAAGAGAGAAAGTGTTCAAACGCTGTAGACTAGTACATTTAGATTCCCCCCCCCTCTCTTTTGTTGGCATGGAGTGTGCCTCTGGGGGTGAAGTCAAATCACTGGCACCAAGTTGACCTTACTGTGGTGAAAGACTGGGCAGTGTGTATGAAGGCCCTGGGCTCCCCAGACAACAGGACCTCCCTCTTGGCCTTATTGATGTGGTCCAAAGGAAAGCAGAGCAATACATTTGGTACCAGCTTGGCTGCAGGAGTTGCCAGAAGGAGGTGTACAAGGCACCATCCAACCATTTTAGGGACTCCACTTTGGATTTGTGTAGGGTAATAACAAAACAATAACAAAACAAGCAGCCTTTGAAGTTAGTGTTTTCTGTTTATTCCATCCTGATATTCTAGAGTGACTGGATGTCTTCAGGCGTGTATCTTTTGAGGGCCCTTTTGATTGAAAAACGACTCATAAATTTTAATATTATTAGCATACAACAGCAGGCATAGGTGTCACTACCATTTCCATTTCGAAGTCATTACAGAATCTGAATCCAGAAAACCCTGACCTCGTTAGCACCGGGACACAAAATTTCAAAGATCCATTTCAAAGATGAAGAGAGAGTCATTTGTTTTTCCCCACAGAAGTTTTTTAAATGGAAAAAGCCATGGTAAATTTCAACCAGGTTGTTTCCCCAACGTAGGTCTTTGTGAAACTGGCTCTCTCTGATAACCTGCCAGGTTTGGATGATCTTGTGGGCATAACATAAGGCTTTCTTTCATTGAAAAAGCTACCTTTGGAGGACTACAGTCACAGCAAGCATGCTCAGGTACACAACTGACACTGGCCGTGTTTCACCAAGCTGCCCATTAGGAAAATCAAATGGCTTGTTTGTTTTTAAATGAGCCCTTTCAAACGGATCGTTTATAAGACAAAGAGAGAGAAATCATTAGAGGCTTCAGATAGTCACAAACTAAAACATTTTCTCCTTTCCGGTTTATTTTTTTCTGAGTGGAGGGCTGAATGTGCCTATAGGGAGAATGAATGCTACCTTAACTCAGGAAGCAACAGAAAAGCCTTAGGAGAAATCAACATTCTGCAACAAGTAATTTCGTCATCTTAAAATTGTGCATGTGAGGTTGCAGGCACATTAAATCCTACTGAAGTCTGGGAAATGAAGGCTATGATCCACACTCTTTCAGCCTTAAAAATATCCTTATCTATAGGTCAGGGAACAATGAGATTCTAGCTTAGTACATTCAAAAGTAGTGGCAATCCTAATGTTGCTATATATGGAAATGTACCAAGTTGTAAAGGCAGGCATGCATTGAAGCTAGTTAGTCTGAAAAGTTCTTAAGCAATACAACTTCTCATCAAGGGTATCATAGAGCTTGGAAAAGTACAGAACTAGGACAACCCAACCAAAAAGAGAGAGGCTGGACGGACATACTCAACTCAATATGGGCATACTCAACATATAGGATTCACTGCCACAGGAAGTAGTGAAGGCCACTTGTTTAGATGGCTTTAAAGGGGATTGGACAAACCCATGTAGGATTAGGCTATCAATGGCTACCTGTCCTGATGTCTATAGACAACCTCCTTGATTGGGTTACAATTCCCAACATCCCAACCACTGGTTACACTGGCTGGAGTGGAAGCATCCGAAGGGCATCATGTTGGAGAACGCTGGCCAATCAGTGTATCTCACTTGAACCCTGGTCGGTATAGGAAACATTTGAAAGCTTGGTTGGGGATTTCCATTTCTTGTAATAATTGTCTTTCAGTTGTCAACAACTTTATATGAACAACTTAAATTAAACATTCCACTGGGCAAGCAAAAGTCCATGACTATTCCTGAAGAAGCTCTTTAGAACTTGGCCCTAATTGCCAAGCAATTTAAAATATCAGGCCCAGAATGATGTTTGCTGAAGTGCTTTTGATTTCATTCTTATATTTTGGGTTGCCTTGCCACAGAATGCTAAAAGCAAATACTTTGGGATATTCTACCTCTGAACACATTAATGTATACACTGATGAATTAAGAGTGCTTGTAGATATGAATAACCTTGATTACCTTTCTCTGATAGGATGCCCACCAGAAACTTTCAATAGAAACTTGCCATTTTGGAACATAAAACATTTCTTCTGATAATGTTTCCCCTCCCTCCCTCCCTCCATTTCTTTTTCCCTGGCCCATCCAGTCTGCTAACAGCTTTGCTCTTTATGCCAGCAAAAAACATAATAATGTTTTAAACATATTTGAGATGTACAATTAATATTTTGACACAAGAAAATGCTTTTGTGTTTGTTGACCGTGCAGAACTATGTTTATTCTTAATAGTTTTCCATGAATATTCTTCTCACATCGCACCCAAATTTTCAAAGCAGCTTATCCATGCTTGTTCTCAGAAGGCGGTTATGCATTAGTTTGCCTTTTGCATCAGAAATGAACCTCAGAGTTGTCACCAAGCTGATCATTATTCCGTTGTTGTAACTGACAAGGGGTGGAGGTAATTTGCACTGCCTTGTTGGCTTCCGTTATCAATGTTGACCTCTGTTATTGTGAATATATGCAGGATTTCCCTGGCAGACTTGCAAATGGCAATTCTGGATTTTCAGGCTATGGTGTAATTGGCTGCCATGAGTTAACAACTAGCCATGTCACCTGGTGATCCTTGAAGGTTAAGACCTCTTGACAGCTGCTATTAGCTCTGTGAAATTTGCCATTCAGTTGCTTTCACTTGAAGTTTTGAAGGGCCATGGCCAAGGGGTGGGGCACATGCTCTGGATGCAGAAGTTTCAATCCCTGGCATCTCCAGGTAGAACCCTGGAAAGTTGCTGCTAAGCCAGTGTGGACAATGCTGAGCCAATGGTCTGTTCTGACGTATGTTTAATATGATGTGTCAGGTTGCATGTTGTGCTCAACAGAGCAAGAGATGCTACCTGATGCCACAAGACTGTTGAAGGTGTGGCTAACCAGAGGAAAGTGGGAACCCCAATTTAAAACCAAGATTTAAATGGGGAAAGAAGAAAAATCACACTGAAGACTAAAAACACCTGGGAAATATTATTTACCAAACAGCAATGACAAATGGGAAGAAGCTAAAAGGTGAAGACTCAACAACAGTCATTATACAGGCATGAGAAACAGCCAAGTTTGTTTGGCTGTGTTAGACTAACACGGTCCTCTGGTTTTGCTTGGGCCTGTCCAGACCTTTAGTTGAAAATAATCATAATCACTTCAAATTCTGGGCAATTTCCCCACCACCACAACTCTTGTCTCCATGAAAAGGGGAGTTCTATGATAAGACCTAATCTAAGAAACTTGAAGAATGTCAAGTATTTTCCTTGGTCAAAAACACACACAGACAAGCACACAGTTTAACTGATTGCAGCTGACCTTGCTTTTTTGTGCTAGAGATAGGGTCATCACAGGTTAGAGCCCACAGCCCAATGGATAAGCCTAGGAATTCCGAAGAGGAGACAGAACTAAATGAAAACAAAATGCCTTTCGTGTTTTTACAGATACCTGCATCCCCACCCAAATTCTGAAGAATAAGCGAACAACAGCCACAAACTAAGGGCCCAGGTAAATCCCAAGCTATCTTTTCTTTTTGCAAGAAAAGATTAAACTTGTATTCTAAAAAGAAGCAGAATAAGGAAATCCTTAAAAAGGAAAAGTCAAGATCAGGCCACACCTTATTTTCTCCCCAAATCTAAAGTGCTTCCTTAAAACACTACCACATGTAAAGCGAGGAGCAAATATATTAGTTGAATAGTTTTGGGACTAGATATGTGAATCTCAGAGTACCATCAAAAGACATGCATGTGCCAAGATCTTCTCAAAGCCAGTTCATCCAAATCTGACGCATCTGCACAGTTCTGCTGATCCCCAGAGAGAACACATGGGGTAGTATTCAACACTGCTGTGGTGAGCTGTCAGGAGACCCTCCAGATTAGAGGTGGGGGCATATGAGGACTGCAGAGGAGGAGAGGAAGAGGAAGTCCTGTTGCTCAGGTGAAACTCAATGGACAACCACTGGGTCATGTGGACCCAATATCCACAAGAGCTCCTCATTTGTTTTATTCTGCATATGTGAGCTATATGTGTGCTATATTCATGTAAGGTAAAAGGTAAAGGACGCCTGGACGGTTAAGTGCAGTCAAAGCCAGCATTTGTCCAGCTTTGTGGGTCACGTGGCCAGCATGGCTAAACTGCTTCTGGCGCAACGGAACACCATGACAAAAACCAGAGCGCATGGAAACACTGTTTACCTTTCTGCCACAGCGGTACCTATTTATCTACTTGCACTGGCATGCTTTCAAAGCACTAGGTTGGCAGGAGCTGCCACAGAGCAACAGGAGCTCACCCCATCGCAGGGATTCAAACCACTGACCTTCTGATCAGCAAGTCCAAGAGGCTCAGTGGTTTAGACCACAGTGCCACCCGCGTCCCACACAGAGCAGCCCTCTCTGTTGAAAAGCCTTATGTTATTAGGGGAACTTCAGGAATGCCTTTGAAGCAGACTATAAAGAGTAGGCGTATTCATATAAAGGCCTTCAGGTACCCTAGTCCCAATCCATTTAGGGCTTTAATGGGAGTGATCAGATTACACATAATACAGTAGTTGTTTTTATACTGGAATCTGAAGATTAATTATATAGGATTTGGTCCCAAAAGAGTGAACTTTAAATTAATTTATGCCATGCTCCAATTCCAATTTGGGCAATTCATCCCTTCCCCAACAACTTCCCATACAGTGGTGCCTCGCAAGACGAAATTAATTCGTTCCGCAAGTTTTTTCTTCTTGCGAGTTTTTCGTCTTGCGATGCACGGTTTCCCATAGGAATGCATTGAAAATCAATTAATGCGTTCCTATGGAAACCGCCTTCAGACCAGGTCCGGGGACAGTCTGTCCCCCGACCTCTTCTGAAGGCTGGGGGGGGGGGGACAAGGGCTTTTCTTCCCACCCCCAGCATTTTAAAAAACCCCGGGACAGCGAAGGACTTCTCCGCTGTCCGGGGCGATCTTAAAATGCTGGCGGGCGGCATTTTAAAATCGCCCGGGACAGCGGAGGACTTCTCCGCTGTCCTGGGCGATGTAAAAGCCCCTGGGAAGGCAGGCAGGGGGGACAAAGACTTTTGCCCCCCGCCCACCTTCAGAAGAGGTCCTGGACCTCTTCTGAAGGCGGGTGGGGGGCGAAAGTCTTTGCCCCCCCCGCCTGCCTTCAAAAGCTCTCCCGGGAAGGCAGGCAGGGGGGAGCAAAGCCTTTCGGCCCCCGCCGGCCTTCCTGGACCTCTTCTGAAGGCCGGAGGGGGGGAAAGGCTTTGCTCCCCACCACCAGCATTTAAAAGACGTCCCCGGAGATTTCCCTATGGGCTTTCGTCTTGCGAAGCAAGCCCATAGGGAAATTCGTCTTGCGAAGCGCCTCCAAAACAGAAAACCCTTTCGTCTTGTGGGTTTTCCGTCTTGCGAGGCATTCGTCTTGCGGGGTACCACTGTATCTTATCCCACAGGGTTAATGGAGGCCCATCAACCATCCAGAGAGGTTTTTCTGGAGTGCAGGAAGGAAGAAGCAGCAGGAAACTTAAGCCATATTAAAAATAATTTTTAAAAATACCCTTTAGGACTATAGCTTCTATATTACAAAAGGCAGGGAGGGGTGGTCTACCCATTTAGATCAATAATTTAAGGTGTTCTCAAATGTATAGGAAAGAATTAAGCAAAGTTATGGTTCCTTCCCATATGACAATAATTTTCCCAGTGACGGGTCAGATTCCAAAATTAGTCACAATTGTTTTGTGGATGTTCACTTGGCTGCCAAGCATTGCCATAGTGGGCAAAGGCGGGTCAAGGAGCTATAGGAAGGCATGTTGAATGGTGAGTCAATGTAATTCTATCTAGAAGCAAACCCTCTCAACTTCAAATTTGAGGGCTGCTATGCAAGTTGAAGGCCACAATCCTATGCATTCTTTATTTGGCAGGAAACCGAAGTTTCTTCCATGTTTGATCTGCTCTTAATGGTCAAGAAGTTTGGGTTTGGTGACTTGCTAGGCTCTGTTTTCCTGAGGCTTACATTCATTACTTTTCATCCTTTGAGGATGCTTATGGCTAGAGCTTAGCAAATTGTGGGCTACCTCTCTTCTTTCCATTGCTGCCCTGAACGTTTTGGAAAGATGGTGGGATTTTTAAAAAATGTAGCAAATTTAAAGAATAGTAATCCCAGCAGCTCAAAGCAAAATGCTTTTCTCCAACCATATTCAATCCCATTGCAACTGCCCACAACAGCCCAAGCCTGCTCCTATTTTAAATAAAACAAACAGAGCTCTACAAATAGTAAGCAGGGGAGAATAAAATAAAAGGGGGGCTTTGGGGTCTTTCAAATGGGAACCTGTCAACGCTTAACTGATTTTGTAATGCAAAAAAAAAAAAAATACTATGTAAGAAAACCTGACACATCTCTCCCCCAGCATTCATCACATTTTTATATCATTTGTGCTATCCTTTTATTATTTACTACCTACTCTAAAAAAAGAGAGGTCTCTTGCATTTCTCTTTATATCAGAGCTGTTCCAAGTGTTCTCACCATTTTCACTGCCAATCTCTTACAGAGACTTTGCCTTCCCCTCTCCGGCCACTTTGACAAGAGGATCCATTACCAAAGACGTTTTGTTTGTTTGCTTATACCAATCAGTTCATTGCTTGGAGTGCAAATGGCCAGCCTGAGTGATTTCCAGGCATTTCCTGAGTTCTTTTCCTGTGCAGAAACTGCACAATTTGATGCAACAAGCCTGGCAGGAATGTGTCATGTAAGGAAGTGCTCGTGGCTACTCAGCCTTGTAAACAGCCGCTTGCCTACTCACTTAAAGAGCTGGTGTTCTTGTAGAAGGGCAACTGCAGTGAAATTAACTGTGGAAATACTAAAGTCCTAGTTTTGGGGGAGGGGTGGAGAGGGCAGTATTGTGGGCAGGTTGTTGAAGCCAAACACCCCCTTTTACCCTCCCAAGACCCTGCAAGACCTTAAGGTGGCTCTGCTCCTTCGCTCAAGCTTACGGATGATGCACATTTAAAGAGTGCATTCTCGCAAATTAACAGGCAGGGACTTGTAGTTTCTGCAATTCTGTAATCATAGGCATTTTCTCAGTCTTTAGCAGCTGTTGCAGAAGATGCCTTGAGCTCTCAAGTTTCAAGCACCAAGACCCTGCAGGCCAAGCAGTTAGAGATTAATTCATTCCCCTGTTGACAGCAAGCCAGCAGAAGTAACAGCAATCATAATAAAGTCACTTTCTCCAGCCTTCCTCAATTACAAATCCTTTCACCAACGACCTCAATCTAAACCCGGGTGTTTCAAGCCTGACGACACTTTCAAAGTTCAGAAACAAAAGCAGTTACAGAACTGGTGGCCTTAATCTGTATGGCATGCAAATCTGCATCATGAAGATCAATTTGAATATTATATTCAGAGCACAGGGTTAGACCTTCCCTACTGTACAATTCTGGAATTCTTCATTGCAGAACTCACCAAGCAAAAATCCCTGGTGTGATCAGCCTGGGATCACCTCTCCGAATTATGTTGTTGTTGTTGTTTAGTCGTTTAGTCGTGTTCAACTCTTCGTAACTCCATGGACCAGAGCACACCAGGCACTCCTGTCTTCCACTGCCTCCCGCAGTTTGGTCAAACTCATGCTGGTAGCTTCAAGAACACTATCCAACCATCTCGTCCTCTGTCGTCCCCTTCTCCTTGTGCCCTCCATCTTTCCCAACATCAGGGTCTTTTCCATGGAGTCTTCTCTTCTCATGAGGTGGCCAAAGTATTGGAGCCTCAGCTTCAGGATCTGTCCTTCCAGTGAGCACTCAGGGCTGATTTCCTTCAGAATGGATAGGTTTGATCTTCTTGCAGTCCATGGGACTCTCCAGAGTCTCCTCCAGCACCATAATTCAAAAGCACTCCAAATTATATACTGTACAACTTTAAATAAATTCAAGACAGGAGCAGAGGAAATGCGTTATCTAGGGCAGACCATTCCCATTCGTGTTAAATATAAATTGCCCTACATAAAACGAAGGACTTCCAATGAGCGCTAAGTTGCTTAGGGCAAGGATGCAAACTTTACCTATGGATCTCAAATGAGCTCTGTATACAGCAGAGAGAAATGAGAAGGTTACCCTGAATTTATGAAATCATGCTCTTTGAGGAAGGGCCATAGCTCCATGGTAGAACAACTGCTTTGCATGCAGAAGGTCCCAGGTGCCATCTCTGGCATCTCCACATAGGCCTGGGAGAGAAATCATGGAGAACCATTGCTGAATGGTCCAGTAGGGTGGACCTCCATGTTTTTATGCACATCATGAAAAGGAGTAAAGGAAGAAAAAGCTAGGAACTCTATCTAACCATTACTTCTTAGCTGGAGATATCATAACACAAGTGTAAATGTAAAATAACCATGTCCACCGTCTCAGGCTAAAAATGCCCAAGCCATAGAATCATAGAGTTGGACAGGACCATGAAAGTAATCTAGTCCAACCCCTTCAATGCAAGAATCTTTTTGCCCAACGTTGGGCTCGAACTCACATCCCTGAAATTGAGTCTTATGCTCTATCAACTGTGCTATGAAAGAAACAAAAGGTCCTTAATGCCAATAGCATTGTTGCATTCATATTGCTTACTTAATCCTGCTACTTCAGATGGACTACTAAATGCAAGTTTGTCACACAATACAATGATATTGTATTCTCACTGTTTGTCAACATCTGCTGTAACTCAAAAGGGGCTAGATGCTCCGGCCACTTCCATCAAGGAACTGTCCCCTTGTATTCGGAAAAGTACTAAAGAAAGTGTGTCTGTGTTGTAGCACAAATGACAGGATCAAATGGGAAGGAAATGGTGTTGCAATTCGAAATGGAAACTTACCCAGCTGCACTGTTTTAAACAAAATAATTTAAGTTGCTCCAGGCTGCCCCAATACAGTTCCAGACACGTTCGACTGCAAAAACCAAAGGACATTCTTCGGGAAGAAGAGCCAGAGTTCAGTTGCAGAACACATGCTATAAATGTGTTCTTGAGTTCCAATCCTCAGCATCTCCAAGCAGAGCTGAGAAAGACCCCAGTATGAAACCCTGGAAAGCTGCTGCAGTCAATCTAGACAATGATGAGTCAGGTGGACCAACCATTTGATTCAGTAGTAGTGTTTGGATGTCATGCTAAACCAGGCACCCCCAAATACGGTCCTCCAGATGTTTTGGGACTACAATTCCCATCATCCCTGACCACTGGTCCTGTTAGCTAGGGATGATGGGAGTTGTAGTCTCAAAACATCTGAAGGACCAAGTTTGGGGATGCCTGTGCTAAACTATAGTTTTTTGTTGTTTAGTCGTTTAGTCGTGTCCGACTCTTCGTGACCCCATGGACCAGAGCACGCCAGGTGCTCCTGTCTTCCACTGCCTCCCGCAGTTTGGTCAAACTCATGCTGGTAGCTTTGAGAACACTGTCCAGCCATCTCGTCCTCTGTCATCCCCTTCTCCTTGTGCCCTCAATCTTTCCCAACATCAGGGTCTTTTCCAGGGAGTCTTCTCTTCTCATGAGGTGGCCAAAGTATTGGAGCCTCAGCTTCAGGATCTGTCCTTCCAGTGAGCACTCAGGGCTGATTTCCTTAAGAATGGAGAGGTTTGATCTTCTTGCAGTCCATGGGACTCTCAAGAGTCTCCTCCAGCACCATAATTCAAAAGCATATGTAAATGAGCCGACCCTTTCCCCAGGTTTGTGTACCCTGCCCCTCTGGCGCAGTCAGGTGAAGGGGTTTGGATGCTTTCCCTTCCACTTTTAATTAACCACGGTTTGCTGCATCATCCAGACCAACAAACTATGACTAACATGATGTTTAGTGAGTTTCAAACAAAGCTGACTTCAAATAATGGTTGTTGCAGCTGCCTTGATTAAACTGTCACAGTTGCCAATAAGGAACTATAGGATACAGCTATGCGGTTAACCGAGTGAATAATAAAACATACCAGGAGGAAAAGGATGTGTGGTTTATGATTACAAAAGGTTCCATGATAGCAACATGAGTATTAATACTTGACAAGGTAGGCCCTTTGATGCTGGGCCATAGTGAGCCAAAAAGGTAAAAGTACCTTTTAAACAATTCACTCTAATTTTAGTTGTTGTACAAGGATATCTTTCTTCTACCAGCCCCAAAACAGATCTCATTTAATTCCTAAGGTCTTAAAAGGAAGACAGCTAGTCAATCATTTTGAAAAATGTGAAAGCAGCACACAGACTGGTGCCTTCATTAGGAAATGAATCTGGGCCGCACATTGTCTCTCAGGTGGTTCAGTGTGCAGAAAAGTTTGGCAAGAATTTTAAAAATGTAGCGGTTTGAGTAACACTATACCAAGAGACGACCCCAGTTAGTTTCACAGACTGCAGGGGGGACAAAGTGCCCCCTAAAGTATGCAGGCCCAACCCAATTATGAGAAAAATGTGGCCTCCAAACCAGCGTCAGCCATGGGATCAACTTCATGGGCTCGGGTGTATTTCAAACAAGAAAAACACAACTCTGTGGATCACATTTGTGCCACATTATACCAGCCATTCCTGAGTGATGTCAGCTTAGCCAGACTGCACCAGAAAGTACTTGCCAGCCAACTATCAGAGCCAAGTGTCTTTCACAATCTGACTAACCCTACAAAGCCACTGAATCATATTACAACGTAGCACACTGCACAAGTTAAGTTGATTTAATCAACTCCAATCCAACAGTGTGACAAAACTGGCTTGGGTAAACAAATATACACTCCAAACATGCACTGGCTTCCTAGAAACCATGGTTTGCAGAACAAAACCCAGCATGGTGGACATTTCCCTTTCCCTAACTTCATCCCTTCTAGAGCACCTTCTCATCTGCTCCCTCAGTTGAGAGTTAGGGTTAAAGCAGGCATAGGCAAACTCGGCCCTCCAGATGTTTAGGGAATACAATTCCCATCATGCCTGACCAATTGTCCTGTTAGCTAGGGATCATGGGAGACGTAGTCCCAAAACATCTGGAGCACTGAGTTTGCCTATGCCTGGGTTGAACCCATGCTTGCAGGTTCACACATAATAGCAAGTTGAGATTAGGCTCACTCAGGCTCATTTTCACTCAAGCACACTGTGTTAAACCATACTTTAGCATGATGTGCAAATGCGGCCATTATGTCTGCGATAGGCCAGGGTTTCTCCCACCTGTCATTGGTGCTATTTATTGGTGCCACTGTTTCTCAGAAGCTGCCACACCCTGCTCCACCACCACCACCATTTTTTAAATAAAATAAAACCCCCACAGTCCATTCCAATCCAAGCTGGTAATTATAAGAACCTTGCAACGTCAAGAATTTGAGGGCCAAGTTTGTTTTCCTCTTTTGCTTCTGAGGTTCTGTATCTGAGGGCAGGGACTGTCCTGCATTATTTTACTGATTTGTAAGCCACTCTAGAAGCTTTTTCCAGCATGGACGCTTTGAACAAACAAACAAAATTCATGCACATAGTTCCTTTCTGTTTCGGATTTGTCTATGCCTCTTAGTTCTGCCTGGTTTAGACACTTGTGGCTTATGCAACACTGTATATGACCAGATCTGTTTCACAGGAGCCTGTCCCACATTTAAGCAACAACAGCAGAAGAAGTGCATAGCATCTGCTGCCAATTAATGGCCAGCTGAGAAGAGCATTGAGACACATCAACACCAGCTGCCTATTAATTGCTCCCATGAACAATGTTGCACCTAGGCCATCACTGCTACTATACATGATCAATGAAAGATGGCAGAAACAAGAGTTTCCTCATTTTAGAATACTTTTTTAATAAAATGAAACCTCATCACAATCATTACTAAGGCTGTCCTCATTTTTCTGGCATGCTTTAATTCCGCAATCAGGCATTTACTGCAGAATCCAATACATGTTTAAACTTGGAAATAAGTCACACTGTGTTCAATGGAGCTTGCTTCCCGGTAAGTTTACAAAGGATTAAAGCTTTAGCACTGAAGCTCCCACAAGTCTACACAATCTTAAGGATCAGCTCAAATAATAAGATGTCCAGTTAATTAATTTATTAAATTTATATCCTGCACTTTCTCCCCAAGGAGCTCAGGGTAGCAAACAGAAAGTAATGAAACAATAAGGCTGCTTAGACAAGTGAAACCGACCACCTGATTCCTTGATCCTTGCCTATCCTGTCTCATTAAAGCAAGCCAGGAAGTGCTGGGTGATGGTTAAATAAGCAGTTATTGAACTGGTTCTTTAAAAACCATTTTTGGACCTGGCCAATATGGCCAACTATTGCCCAGTCTCAAATCTTCCATTCTTGGGCAAGGTGACTGAGCGGGTGAACAACTCCAGGCATGCCTGGAGGATATGGACCATTTGGATTCAGGCCTCATCATGGGACTGAAACTGCCTTGGTTGTCCTGGTCGATGATCTCCGGCAGACCAGGGACCACAGTGAAAGATGTTCCCTGGTCCTGCTGGATCTCTCAGCGGCCTTTGATACCATCGACAATGACATCCTTCTGGACTGTCTAGAGTAGCTGAGGGCAGTTATATAGTGGTTCTGCTCCTTCCTCCTGGGCTCTGTGCAGAAAGTGGTGTTGGGGGATGAGTGTTCAGACCCCTGGGCTCTCACTTGTGGGGTGCCTCAGGGCTCCGTCTTCTCCCCGATGCTTTTTAACATCTATATGAAGCCGCCGGGAGAGATCATCAGGGAGTTTGGGCTGGGCATTCACCAGTATGTGGATGATACCCAGCTCTACCTCTCCTTCAAATCTGAAGCAGTGAAGGCAGTGAAGGTCCTGTGTGAGTGTCTGGAGGCAGTTAGATGATGGATAGCAGATTGAGGTTGAATCCTGACAGGACAGAAGTACTGTTTTGGGGGGACAGGGTGCGGACAAGTGGGGGGGATTTCCTGGTCCTGAACTGTGCCCCTGAACTGTGATGCCCTTCCTGTGAAACACCCTCCCTTCAGATGTCAAGGAAATAAACTGACTTTTAGAATACATCTGAAGGCAGCCCTGTATCAGGAAGTTTTTCATGTTTGATGTTTTACTACGTCCTGATATATGCTGTGAGCCACCCAGAGTGGCTGGGGAAACCCAGCCAGATGAGCGGGGTATAAATAAAAAAATATTATTATTATTATTATTATTATTATTATTATTATTATTATTATTATTATTATTATTATTATACAACAGCTTGCAATGCCAGCACAGCTGCAGACTGGGAAAGATCTAAAATTAAAAGGCTTGGTGGAAAAGGAAGGTCCGAAAAGTAAGGCACCATAAAGACAACAGAGGCTGCCTCTGACTAATATTCAAGGGGAGGGAATTCCAAAAGGTAGGTGCCACAATACCAAAGCTGCTATTTGGTGATTAGATTATATATCTGGGTTTCTATCATTGCCATCATCCCATGGGTATAAATTTATGTTTAACGACTGCTCTGAAATAGGAGACATGGGCCATAATAGACAAGTCGGAAGAAAATCCTCTTTTATTAGAGCCATCCAGGTTGGCTGCCCTCATCACTGCCTCTGGTGAGACACACAGTTTAACTATATATGCACTGCACAAAGAAGTACCGGTACTTTATTTTGTCTTCCAACATTCAGCTTCACTGGATGTCCATAAATTTTAGTGCCTTGATATAGAGAAACTTCTCTTTTTCTACTTTCTCCAAACCATACATAATTTGATAAAAACTCGCCTCTCACTCACCTTTTTGCTAAACTGAAAAGTCCCAAACACTGCAAGCTTTCTTCACAGGGAAGGCATTCCATCCCCCTGATTGTTTTGGCTGCCCTTTTCTGAACCTTCTCCAACTCCGTAATATTCTTGTGGATGTGAGATGATGGAACTGTACACAGTTTTCCAAATGTAGTCACACCTTTGCACTTTTGTGGGGGGGGGGGAGTGGGGGCTTGGATTGGGCGGAAATGTCCTACCACCCAGCCCTGCCCATCTCCATTAGCTGCCCCTCCCAGTTAGGTGTCATCTGCAAATCTGATGATCATTCCCTCAATTTGTAACAGAATTTGATGGGAAATTGTGGGAAGAGGGGTAAATAAACATAAGAGCCAATATGAAGTGAATGGTGTGTGCAAAGTAACTGAAGAAAGAGTCTAAGCTGATTTGGATGGAAACATTGTTGGCTTACTCCCCAGCTGTTGTGGGACTACAACTCCCATCATAGAATCTTAACAGTTGGAAGGAACCCAAGGGTCATCTAGTCCAACCCACTGCTATGCAGAAATCTCAGCTAAAGCATCCATGACAGATGGCCATCCAATCTTCTTAAAAACCGCCAAGGGAAGAGAGTCCACAACCTCTCGCGGGAGTCTGTTGTTGGACCACAACTCCCATCATCCCCAACCATTGATCCTGCTAGCTAGGGATGATGGGAGTTGTAGTCCAACAACAGCTGGGGTCGGAAGTCTGAGAAACAGTGTTCTAAATTTTATTTAAACACACAGATAAGCATATGCAGATGTTATGCACATTAATGCCTATGGGCCCATTCCCCCAAATCCTTTAAGAGCCAAGCAACTGCTACCCACTAAGTTCAATGGGATTTACTTTTGCATATGTGAGCATCAGATTATTGCCTAATATTTATTGAATCCTGTTGATAGGCCTACTTAAAGCCTAATCAAGTATTGCAACTTAATTGGATTGTGAATTGCACTGCCCTCTCTTCTAACACCACTAATTAGCATCCTCATTCAAGTGCTTACACACAGTGATATCTTCAGATGTTTTGGTCAGACACTGTATGCTCATTCATGCTCCTCTTGGTATGAAAAAAGCTTCCTCTGCCAGCCCACAACACAGAAGGACGTGGATTTTCCAGCCTCTTCAGAAAATATTTAATTATGTCCATAAAACATGCCTAACCCCGGCCATTTGTTTGTAAGGCCACCAAACCCTGACTTTTCATTTGATCCAAAATTGTATTAACATCATTATCATCATCAACAAAATAGTTTTATGCGTTTTGCAAAGTAAATAACGCAATCCATGTTGCCAGAGTTCAGAAAGATTCACAAACTAGACTGCAAACCTAACTCCATTTCCTAGGGAGTAAGTCCCAATGAATAGAACTTACCTCCGAGTAGCATTGCGCTATTAAGACTCCCAAAATACACTCGTGGATTAACTGACTTAAATTCATCAGTCTTGCTTGTTTTAAGATGGTTTAGCATTCACTCAGAAGTAAGTCCACCTGAGACAAATATTACTTATTAATCATTATGACAAGGATGCCTCTGAGTACCGGTTGCTGAGAAGCACAAGTGAGAGAGCGCATTTGCACTTGTGCCATATTTGTGAGTTTTCCATACGTGTCTGGCTAACAGAAGAACATAAGAAGAGCCTTCTGGATCAGGCCAGTGGGTGGCCCATTCTCTCCAACATCCTGTTATCACAGTGGCCAACCAGATGCTTGTGAAAAGCCTGCAAGGAGGGTATTAGCGCAAAAGCACTTTTCCCATGTATGACTCCCAGCAGCTGGTATGCAGGGTCATACAGTACTGCTTCTGACAATGGAGGTAGAATCTAGCCATCAGGGTTGGTAGTCTTGGCTGGCCACTGTTGGAAGAGAATGCTGGACTAGATGGACCTTTGGCCTCATATGGCAGAGCTCTTCTTATGTTCTTAAAGCACACTGGAAAACAACGCTATAAATGGGAGCTGGGAGAAGAAGCTTACAAAGGCACCCAGGTCCTCAACCACCATGCCCACAAGCCAGATCCAAAAATCAGTACAGTAATGATGGGCAATATGCTGGGCTTAGTTGCCAGAGACCCCAAAGTTGAGTGATCTGCTTTGGGTAAGTCACCGCCCCCTTGCCCAAGTTACCTCACCACGCAGCTTGTCTGGTTCACACATCCCTAGGAAGACTACAATACCAAGTGGCGCCTGTATGTATGAGCCATCACTATCATATTAGCCCAGACACATTGCTTTTCACTTAAACCGGTTCACACATTCCGCAGTCAGGCACCTCTTGCACAATTATCAGTCTCAGCAATCCAGTGATCCGCATTTATGTGCAAACCAAAAAAAAGTCCAGATCTAGACATTCTTTGCAAGGCTACTGCTAAGCGCGGCCTGAATACAGTAGATGCACCTCTCATATCCACTGGGAAATCCAGATGGTGGAGACCACATTATATACATTAGCAACGCAAGTTGTGGACAAAACATTCCAGCATGCAAATATATGAACTGCCAGCATCAAGCAGCAAGGGAAGCTGCCTCCATGCCATACATGTTTCCCTGATGCATCTAGGTGGCCACAATTGAACTAGGTGGACTCTAGGTTTGATCCACCTTGGCTTTCCTTGCATTCCTAATGGCTAGTGAGCATCTAAGCACGCCAGCTTCGAGCTTGTAAAAGTCCACGCAAGACTAGGATCTACAGTGCAAGAAACCACTTGTGCGTGCTTTATTTCTAAAATAAACATTGCAAATCTAAAACAGGTCTTCCTATTACATAAACTTGTCAGCATGCGCATTTCACAGGAATAAAGACATCACAGGGGGAAATATTTAAAGCAAGACATTCCGTATCTGACACCTTCCCTTCATTATCCGCACCTTTCATTATCCACATTCCAAGAGACTACAAAGAAAGAAACTTGTAATCAAAAGGGCCCTTTTGCCCACAGAGTTCAAAACTAGCAAACCTCATCCCATTTACAATGTTTAAGTGCACACACACAGAGAGAGACCTTATTCTGTGTATATACTGGACTGCCAGTGACTCATCCCTTAAAAGATAGCTTTTAGAAACTTTTTTTTTTTAGATTAATAGATTTTGTCAGACAAGGAACACAAGCAGACGCCACCACATTCCTTGCTTCTTGACACCGCAGTTTGCCAGCGCTGGATGACCAGTATAGACTTGACTAACAAAGAGCAAGAAGGTAAATTCACCCAGCAGAGAGTGGGAGGGGAGCTGGCTGAAAGTTGAGCAAAAGATCCACGGAGCAGAAAAGTTCGTTCATCTGTTTACCGGCTTTAAAACAAACAACAGAAAGAACAGAAGGGGCGCGATCCCAAACCTGCTTACCTGGGAGCAAGTTCCACTGAACCTAATGAGGCTTACTTTCGAGTAGGCATGCACAAGATCGCACTGTAGATTACAAAAGTGGTGTTTTGTCTAAAAGGCCCTTTGAGTTTCAGGACTCCCTCTAAAAGCAAAGCGTGCACATTAGCCAACCCTATTTAAAATCGGGGCGGGGTGGGGGGGGGAGAGTAAAAGAAGTAGAAGCTTGTCTCAGAAACTGCATGCCAACTGCTCCCACATTTTATAGGCAGACTTTTTTCCCCTAACACAAAACACACAGCATCGTCTTATCACAAGATTCCAGCTTCCTGTTTAACGCTATAAACTGCGTCCAAACTCTTCAATTTCGCCCCCCCCCCCCGCTCCGATCCCTGCATTTACCTGTTTCTTGGGTCACCCAAAAGCAGCTTCTTCTCCCCAACGCGCCTCGTCCGCTGGGATCCCTTCCTTTCTCCGCCCCCAAGAGAAAAAGTAAAGCTTTTATGCAAAGCACACACGCACGCATACAAAACTCCGTGAGGAAGATCCAGCGATGGATGCGCAAAGTTTCCTTCTTCACCAAAAAATAATAAAAATCCAAGCAGCAAGGGGAAGAAAGTTTTAAGTTGATCGCTGCAATAATACTAATAATAATAACTGGAGACGCGCGGGGGGGGGGCGGTGCTGTGAGAAAAGGGAGAATCTGGATGGTGGCGAAGTTTTGTTGGGGAGCAGCAAACAGGGAGAGAAAGAGAAGGAAAACCGACTCCGCCTTCTCCTCCCCCTTCGCTAAGAAACACACTCGTGCGTCCCAGCGGCGCTGGGGAAAGTTTGGAGAAGTTTGAGAGAGGAGGCATAAAATTCGGGAAGGAGGGCAGGACGGGCGCTGGGACAGGGGGCGGCTAGGGAGCCAGGAGGGTGGGGAAAGGACGTGAGGGAGGGGATTGGAGTCTGGATTATAAAGCGAGGAGGAGCCGGAGTGGCGGTCGGGAAGCGCGCGCGCGCGCACGGCGCTCTTTCTCTGGCGCGTAACGCGGAGCTGCTTGGAGGAGCAGCCGCCGACCTCGGAGTCACGGCCCAGGAATGCCAAGAATGCGGAGCGGCCGCTGCCACGGCAGGGCAGGAGACGTCGGCGGGGACTTGGCTTGCTTGCTTGCTTGCTTTCTTTCTTTCTTTCTTTCTTTCTTTCTTTCTTTCTTTCTTTCTTTCTTTCTTTCTTTCTTTCTTTCTTTCTTTCTTTCTCACCTCTTTTCCCTCCCCCCCTTTTTTTACACTGCTCACACTGTACATTGATGTATATAGCAAATGAATGGAAGAGAGGAGTGTGGAAAGGGGAAATTAAAATAATGGGCTGCTCGTCCAGCCCAAGCCAAGGATGATGCCTTCCAAGTGCGACTCTCTCCCGAGGAGGGCAGAGCAGATGCCAAGGGAGGGAGGAGGAGAAGGGAGGCGCCGAGGTGGATCGCAACGCTGGTGGGAATTGCTATGCAGGGAGGCGCGCTGCAACCGCTTCGTTTCGCCCATGGCGGGCACCGTGGGGGAGAGGGCAGGAAAGGCCCGATCGCTGCCTGGGGTGGAGGGGGGACACACTTCGGATCTGCAAGGGTCCTCCTGCCGCAAAGCAAAAGAACCGGGAAAGTCGCGCTGTTGTGTTTTGTGTGTGTCGCAGACATGGGGAGGGAGGCGCTTCCCTGACTCTGAAGGAAGTTTGGGCTTGGAGAAGAGGCGGCCTTGGGGAAAAGAAGCCGAAAGGGAAGGTGGCGGCTTTTCCCCTCCGCGGGTTGGAGCGGAGTTTGAGAGGGGTGGCGGGCCTTGGCGGACGAAGCCAGGCTTCGTCTCGTCCCTTTTATGAAAGAGTTCCTTTGAAAACCGCCTCGCAGGCCTGGTTGCAGGGAAAGGCCTTCCCAGTTCTTAGCCCGCATTTTAAAAAGAATAGCTTCCAACTCCTGGGAAGGAATTTAAGGCTGCATCTGCACTATGCCTTTAAAGCAGGATCAGTCATGGGTCTTTGTTAAGGGTGCTGGGAGGTGTTAGGAGACTTCCCAATCCCCCCACAGAGCTGCGGACGTGGATCCTTCTTCCCAAGAAACTCGGGGATATTGCCACGTGCCACAAACTTTTCACAGAAGACATTGGGATATACTTGAAACGCATCAAGTCACATCAAGTGCCATTCCGGCCTTTACCATGTTGTCAAGGTCTGCTCTGCTTCCTATACACCACGTGGTGGACCATCAAAACCACAGGCCTGATCCTGCCCTAGTGGTCTGGTAGCCAGCCTGATCCAATTTGGTGGCAGCCGCCACAGGTTAAAAAAAAGTCCTGCCATTTGGACTCTTAATTTCTTCTACTTTAGATAGCCTCAAAAGCTCTTCAGTTGCTTGTTCTTCAGAGGGTTGCAGAGGAAGTTGCATGTTCATTGTTGTTTCCTCGTGAAAAAAAAATAAAGTTTTGTTTTGTTTTGGAGCGCAAAATGCTAGCAGGGATGGAATATTTTTTCATCATCATATTGGATTTTCAACCTCTCTGCCAAGTCCAATGCCGCAATAGGGATTTGAAATTGACCATCCCACATCGATGGTGCTATGTTTATTTGCTTTACATGAGCCTGCCCTCAATTCACTTCAAAGTCAAACACAATGCTATTTGTTGCTAGAGAGAAAAACAATTGTATTACAATATGTTAACAGCTCAAAATATACCCCTGCCTGGCTGTGCATGGTGCTTTAGTGTAGAGTTCACATGTTGATATGCACTTACATCATAGCTGTCAACCTTCCCTCTTTTTTGGCGGGAAATTCCCTTATTCCAGCGCCGTTTCCCACTGCTATCCCGGATTCTTAGATATCCTGTAGACTGTCCCCAGGACGGGTGAGGCTGCTAATGCCTTATTTTCAAATCTGAAAGTTGACAGCTACGGTGGTGCCCCCCAAAACGAATGCCTCGCAAGACGAAAATGTCTTGTGAGTTCCTGCGGGTTTTTCCCCCTCCCCCCTTTTTCTAAGCCGCTTATCAGCTGATCCGATAAGCCGCTAATAGCGCTAATCTGCTAATCTGTCAATGGGCTTCCTTCACAAGATGAAAAAACCACTAGACGAAGAGAATCACAGAACGGATTCTTTTCGTCTTGCGAGGCACCACTGTATGACTTACATACATTTCTACGTATGTGCACTGTGGACAAGATGCATCATACAGTCAGAGAGTTGACTTCTAGAAATTCTGGGAAAGGAGATGAACCTTGAATATTGTTTGTGGTCACAGTTTTCAGGTGCAATTGTAGGAATACACACATGAAAGAAAGTCCTGCTGGAAGTATCGCTACCAAAGGAATATGGTTAGAACAAGAAGTTAGAATCGATAATAGTAGTGCTTTATAGTTACATTAAAGCTATGATGCCGGGGGGAGGAACCACTGGCCCTCCAGATGTTCGGCCACAACTCTGAAATGGTAATGGGGAATGCCTTGGTATTGTGAGAAGCTTGAGGTGTACATGCAGTAATGTCGCCTCATACCCAGACCATTCTTTTGAAGGGGGCCTGGGACCCTTTAGTTAGCCAGCTGCATCTCTTACCGTGGGTTTGGACACCTGCTGATAAGGTGGTTAATTTCTGGTCTATCACTTAGTCATGGGCAGCAGGGCTTCAAGATCAGCCACCAGTTAAAGGAACGCTGGTGTCTAGTTACTTGGTCCCAGAGAATGTTTAAATTTGCAAAAAATAAAAAAGGGATTTGGAAACGCCATGAATCTTAGCATAGATCAAGACTATGGAAGATGACTATTTCAGGAACCTGCCCATTGTTGTTTTGAGGGCTTCCCAGTGACTAAAGGGATGTACCGTATTTTTCGCTCTATAAGACGCACTTTTCCCCTCCTAAAAAGGGGAAATGTGTGTGTGTGTCTTATGGGAGGCTCTTGCTGTCCTGGCTTAGCCACACGCAGCCTCTTCTGGGCAGGGGGAGCCTTCATCCCACTGCCTGGGAGAGGCTGCGCACGGCTATCCCATAAGCCAGAACAGCAAGAGGCTATCCCAGAAGCCACATCCCTCTTGCTGTTCTGGCTTCTGGGATTCAGAATATTTTTTTTCTTGTTTTCCTCCTCCAAAAACTAGGTGCGTCTTATGGTCTGGTGCGTCTTATAGAGCGAAAAATATGGTGAATTATTAGTTTTTTGCTTTTCCCTTTGTTCCTTGTTTTCACATCCTACCTGTAAATAAAATATTATCAAGGAGCAAACCTGGCATGCTTGTTGCCTTGCCCAAATCCAAAAACAATATCTGTTCTTGGCAGAACAAATCCCCATTGACCACTGGCTGGAGCAAATAGGAGCTGGATTCCAACAATTACCAGAGGGCCACAGGTTTACCACCCCTGCCATAATTCATGAAAGTAGTAGTAAATTGGCCTTTCCAGATGTTGCACCAACCATGTTCTTAGAAAACTTGTCCTGTACAGTAGATGGAGAGTAAATGAGAGCCACCATCGAGAAAAAAATCACAACTGTACTTTATTTTATTTTTAATAATTTTCATTTCTCAAAACAAATATCCAATATCATTGTTAAACATACGTTTTCCAATTTCCCCCCTCCCTGTTGACTTCCCTCAACTACCATTTCTGGTTTATTACATCAGATGATACATTCTGCTGTTTATATACAATTTTATGTTATCACATTGTTATACTTCTTGTTCTCTGTAAATAAAATTGTAAATGTTTATTTAAATCCTGCCAGCGAGACCATTTCTTTCTGTTGTTTCTGCAAATATATTGTAAAGAGTTCCCATTCTTTTTCAAAGTCACTATTGTTCTTTTCACGCAGTTTGTCCGTTAACTTTGCTAACTCTGCATAGTTCATCAACTTGTCTTGCCATTGTGCTTTAGATGGTACTTCTCCAGTCTTCCAACTGTACTTTAAAACATACAAAAATTAAAACACCAAGACAAGATTAAAATTAACTCAACTTTCTAAGTATCTGGGTAGGCCGCATGTGATAAAATATTTGGCTGTTAACTTATACCCCCTATGGTCACATCCACACTACATTTAAAGCACTTGTATGCCACTTTTAATAGTCATGGATTCCCCAAAAGAATCCTGGGAGCTGTAGTTTGTTAAGGGTACTAGTATTTGTAGCTCTGTGAGGGAGCCACATTGTATGGTGTGGATATACGTTCCTTACCTTACAAAAACAAATGAATGCTGCTAAAAGCTACAGCAGCTCTGCAGTAATTGTTAGTTGCATACCTGGTGTTATGTACTGAGCTGCATCCTAGAACAATAGGATCCAGAATGCAGCAGTCTGATTGGTCTGCAGGAGCCACCCAATCCAGCTCCAGGTGGAAGTGAAACAGTGACCTGATTAGCCTGCTGGAGCAGCCAATCAGGCTCCTGGATGAAGTGACTCAGCAACCTGATTGGCCTACAGGAGCAGCCCACAATTAGCCAATCATGTGGGGCTCATTGTGTAAATAATGTATATATAGCTAGACGTTTTGGGGAAAGCTTCATTCATTGCTACTATGAGCTGAATAAAGAGCATGAAATTCACACTCCACTATATTTCACCTTGAATGTACTGAAATCTAGAATGGCCACATACTCTACTCTTTGTAGAGAATTGCTGGAAGGAAGTGTAATTCAGCCACTGCCATGTGTTTAAATGGGCATGTAGAGATTGCCTCCATGGCATTAAATTCTGGATGATCTTCAGTATACGTATTGAAATCTCTCCATGCAGACTGAAAATTTTGAAAAAGGTTCCAAGGTAATATTACCCTGGTTATGCTGTTTGTTGTGCTGCATAGCACAATGCCCTGGGGAATTTTGCATGTCACACCCTGAGTTGGTAAAAGGAAGGAAGGAAAAGAAGAAACATTCCAGATTTGGGCTGGAACTCCTGCAAGGAACACAGATAAGAAGATAAGACCTGGATGAGCAGGTCTAAATGTGTGTGAAGCCATCTATCTCTATCTATCTATCTATCTATCTATCTATCTATCTATCTATCTATTATCATCTATTCCTGATCTTTTTTTAATTCAAAAGCAAAAAAATACTAAATAAAACATAGGAAAAGGAAAACAAAAAAAACCAACACAATATAGAAGGCACAGCAAAGAATAAACAGTCCCAGAGTTCAATTTATATACACTGAAGTTGCCCAAAGTCCGTGTGTGTGTTTTTGTAGGTCTTTGCTGGATGCACATGTAATAAACTCATGCCAGGTTACGTAAAATTATAGTGGCTTTTCTTTTCCTTGTGAAGCTCAGATATTATCTGTAATTTTCTCCACTATTGCTAAAGTCTAAATCGTTCTGTACTTTGTTGGTAAGTTATGGCTGTCCAGAGTTTTTGCACTGCCAAGTTTTTGCACAACTTGAAAGTGTAAAATTAAGTCCTTAGACTTGATATCCTTATTATGTCCCATAAGCATAGAAAGCAAAAATAATTATAGAGTAAATTCACTATTATCATCTGTAATACTAATCAGCTCATTTTGTACATAAGACCAAGCCCTCATATCAGAGTGCATTCACATCAGAGGTGATGATATGTACCTTTAATCCCACATCCCCTCCAAAACACAACTGATCATGGAGGTAATGAAAACCCATTCCATGTGTGCCCTTTACCATTGATGTAATATTTTTTGAGTGGCCTCTTTAATATTAGCAGAAACCATCTCGGTTGCTTGACCTCAATTTGTCCCAATCTTTGTCTTCAATTACGCTTCCCAGATCTTTCCCCCATACTTTTTTAAACCACCATTTTGGATATTTAACAAGATTTTATATAAATCAAAAGCATAATTTGCTCAAGGCTCACCAGTGTTCAAGTGCTCATGTTTTTGTATTGGTACCCGTCAGATTATGGGAGAGTTGGTACATTTTTCAAAAGGTAATCTTTTTATACCTGCACAACAATATGTTCTAGAGAGGTAACTGTGTTATTCTCTTGCAGTGAAAATAACACTTTTGCAGAACCTTAAAGACCAGCCCATCTCTTTATTTATGCCATCATTTGCAGTGCTACAGGTATCTTTTTTTGGTTTTTTTATCAATATGTGGCATTTCAAATGCCTACATATCAAATAAAAAGCATAACAATTTGCCTCCGGTTTTGTTTTTTTACTTGATACGCAGGAGTTTGAAATGTCGCATGTTGATGCAAAAACAAACAAAATTGGTTTGTAGCACTGTAAATTATGGCATAAGCCACAAAACGAGGTGGATGCCTACATTTCTATACATGGTCTTTTCACTCTGAAATAAAATCTACCATACACACACACACACACACACTCTTTCATCTAGCTTTGATTTCCTTGGTAATGGATTGAGAAATGCTGGGATGGGATTTTGAACCAAAACTATCGAATTGTTAAATGAACAGAGCTTGAGAAAGTAAGGGCTACTTAATAACACAATTCCCTTGGCATCTTCTGAAGATGCACACACTTTTATGAGTTTAGAGTATGCATCTAAAATTGCAAATTGGAAGTGTGTTTCCAATGATGGCTGCAAAACCTATGGGGATATTGGCCATAAAATTACGTGGAGATAAATCCTGCATATTTATATTATAGATATGGCTCTTAAAAGTGGTTATTTAATCCTGGTGATGCGTGGAATATATAGTGCTTGAAGTAAACATATGAATTGTATAAATGTACAAGGCCTTTAATAATTAACTTGATTAATAAATAACAGGATCAGGCTTGGGTACTCCGCACCTCAACTTTGGGTGCAGCAAAAGGTCTTAGACCTGAAGTATTTACTAAGGTCTAGTCCACATAGAGTTGCCAGACCCCCCAGGTTGAACAGAAGTTTTCAGGTTCGCCTGGGTGGCAAGGGGAGGGGGCTTGAATCTCTAGGTGGGTGAGAGCAGCTTCAGTCCCTGCCTCATCCAATGAACTCTTAAATGTCTTTGGGGATTGAAATATACTCGGAGTCGAGAGTGGATTTCATGCTCTTTATTCAGCTCACAGTGGTGAGGAGGTATGGAAGTTCCCCCAGAATGTCTGCTTTATATACATTATTTACACAATGGGCCCCACGTGATTGGCTAATTCCGGGATGCACCTGTAGGCCAATCGGGTTGCAGATTCACTTCCACCTTGAGCTGGATTGGGGGCTCCTGTGGACCAATCAGACTGCTGCATTCTGCACCCTATTGTTCTAGGACCAATCAGACTGCTGCCTTTTGGATCCTATTCAACTCAGTACATAACAGGGGTTTTTCCAAACAAGCAGTAATGTATTGTGGCACCTTAAAAAGTACCAAATTGCATAATAGCATACAAGCTGGTGAAGAGGAATACAGTGGTACCTCGGGTTACAGACGCTTCAGGTTACAGACTCCACTAACCCAGAAATAGTGCTTCAAGTTAAGAACTTTGCTTCAGGATGAGAACAGAAATCGTGCTCCGGCAGCACGGCAGCAGCGGGAGGCCCCATTAGCTAAAGTAGTGCTTCAGGTCAAGAACAGTTTCAGATTAAGAACGGACTTCCGGAATGAATTAAGTACTTAACCCGAGGTACCACTGTATAGAGAGTAAGGTCAGAGGAAATTAAATACACACTTTGGCAATTGCATCATTAATTCACAACAGCAGTTCACAACAAGCATAGGTTGCAAGGTCCTCCGCTCTGCCTTCTCATGTGTTGTACTGCAGTTAATGCTTTAACATGTCATGCTTAATGACATCAGCAGGACCCACCAACTAGCACTTGTGAGACCCAATGAGATAATGATGTTGCCATTGGCTATGGACCATCTGTGATCACAAAAGTACATGGCAGGTGAGCAGCTATAAAGGTGGGCCTTTTCCTCTTTCCCAACAGAACGTACCAGGCTACAGTTGTGACCTTTTGCATTGCCCAGTCTTCTTCCACTTGAAGGAGAGGAAATGGCAGATAGACAGAGGCAATCACCTGGCTGTGGAAAGCGACCTGACAAGGTGAAATACAAAACATAAAGGCAATTTAAAACCAGAAAAAAGGAAAATGATGAACAGTACAAAATACATAAAATGCTCATCCAGCAACATATTAGTAAAGACAAGGCCTACCCACTAAAAGATGAGTACCACTGCTAATTAACCAAAGGCCTAGAAAGGTATTTGCCTGCTGCTGAAACACAAGGATGGTGCCAGGCATATCTCCCTAGGGAGAGCGTTCTACAGACACGGGGGAGCCACGGAAAAGGCCTGTTCTCATGTGGCCACCCTCCACATCACTCTCAGGTGGAGCATATGGAAATAGCCTCTGATGAAGAGTACAGACTGGATCATATGGTTCAAACTACAGTGGTACCTCAGGTTACATATGCTTCAGGTTACAGACTCCGCTAACCCAGAAATAGTACCTCGGGTTAAGAACTTTGCTTCAGGATGAGAACAGAAATCGTGCTCTGACAGCATGGCAGCAGCAGGTGGCCCCATTAGCTAAAGTGGTGCTTCAGGTTAAGAACAGTTCCAGGTTAAGAACGGACCTCCAGAATGAATTAAGTTCTAAACCCGAGGTACCACTGTATATGTGTGGGAAGACATAGAATCTCAAGGCTCACTTCTCATGTACAACCATCTTGGGACCAATGTCATGTGTACAAATTCTGGGTGTTGCACAGGCACCAAATATCCTTTCAGAACTCTTAACACACAACATGTACATTAGCAGAAGCTACAGCCAATGGCATTCATGCTGCGCAAGACGGTACTTTTTAAATTTCATGATGTGCACCATAATTAATATGTAAGAGTTTATTTTTCCAGTGTCTGGTGTGCCAACTAATAGTTACATTTAGTAATTGTTCTTTTCTTTTTCCCCCCTTTTGGAAAAGGAATTTGGATTACACAATGCTGGAAAACAAACCTGTTGTCATGAAGCATGAGCTAACATGTTTTAATACTTTATGGCTTACAGTTGCTAAAGCAGCACACTGAGCCAAATAGTTTTCACTAGGTTATCAACCGAAAAAATAAAAAAGACATCAAGCAAGATAACAGACTCAAGTTGTAGACTAAAAGCACCATTGTTTTTTCTCAACATTTTGGAATTTTCTCTCATTTATCCCTGGAGATTGAGATGCTGATGTGTTCTTATTTATAGAGCCATGTTTCCTAATTTTGATTATAATTTCCCCAATAATTCAAGAAAAGTGCTCCAGGCGAGAATTATCAGACTCCATAGCAGCAGGGCAGGGCCAGTGTGTGTGTGTGTGTGTGTTTGTGTTATTTAAATCAAAGTTACTTGGAGTGCAATTCTACACATGCCTAATCAGAAGGAAGCACCATTGAGTTCCATGGGCTTTATTCTCAGGTAAGTGGGTATAGAGCAGAGATGGAAAATCTCAGGTCCAAGGGGCTAAATGCAGCCTGCCAGCCTCTTTATCTGGTTCTCAAAACTCTGAGCCATGTCCCTTAGGCCACATCTCTCACTGGCCCTGCTCTGTGCAGTGGTGGACTTTGGGCTCTCAGATTTCAGCAGCGCCCTGTGTGATGCTAGAATCTGGCGCACCCCACCTCTCTCACTCCATTCCACAGCACTGTTGTGGCGCCCCCTGCAGCACAGCACCCAGTGTGGCTGCACCGATTGCACTACCCTAAAACCGCCTCTGCTCCTTGGCCTCCTCTAGTGATTTTACCCAGCTAGAATGTGCCCTTGAACTGTGATAACATATATTCCTTGCCTGGATGGAGGTTGGAGAGTGATGAATGTCTGGGCACACCCACCACTGGAATGTGGCCCCTGGAAGGCTATCCACAAAGGAATGTGGCCCTTGACCCTGAAAAAGGTCCCCAGCAAATGAAATAAAATATCTCACATAATGGTTTCTGATTCTTAGGTGATATAACCCTGCCGCAACCTACACATCCAAAATTGAAAAAGGCATGAGGTCATTGCTTTTGAAATTATTGCCTTGACTAGCTTACAGACTCAGGTCTTTCCTTTATCTGTGCAAGTCGGCACTTAAGAGTGCGAACATAAGCAGTTGCTTTTTCAACAGTGATGGGAATACTGATCTTCTGCCTGAGCTGAAGCCTGTTAAGTTCCATTTAATATATTTTAATGGGATGCTAGCATGGATAATGGGGAAAGGGTCAGTGTAAGAGGTCTGAAGGCCAGTCACAAACTGAAGGGTGAAGGGAAACATAATAACCATTTGCATCTGCCTAAATGTCTATTCAAAAATGAGGATACGTTCACATGAAATGAAAATATGTGTTAAAAAATGTATGTTTGTCAGGGCTGAGGAATGGCCCATACTTCATCATTAGCATTCTGCTTGCATGAATCCTTTTCCTTCTGCAGAAGTGGATAGGATTGATTAAGTGCAGGAATAAGGATTGTAGCCTTATTGCTACACTGATGCCAAAAAGCAAACTATTCCAAACACCATGCTAGAGATGTTCCAGAATGTGGTAATCTTTCAAAACAATATCTAATATCAGTCATCTGACAAACCTGGTACAGCTAGAGTCCTGGTTATACAGCACTCCTAACATTTTTTATTTAAAAAACCCCCACTGTAGACAGATTTCTGCTTTTCCTGTATAAAAGCGAACAGAATTGTTTTGCCTTTTCCTGTGGAAAAGGGAATCACCTAGTGGCAAGAACAGATAAAGTATTCTGATCTTTGTATTTCAAGAAATCAGGCAAAGCTCATAAATGAAAGGAGCACATTATCAGTTACAGAATAGTTAACATCTTTATTATTGCATACATCCTGGTCTTAATTTTAAGTGTAATGACCTGAGAACAGTTGCTTTCAAATATATATGTGCCCCATCTATTCCACCTCCCTGCTCTTGCAGTGGCCAGCCAGATGCCTATGAAAAGCCCATAAGAAGGACCAATAACAACAGCATTCTCCCCATTTCAAAGCACTTATTTCTTCAACTTTAACAATCCCATGACAAGCACAGTTTTAAATAGGGACTTCATATTTCAATCTTAGGCATGTTTACTTAGAAGAAGCAAATCCACAATATCTTCATCCTGTGCCGAAACCAAACTTAATTACATGTAACTGAACTGAGGCCATCATCTTCCCATTTGCCTCTATATTTATTCATTTCTTATCTACATGTTTCCACTTATTTTACGAATTCCTATGCCCCACAAATAACCCAGAGATGCATTTTAAATACAGTGGTACCTCAGGTTAAGTACTTAATTCGTTCCGGAGGTCTGTTCTTAACCTGAAACTGTTCTTAACCTGAAGCACCACTTTAGCTAATGGGGCCTCCTGCTGCTGCCGCACCGCCGGAGCACAATTTCTGTTCTCATCCTGAAGCAAAGTTCTTAACCCGAGGTACTATTTCTGGTTTAGCGGAGTCTGTAACCTGAAGCGTATGTAACCCGAGGTACCACTGTAAAAGGACACATTCTACTCATGCAAAAACATGCTGATTCCCGGACAGTCTGCGGGCCGGATTGAGAAGGTGATTGGGCCGCATCCAGCCCCCGGGCCTTAGGTTGCCTACCCCTGAACTAAATAAAGAAAACAAATCTCTCTGGGTGACACATCACAAAAACCAACCCTGTGCTCCCCAGTCTCCACTGCTGGTCTCTTCAGCAGTGAGGACTGGGCATAGCAGATCCGTCCAGGCATAAAGAGCAAACAAAGGGGGTTCCAGATTCCGCACAGCCTTTTCGTGATTACTGTCTCTAACCCACGAGAGTTCATGCCATGCTAAACTGGTTAGTCTTTATTGCTGTGGGGGCTCATCTCTCACCGCGCCTCATGTTGTGGACTACAACTCCCATTACCCCGACCATTCCCCATGCTCGCGGGGGCTGATGGGAGTTGTAGTCCATAAGGTTTGGCGGGAACCCACGACGCGGGCTACCCTCGCTTTACAATAACTCTTTTGTTGCCTTTTGTGACACGACTCTGAAAGGAACTCTTGGCGCGTTCGCTGTTGGATAAAAAGAAAGCGCAACGTCGCCTCCCGCCTTTATTTTCCGCCCTCCCAGCCAATGAGGTTTTAAGAGGAAACCCAAACTCGCCACTCAGAAGCGAGGTGTCGTCACACCCGCCGGTGATTCCCTATTGGCTCAACTGAAGAACGCAGGAAAGAGATTGACATTCGGGGTTGGCCAATCGGTGTCCCGGCTTGTCCTCCGCTAACCGCCTGCGTCGGGGAGATGGTGGCAGGTTTGAATCCTCTGTAAGCGCTGAATGAGGAGCGAAGGCGAGATCCTGCGTGTTGCAGCGGGAAACGAAGGTAGGAGAGCGGATCTTCCCGTGGGAGGTGAAGGATGGACTCAGAGAAGAATATATGTCTTGCATTATTATTTTTATATTATGCACAGCTTTCATTGTATAGTTTATGTATCAGTTTATCGTGTGTATGCATGTATGTATAGATAGATATTTATCTATTTGATGTGATGTTCAGAAGTTTAAGCCTCATGAAGTTCCATAGGGCTTACTCCCCCGTAGAAGTGCATACGTTTGCACTGACGTTCTTCAATAGATTTCTAAAAAGAAAGAAAGAGGGTTGCAGGGAAGACTTAACCACGCACTTCAATACATGTCTGCTCATAAGAAACTCTCGTTGCATCCAGTGGGGCTTCCTCTCAAGTAAGCGGGGGAATAGAATTGCAGCCTTACTTCCAGGTAGGTGTAAAATTTAAAATGAATGGAAATTTTGAAGCGGTGGGAAACTGCTCCCCGCCCCTCTCCACCTGTCTGGGAAACACAGTTTTTGGAGGGTTCAAAATGTTGCATTTTGCAGTACTTGTGGGTTTTGTTTTGTTTTTTGTAAGTGCTCTTTACATGTCAAAATAATAAAAATATTAATTTATTATTTATACCCCGCCCATCTGGCTGAGTCTCCCCAGCCACTCTGGGTGGCTCCCAATCAAGTATTAAAAACAATACAGCGTTAAATATCAAAAACTTCCCTGAACAGGGCTGCCTTCAGATGTCTTTTAAAGATAGGATAGCTACTTACTTCCTTCACATCTGAAGGGAGGGTGTTCTACAGGGTGGGCGCCACTACCGAGAAGGCCCTCTGTCTGGTTCCCTGTAACCTTACTTCAAAAGCCACTTTGTCATTCCAGGAACATAAAACTAGCTTCCGGGCCCAATTCAAAGTGCTGATTTTGACTATAAGCCTTAAATGGCTCAGGACCGCAATGCCTCAAGGTCCACCTTCTCTCCATATAAACCGTCCCAGACTCTGCATTCATCACCTGAGGCCCTTCTTCATGTGCCTCCTCCATAAGAGGTTTGGATGGTGGCAACACAAGAACAGGCCTTCTCTGTAGTGGCTCTTCATCTCTGGAATGCTCTCCCCAGGGAGAAGCCTGGCACCTTCATTATATATTTTTACATTAAGGATAAAAATGTATCTGTTCTGCCTTCTAATACAGTGGTACCTCTGGTTGTGAACGGGGTCCGTTCTGGAGGCCTGTTCGCAACATGAAAAGAGCGCATCCCGCAGCAGCGCGTCTGCGCACATGCGGGTTGTGATTCGCCGCTTCTGCGAGTGACGTCATTTTGCGTGAGCAGCGAAACCCGGAAGTAACCCTTTCCAGTACTTCCGGGTTGCTGCGGCACGTAACCTGAAAGAACGTAACTTGAGCGGATGTAACATGAGGTATGACTGTAACTATTTGGTTGGTTACCATAGGTTACCAGGAAATTTATGTAGGTAAGTAAGTGCTGGTAGAAAGGGAACCTATCTGTTTGTCCAGTCTCCTTAGAGACTGGTATTGAGAGTCATACTGCCTCTGATCCTGGGTGAATCATGTAGACATCATGCTTACTAGAAGCCATTGGTAGACTGATCTCCCATGAATTCGTCAAATCCCCTTTTAGAAGTTGTCTAAGGGACCATTGGTTAGTGGGTCATGCTACCTTACTCAGAGCAAAAGCAGCATCAGCTTCTTTTTACAGTGTGTTGAGTCCCTCATGCGGAGAATGGCGCTGGGCACCTTTGGAATGAAGGGCAAGATATAATTGTAATTAATATTAATCATTATACCCCCAAAAGATAGTGACATATATAATCAAAACAATATAAGATCATAAACACATAGTGCCTGGCAATGGCGTACCGGCATAGTGGATCAGCCAAAATATGATGGCGATCGACTCACCTAGGACTGTCTCAGTCATCACAGTCACTGCCTCCTTTGCAAGTTAAGCTGCATCTTAGCTGTTCCTAGGCAGGGGATTGGGGTTGTGAGGAGCAGTGTAAACCTTAATTTTCTGCCCTTCTGTCAATGCCTTCGGGATGAGTGTTAATTATGCCTGCATTTTTGGTGGTGTAAATTACACTGAGCTTTGTGAATGGGGCCAGTGAAATTAAGGGAGTTGGGTGCAGCACAACTTTGTTTATCCCTCCGCTTGCACCCAACACACCCACTTCCTGCCTTGACAACCCCCCCTTTTTTGCCCTCCTAATCAGAGGGGCAGCAGAGCTTTCCTTCAGTCGCCATCAGTAGATTTGCCAGGGTAGGTCATCCATGCCAGCTTGAGGCCTCTTCAGCTGGGGAGATACACCACATCATTAAAAAAGAAAACATTTTATTAAGATTTTCCTATAATAAAACTGCAACTACAGGAAATGCAAACGGAATAAGTAAAGTATGGAGTGCTCTCTTAAAAGTAATTCATGGCCCTTACCACCCACAGAGGACAGTAGTTCTTCCCAGCTCTCACCTGAGATCTTTCCTTTCTTCTCCCAGCCTCTCACCCAGGAAGACTATGCAGTCTATGGACCTTAATAAAGGCCCCAGACATAGGACTCCAAAAGGAGAAGAAAAACAAAAGAAAGAAAAAACAAAGGAAAAAGTGAAATAGAGAATAAAATAAAAAGAAGAAAAGAACAACAACAATTAGCAAATAAATAATAATAATAATAATAATTTATTATTTATACCCCGCCCATCTGGGCGGCTTCCATAGAACCCAAAAATACAGTAGAAACCCAAAAATACAGTAAAACACACAACCACATCCTGATCTCCCCCATATCTGAAGGTTAGGATTGCAGCATGACTTAAAAATGTTTGCGTACTTGGTTTTTATTTGTATAAACCACTTAAAAATTGGCATTGACATTAAGTGGCATATAAATTAGTAATAATAACTGAGGGCTCAACCCACACACCACCTTTCACCTCAGCCTTCGGCGCTGTAGTCTCTGTAGTGAACAAGTAAGACCCTAGCCCCATGTCACCAGCCCACTTTCTTTTACACACACACACGGTATATCACCAGTCAACAGTATAACAAAACAAATAACATACATAAAAGAAAACATTTCTATATGTAAGATATTCCTTCCACCTATAATGACTTCTGCCCACTTTCTAAATTAGTACATAACTGAGGAATAAGACTCATAGACACAAAATCTATCCTTTATTTCAGTCATATGGACCAGCCTTTTCCCACCTGGTGCCCTTCCAGCAATTTGGGCTGATAGGAGTTGTAGTTAGAAACATTTAGAGGGCACCAGCTTGGCAAAGGCTAGCAGACAAATGTTTGTGGACACTCAAAAGGGCAATGCCTTTAAGGTCATTATTTTTCTTTTCTTTTCTTCCCCCCTCTTTGTGAAGCCTTCTGTTCCTTAAGGGGTTGGGATCTGACGAGATGAGCTGGGCTGTGGAAGAGTGGAAGGAAGGCCTTTCCACGAGAGCACTTCACAAGATTCAAGAACTTGAAAGTCAACTTGAGAAGCTCAAAAAAGAGCGGCAGCAAAGGCAGTTTCAGCTGGAGTCTCTGGAGGCTGCTTTGCAAAAGCAGAAGCAGAAGGTAGTATAACTATATAGATATAAATACAGCACCAATTTAGGGGACAATCTGATATTGCTAGTATATTCTCATAATTTTTTCATTGCTTCAATTAAAAAGGAACATACTGGAAATATGTAGTATTTCTGCTTCTAGCAAGTTTTTACTGTTCGACCAGTTTAATGACTAGAAGCTGAGAGGGGAAGAGCCACAGTAGCCAGAATCACCATGAATGTCATATATTAACCTTGGGGGCAACTTAAAAAGGATGACACTATAATTTATGTACAAGGACACTACACTGGCTAGCTTTAGTTTAACACTTAGACTTTTCATATTCCTCTCCAATGTTATGTTGATATCCCATTGAAAAACAGTCCGAATAAAAATAGTAACTCTTCTCCAGAACTGATTTTTCACAGAACAGCAGTGAAAATCATCATCTTCATCACTTTTAATTTGTATACAGTCTTTCTAACTTACAATACTCAAGACGGTTTACAAGCTGAAAAAAACAAAAATGTACACCTTATAACAATCTACTGCAATACAAAAATGTGATAATAAAACATAACTTTAAAATAAGCAACCTACATCAAGTCATACCGGGTGTGGCTGTGTACTCTTCCGATTAGGTGGAAAATGAAAAAAACGAAGGAGCGACGCTGAAGAGAGAAAACCAGAACCTGATGGAACTCTGTGACAGCCTAGAGAAAACCAGGCAGAAACTTTCTCATGAACTTCAGGTGAAAGAAACACAAGTCAGCGTTCAAGAAGGACAACTCCTCTCAAGCAAGAAACAAACTGAAAGGCTTGAACAAGAACTTAAAAGGTGAGGTTCTACGAGCCGAGCTCCTCCCAACCAGGGGTTAGCCATCTTTGCTCTATTAGATGCAAGGTAATTTGCTTCTAAGTGAGTATGTAAGTAAGTTATTTGAGCTTGGATCACAATGAAATCATGGCTAATTTGTCCCAATGATTTTAATGTGACCTAAGTTCAACTAATTTAGTCTGAATCCAAACTTACATTTCTTATTATTAAGGTAACTTTCTATGCCTTTATTTATTTTTTTATTAAAAAATAGATACAAATACGAACTAGAAAAAAGCCAGAAAACTTTTGCTGCTGCAGATATATCTTTCAATAGTACACCACAGAAGAACTTTGCTGCTCCTTCAACACCAAGTCACAATGGTATGCTTTGTTTTTATCTTAAGAACTTTATGAATAGAATTCCTAGATACTGGTATGTTTTTAAAAGTCAACAATGGTGCAATCCTGCCCACATGGCCAACTGTCATCCATATTACAGTGGTACCTTGGGTTAGGAACTTAATTCGTTCTGGAGGTCCATTCTTAACCTGAAACTGTTCTTAACCTGAAGCACCAATTTAGCTAACGGGGCCTCCTGCTGCTGCTGCACCGCTGGAGCACGATTTCTGGTCTTATCCTGAAGCACTATTTCTGGGTTAGCGGAGTCTGTAACCTGAAGCGTCTGTAACCTGAAGTGTATGTAACCCGAGGTACCACTGTATATATTAATTGTGTCGCGTTCACATTGAGGGCAAAGTGCCCAGAAAGTGACTGTGTTCACATGTAGTGGTAAGCTGAGGTTCTTAAAAATCAAACCCTTTATTATTAAAATATATATATAATTGTGCATATAAGCACTTTCAAACTTCCTGGAAAATCAAAAAGCCATTTACAGTAATATTGTGGATTTTATCAAAATGCCACATGAATAAAACCAACCTTATTAATGTAACAAATAATGCTTAAAACTTAGATTTTATCTTTAGTTTATTCATATCAACATATAATATATAATATAATCTATCCCAGTATCTTGTGTTTTGAATGCTCTTTTTATGTACAGCATTGCCCAACCGGCCTCCAGACTCCAGTTTTTCTCTATAATTTCCTTGTTTCCTTAACAACTGCTTTTTGCTCTCAAATATTTCCATCTTTCCTCGTTCCCAACTATCCTTCCTCACTTTTGCATGCATAATTCTGACGATCGTTAAATGTGCAACACTTGGATACCAATGTTCTTTGTTACTCTTTTTCCTTAACACAATTCAACAAACATAAAATTAGTAATCCAGGGCTCTTTGCTTAATACACCATATTGTGCTGGTTCATATAAACAGTTGCCCCTGATTGGTTCCTCCTCTGGTGCGAGTGGATGAACAAGCCAGAAGAGGACAGCTTAGCCTTATGCCTGTGGTACCTTGGGTTAAGAACTTAATTCATTCTGGAGGTCCGTTCTTAACCTGAAACTGTTCTTAACCTGAGGTACCACTTTAGTTAATGGGGCCTCCTGCTGCCGCCGCACCTCCAGAGCACAATTTCTGTTCGCATCCTGAAGCAAAGTTCTTAACCCGAGGTACTATTTCTGGGTTAGCGGAGTCTGTAACCTGAAGCGTCTGTAACCTGAGGTACCACTTGTTAGCCAGCCTTAACTCATGGTTGGTTTCTTACAGAAAAGCAAACCACAACCCCAGGTTCAGACATAACACTAGACTGTCCTCTATACAGTGGTACATCGAGTTACAAACACCTCAGGTTACAAACTCCGCTAACCTGGAAGAGTTACCTCGAGTTGAGAACTTTGCCCCAGGATGAGAACGGAAATCGTGTGTCGGCGGTGCAGCAGCAGCAAGAGCCCCCATTACGAAAGCACGCCTCTAGTTAAGAACAGTTTCAGGTTAAGAACAGATTAAGTTCAAAAGTAGTGGTACCGGAACAAATTAAGTTCATAACTAGAGGTACCACCTGCTTTGTTTGCCCTAGGGATGGCGAATCTGCAGCCTTCTAGAAATTGTTTGACTGTACCTTCCATCAGTCCTAGCCAGAATGATCAACGGTCAGGGATGAGAGGAATTGTAGTCCAGCAATATTTGGAGGGCCACACATTCTGAACTTCTGGTTTACAAGATGCCATTCTTCTAGTTGTCAGGAAGCTCTTGCTTTTTGCACGCTCTGGTTTCTTAATCCAAGTACTTTAGCTTGCCTATGTATGCAGACAGAGCCATTATGTATTGTAAAGGATGCTCCATACATCAGAATGGCATGATTTGCTAGTATGCCATGTTGAGAAACATCACACTTCAGTATCTTTGTTCTTTTTATAAGGACACACACAGACGTATAACATTTGCTTCACAAGCTTATTGAGATGTTTACATTTTTCACGAACAGATTCAAAGTTTGAGGAGCTTCAAGTAAAATACAACAAAGAAACAGAAGAAAGGAGGAGGTTGGAAGCTGAACTGAAGAGCGTGAAGTGTCAAGTAATGGTATGAAACAAGGCTTAGAATGCTGTTAACACAAAGAATTGGTTCAGAATAGGAAAGGTGGAGTTTCTCAACCAAAAGAAAGCTAAACAAAATAGTGAAGCAGCCCACAGTTGACTTTCAGATTGCAAAACTGTCATACAGGTTGAAGAATGATGAATGGGTAGAGGTTTTGATTCTCCTCATAAAGAACAGTATGCTAGAGAGTGACCTCTGTTGTTTGTTCCAGCTTTCAGTAGTCAATTCTTTTTCTCTGAAGAATCTTCTGTATTGAGGCCAGTCCAATTAGGTAAGCATTTTTTCCCTCTCTTCTTTTGTTTTTAAAAGAAAACAATCCCCTCGCATCCTGAAAGTACTATAAGTCGCAGAGAAATTGCCCGGCAACAGGCTTCCTCCTCTGTGTTCTCATGGCAACAAGAGAAAACGCCAAGCCAGCCTTTATCCAGTAGTCAAGAAACTCCTGTGAGCAGCGGGTCAATGCCATCGCATTTTCCTTGGGAATCTGGGACAACTCCTAGTCACAAAGACTGGAGATCGGCAAAGAAAGAGTTCACCAGCAGCGTCTCAGACAGTTGCAAGGACTCTTCATTCACTGACAAGATGAAAATCCAGAACCAAGGTATCTCGCAAATATCGTAACAAACTTGAACTCGTTCTTGAACTTTGCAGTTAGTCTCCTGCAACACAATGCAACTGATGTCCTTGCAATGCTCATTCCAGATTGCAAATGCAGTAGTGCTCATTCCAGATTGCAAATGCTTGCATCAGCGATGGAGAACCTGTGGGCCTCCAGATGTTGGATTCCATTAGCCCAGCCACGAGTTGGGTATGATGGGAGTTGGAGTCCAGCTATATCTGGGGGTCTACGGGTTCTGCATCCCTGAGTTACATGCTTGCCCAAGAACAGGACATTAAAAGGTGTCCTGCAACCATTATTATTATTTTTATTATTCTATCTAGAGAACTCAAAAGAATTTAAGTATGATTCCCCCCCATTTTATTATAAATGTAAATACTTTACAAAAAATATATATACTTAACATTACCTTACATATATTACATACAAAACATACAACACATACTTCACTTTCATCACCCCTTCTACCTACCTACCAACCAACCAAGATGCGAACATACTGTGATTATTGACTTCTAGCCAGTCTCACACTGTAATTTTGTCACTCATTAAATCTATGCAAATTTCATATTGCTTATTTTGTTTTTCTTTTGCAATAATTACATCTTTTCTCTCGTCTTAACTTCTCTATTTATTAGGGTTATTTATACATCTGTCAGGAGATTTGTATTTTCTATATAAATTTTGAGATAGTCTTTAAATATTGACCAATCTTTATTGACTCTTTGTATGGTGTTTCCTCTTAATCTCTCAGATAATTTGCAAGCTGTGAGTACTCCATCATTTTTACTAACTAGTCAATTTTTGTGGGAATGCTATTGCTTTTCCAATTTTTGGCTATTAGAATCCTAGCTGCGGTGGTCATGTATATAAATATGGGTCGGGCAGTTTTTGTAATTTCTCATGGCATAATACCAAGTAAAAGAGCTTCAGGTTTTTTTGTTAATGGAGAACTTAAACATTTTTTAAAATTTCATTGTAAATAACCTCCCAAAATTCTCTTATTTTCTTGCACTCCCACCACATGTGGATAAATGTTCCTAGTCCTTTACATCTCCAAGACATATCTGTGTTATTTTTATATATCTTTCCCAATTTGACCAGGGTTAAGTGCCACCTGTATTGCATTTTCATTATATTTTCTCTTAAATTACAACATAAAAGTGAACCTAATATCTTTTCCCCCATAATCATTCCCAATCACTCATAGCTATATTATGCCAGAATTTAAGTATGATTTTTAAGAGGGTTTCATGGCAGATGTGTTTACAAAGCTAAGCTAACAATGCATTTTACAAACTCGTATGCAGAGATGATTTCGATATCTCCCTGTAGAGAAGCAAGCAAACTCTGTCCAAGGTATATGAAGCAACACTATATTATTCACACTTTTGTGTATATGCAGAGTTAAGATCCAGGATTCAAGAACTGGAACGTAACCTGCAGATTCAAACACAGGATTTGAAATCAACCACGGCTAAACTTCAGGAAACTAAGCTGCAGCTGGAACATATAAAAATGGAGTCGACAGAAAAAGATAAAGCTCTGAACAAGAGTAGAAACGAAGTAACTAGAATTAACGCACAACTTGACCAGACCATGAACCAGGTAAGGTGCTTTCTTAAATCTTAGACTTTTTAAGAGGCATTTCCTACATGCATGCACACGCTCACTGAATACTTTTGTGGATCTGATATTGGAGAGACATTCATATAATCTTAGAATCATAGAATCATAGAGTTGGAAGAGACCACAAGGGCCAAGCAGGAAACACCATCAGAGCACTCCTGACATATGGTTGTCAAGCCTCTGCTTAAAGACCTCCAAAGTAGGAGACTCCACCACACTCCTTGGCAGCAAATTCCACTGTCAAACAGCTCTTACTGTCAGGAAGTTCTTCCTAATGTTTAGGTGGAATCTTCTTTCTTGTAGTTTGGATCCATTGCTCCGTGTCCGCTTCTCTGGAGCAGCAGAAAACAACCTTTCTCCCTCCTCTATATGACATCCTTTTATATATTTGAACATGGCTATCATATCACCCCTTAACCTCCTCTTCTCCAGGCTAAACATGCCCAGCTCCCTTAGCCGTTCCTCATAAGGCATCGTTTCCAGGCCTTTGACCATTTTGGTTGCCCTCCTCTGGACACGTTCCAGTTTGTCAGTGTCCTTCTTGAACTGTGGTGCCCAGAACTGGATATCTGCTGAAGCAATGCTTTTCAGTGGACCTCGGTACTGGTTGTTGTGGAGCAGAACCATGGAACCACCCTCCCGACATTGCCTATGCAAGCCTGATGTGGTGGAATTCAACTTTGTTGTCCAGTCTACCATCTAATTAATCTAGTTTACTGCCTAATATGATTTTAAATTTGGGATTGACTGGCCAACTCTCTCTCTCTCTCTCTCTCTCTCTCTCTCTCTCTCTCTCTCCCCCCCCCCCCCACCAACCAAAAAATAAAATAAAATCCTGGCCCTAATTTTAAGTCTTCCATTATGCCATATACTGAAATAAGTTATGGCTATATCTGTTGAGTTGTTGTCTTTGCTAGTAAGAACTAGGAAAAAAGCATTTTAACAGCAGCAATCCTACCTGAGCAGGTGAAACGTAGTCTTTCCCATTGCTCTGTGAGGATGACAGCTTCCTTACCTCATGCTTCACAATTATTCATCTATAAACCATTCATTCTTATTTGTTTTATTCTAAGATACTCTACTGGTTTCCCCCCTTCCGGCTATAATTTAATTCAGTTCATATTAGTTCCAGATACATCTAACCCTTGTGATATTTAAATTACTCATTTTATAGCATACTGCATCTGAGGAAAAGGTGAAAAGGCTTTCAGAGGAGCTGAACTGCCAGAGACAAAATTTTGAAAGAGCCCAGCACTCTTTGCAACAGAAAATGAAAGAGAAGGAGAAAGAGTACCAGGAGGTAAAGCCAGGGAAGGGGGAAATTTTCACAAGTGAAAGGGGGTTGTGGGAGCCCATGGGTCCCTGGAAGGATCCTGCTAATGTTCAGTCCTGCATCGCACTTCCATCAGCCCACATCCACAGGTGAACAGCCTTACTTACAGCTGTGGCGTTTGTCCTCCTAGGTGTGTGACATCGTACTGGGTCATAAAGAAAGGGTTAACCAAGTGTAAAATGATTAACCAATAGGAACCCAAGGGGAGGAGCTGAATTGGAGTTGTTAAGAAGTCAATCTGGAGTTAGAGAAGGGAGAGGGAGGATAAGTCTGTGGGTTGGGCTAGTTTGATGTGAGAGAGTGAGAGAATTTGTTAAGAGGAGTCAGTTAAACAGTTGGGATAATCAGTTAGAAGGTATTAGGAAGGTATAGGCCGGTAAAGAAACTAAGGTTAAGAAACTGACAAGAAAAATTATCTGAAACCATAAACTTGTTAACGCATATAAAATAAACTTGTTTATTTGGTTTAATGTTAACAACTGTCTGGACTCAGTGTGTACCCGAGAGAAACGGGTTGGTGGCAGCGGGGAAGCGAGCACAGTGGTGGCACAGGGATCAATAGACCGTCAAACGTCCGGGGACCCTGTGTGATCGCCACCACAGCACAATCCATTTTCATGTCTGCTCAGAAGTAAAGCCCCATTCAGTTGAGTGGGAGTTACTCCCAGGCTGTGTGCACATAAGACTACAGCTTTTGTAGTGAACATAACTTCTAATGTACTTTGCACAGTTGCAAAGGAAATTGCTTACACAAAGGTCTGGCCAAATTGGTTTAGAAGAATCTTTCCTTTTCTCCTTTGGTAAGGAAAATAAAATGTTTGGGGTTGTTGCTTGATCCTTGGGATGGGATGGGAGACAAAAGGGCGCAATCCAGAGAAGTTGGCATGCAGTGGTGGTCTTCACACATATCACTGGCAATGAACGGAAGCAAGTTCACCGGCTTGTTTCTTGATTTCTTGGGCATCTTTCGAAATACGAGGACCATCAAGGTTTAAAGAAGATTTGCATTTCTTTTAAGAATGAAGACCAGCAGTAAATTTAAAAATATATATTCCCATTTCAGTCCATGGAAAAAATGCTTCTTTTTACCTTCTAAATAAGTGCATAGGATTGCAGCTTTAATCTGCCCTGCTCCTTAATATTTCTTTCGTTCCAGCCCCAGATTTCCTGCCACAAGTTGCATACCAGCAGATACATTTGATTTCTCTCCTACGTCCTCCAACGTTGCCTACTTAGGCTAGGATCCACACATCTACTTACGCTAACATGCAGGATGTGCAATTTCAGTGGAGTTTTTGCCTTCCCCCCTTTTTTTCCTTTGAACTCCTAACCTTCATGCCATGTCACAAGCTGCTTTTGAAACTCTTCTGGTTTCCAAAGCAATTTGCCATAGGAGGGCAGCTGTTCAAGAAAAACTAAGTCTCTAAAGCCCCACTGGGCTGATGGTACTAGTTTTACAGGCCATAGATGCGATTCAGTGAATTGCATATGCAGTTGAATCCTTCCCACCCTTCTTGTCAACGAAATCATTATGAAAAAGACTGAAGTGGAACAGTAGAAAATATCTATATATTCCAATTTCCTCATTGTTCCCTTCTTCGTAAAAGGCTCACCAGCAAAAAGACATGCAGGTCTTCAGGGGGCATAGCAACTGAGAAGTTTCACCCATTATTTTTTTTCTTTTCCTTCACCACCTGAGATCAGGTCAGGAATATCTGACAATTTACCACATTCCCGGTTTATAATCATTTTGGTTTTCCCCAACGCCGCAATTTTAGGAAGCGTCTCTCCAGCTCAATCAGGTGAAAACGAAATTGCAAGGGGAACTGCATCAAGCCAAGAACAACTACAATCTTCTTCAAGCAGAACTCGAGAAAGTAGGTACTTTTTAAACATGGCTGGTAAGGGGGAGGGATCCTAGAGCTTTATATAGAGTCGGATGGGATCTTGGAGGTGATCTTGTGCAGCTCCCTCAGCACAAGAATCTTTCAAGTCAATGACATTTTTTAAAATAAACAAAACAAAACAAAATCATTCAGCCACTGCTGAAATAACTCTCGTAAGGGACAGCTCACCACATCCTGAGGCTGTTTGGTTCACCAAGAGCTCTTTAATTAATTAATTGTTTTTAATTTAGTATTTTTTATTACATTTATATCCCACTTTTTCTCCAGGGAGCTCAAGGTGGCGCACATAACACCTTCTGTATTTTTTCCTCACAGCACCCCTGTGAGGTAGGCTAGGCTGAGAGATAGTGAGTGGCCTGAGGTCACCCAATGAGCTTTATGGCCAAGTGGGGATTTGAACCCTGCTCTCCCAGGTCCTGGGTACTAGACCACCCTGGCTCTCTTAACGCTGAGCAGAAATCTGCCTTGGTTCTAGGCCTGCTCTCTGAAGCAACAAGTCAGCTCTGTCTTCTGTCTTCTCCCCTTAGCCTTCTTCAGGCTCAACAAATGTGGCTCTTTCAAACGTTCCTCATAGGTTTCTAGACCCCCTCATCATTCCAGTCACTGACCTCTAAAAACATGCTTCTAAGTGGCCTCTTCTGTGAATCCCCAGCTGCACTGAGAATATTTCCTTATCGTTTCCTTATATTTCCTGTCACACGTGGCTGCAAAGTAAAACTTGCCATCTTTCACCCTTTAGACCAAGTCTGCAAAGCAGCAATTGGAAAAAAAGGTTGACGATTTTTCACAGAAGTTGAGTCGAGCGGACCAGGCTACTCAGGCAATGCAGCTGAAGGAAAGCGAACTGAAAAAAGCCTGTGAGGTAAACAGAATTACAGGAATAATTGCATATTTACGACCCATGGCCTGGTGTCGCTGAGGTGAATCCCACTTGCCCTTTCAGTTCTGGCAAAGAAGAGATATATTTAGGAGCAGGACACTGCATGACCCATCAACTGCACAGTTAACAATATCACTGTGACCTGGCCTAGAGCAGTCAAAATGGCTGCCAGCCGCGATCTGCAAGCCAGAGAGAGCGCAAGTGTTAGTGGCGAGAGATAATGGAGGTTTTTGCCTTATGACCGTGTACTGACCATCAGCCGATATATATTTGAACTTGCAATCTGCAGCGAAGGGCCTGGTTAGGTGAAGTGTACTGTTCCTGCAAAGTTGAAATTATTTAGCCACTCCCACTGTAGCCCCGTGAAACAGCCCACCGTTTTCTGTAGGAATCCCCCCCAAACCTCTGGAGAGACTTTGAAAGGTGGCATCAAGGAGGCTTTTGTGAGGTATCTTCTGCCCTCGTTACTGGTGCATTCAGCCAAACGAGGCAAGCTGCAGATCCGTCTGGAGACATCTGTAACTGCTTCCCATCCAGTGAAATGCAGCAGACTCGATTGCTGCTGCAGAGCCTCTGGTCCACACAATGGCCAGGCTCCCAGACTGGCTGAGGTTTTGCTAGACCCCCGGCTACCTAAGCTGTTATTGGGGAGGGGGCAGTGACACTGCAGGGCCCCATCATTAGTAAGAGGCTCCGACAAACATTAACAGAGCCTACAGCTCCTTGCACCTGTCATCTCAAAAGAGTGATGTGCATAGCTGTCCACTTTTCCCTTTTCTTGCGAGGAATCCTATTCGGAATAAGGGAATTTCCCTTTAAAAAAGGGAAACGTTGATGGCTATGGTGATGTGCCTGCTGGTAGCATCACTGG